>NC_143578.1:72003851-72317049 GCF_048544385.1 Mastigoproctus giganteus | reverse complement strand
TCTAGATGATCCTGCAATGCTTCTTTGACCAGTGATTCCATTATTCTCCCTGGTATATAAGTTAAACTAACAGGTCTATAGTTACGTGTGTCGCCTTTTGAACCCCTTTTTGAATTGGTGATACATTTGCACACTTTCAGTCCATGGGGACTTCCCCTGAGTCCAAGGAAGATCTCAGAATTATGGCTAAGGGTTTGCTTACTTTCTTTGCTGCCTCCTTTAATATAACTGCATAGACCCCCGTCCACCCCAGGTGCCTTTGTTATGTTATCTTCAACAATTTCTCTTGCAATTTGCTCTGAGTTATTACAAAATCACTTAGCTCCCTGTTAGAGTTTTATAAAGTTCTGGCACTCCCCTCATTGAATAACTCCTCATGTGTGAATGTAGATGCAAAATACTCATTCAGTTTATCAGCTACCTGAGCATGATCATCAATAGTCAACCCATCTATGTTAAGTGGTCCAATCTGATTCATTCCTTTCCTTCTAGAGTTTATATAAGTAAAGAACTTTTTTGCTGTTTTCTTTGCATCCTTTGCCAAAGATTTCTCGTAATCTGCCTTCGCCTGCCTAACCTCTTTTGTGACATGATTAAAGACTAGTTTATATCTGCCATAGGCTTCTGTGTCACCTGATACTTTATATTCATCCCATACATTTTTCTTCTCTGCCACAAGCCTCATTAATTCATCCGACATCCATTTAGGCCTAAACCTTGAACAGTATTTCTTAGTTGGAATGAAAAGCCTAGTAGCCTCCAAAATTAAGTCCCTAAAGGCTTCCCATTTAGAATTCAACATTGGTAACATCATCATTTGATTCCACTGTACAGAATTTAAAAACCGTCTGAGACCCCTTTACTCACCTTTACCAAAGCAAAAGCCCTTCCCTTTAGCCTTGATGGTAACATCAGTACATTGTGATCACTGTCACCCAGTTGTTCCTTTATCTGCAAATTCTTAATGCATGAATAATCACTGCTGATAATCAGATCAAGAGTATTACTCCCTCTGGTTGCCTTTCAAACATGTTGCTGTAGAAAACAGTTCATCCAATAAATCCAAATAATGTCTTGCTTATGTTGGAGTGACCAACTCACAAGTTCCAGTCAATATCCGGGAAATTAAAATCCCCCATTATAAGACACTCTAATTTACTTACCCATTCTATTTCTCTGCACAATTGCACTTTATACTCATCAGATTCATTAGACCTATAACACACACGTACTCTCATTTTTCCTTTCCAAGTGCTTATGTCACACCAAACAGACTCAACATTGCATTGTCCACCAACATCAATTGGATGCACTTAGATTTTGTTTTTCTTAACTAACAGTATAACCCCTCCTTCCTTCCTGTCTTGTCTGTCCTTTTTTACACATTGTACTCCCCAAATTCCAATTCTGCACTGCTAAAATCTGTGTGATATCCCAACTCTGATATCCCAACACGTCTCTGATATCCCAACAGTATCTGCCATTGATGTCTTGACTAGCACTTCAAGCTCATCAATTTTATTAACTATACTCCTAGCATCGGTGTACATGCAAGTATACATGCACCTGTTCCTACTCTTAGTTACTCTAGCACAGCCCATGTATTTACTTGTTCCACTATGACTCCCAGCAGTCCTGGAAATCTCCATTACCTTGCTTTCCAGGCTGCTGCTGATTCTAATAGAAGCAGTGCAAGAATCACTTTTGCCTCTGCCTGCAGCCACTGTTAACCTGTTAGTATGTTTTCCCCCCAAGCTAGCAGTTTTTCAACCCACCTAACACTGCCTCGATAGCATCAGCATATATTCATGCACCCATTCTATTAAATGTACCCCATTCCTTAAAAGCAGTTTCAACTGTCAACAAGCACAGACCAGGCTGATAAAAATTGTACCCTTTGAGCCTTGCACAATATCTCCAGGGCCAAATTGATCGACAAGGCTCTCATCATATACTCCCTCGTGTTTGGGCAGAATTGCAGACACTTTCACATTCAACCCTAACTTGCCACTTTTTTTTTTTTTTTTTTTATGTCATTAGTTCCAATGTGTACAACAATATCACCTTTTGCATCCTTAAAAGATGATATTTGTTCTACAACTTCATCAACTTTTGCCTCTGGCAGACATACCCTGATCCTACTCCACCTATCCTTCTTGCATAGTATATTCTCCCTCTCCCTGACAATAGAGGCACCAACAATAAATAATTCCTTTGGGACCAGCACATTCTACCTTGGAGTTTGCCTGCGTATTGCCCGATGCACAGGCATGAGCTTTGCCATTGAGCTGGGCAGCTGAGAGCTTGTGGGCCCTCATATTAATTTCTTCGAGGGCATTGATCCTATGCCTCAAGCTCTTGTAGACGGCCATCAGAATGCTGAGTTGGTGAAAATTTCTTTGGCACCCTAGACACCTCACACACACACACACACACACACACACACACGCGCGCGCGCGCGCGCACACACACACAAAGGCATCCTCCTTGGCTAGACATGTCCTGTTTTAGAAAGGTCGGCAAACATTTCACATTTTGCACAGTTTTTGAGACTGTGATGCATTGGAGAATCGCCTCCTTTGTTTGTTCCCCCGAGTTACAGCATTCTCGCTAGTCTGTGATCTTTGATTCGCAGCTCTAGTCTGGGTCATGATTTCCGTTTAAATACAATTTAATTAACAATGAAATTTAATAAGATTAATAATATTTTTGATTAATTGATAATACTATAATAAGCTAACAGATTCCTAATACAATGCTTCGTATTACGCTATCTAATTTTACTTTATACCTTACGCCAGCGATTCCCAACTGGTGGTTTGCGAACCCCTGGGAGTTTACGAAAGTGTTCCAGGGAGTTCGGACTAAAAATTCTGTAATGGCATCTGCTTAGATTTACATAGGTATATTATTGTAAACGACTAAATATAACTAATAATAAACAATAAAGTAAAATAAAATTAAATAAAAACTAAAGAATTGCCAAGGAAAGAAACCACATCTCACACAATTCCTTATAATTACTTTATTATCTTACAGTATATCATGTTAAATAAATATCTAAAATTGTTTCTTGACTAAATGTCTAAGAGTATGAAAAAGGTTGTTTATGCATGGGTACTGCACTTCCATCATTTATACTACCCAGATAGTATGCATGCTTCATTTGATTACATCTCATATTGTGAATACCTTCACAACGAGTTGCCAAGGTATTGCACTGCTTTGAATAAGTAACGCTTCACCAGGGGAGAAGACTAATGTCACTTATTCTCTGCGGATACCACCACCCAGATGGCACCATTTCAAAGCTTGTTGCCATACTCATCGGTGGGTGGGCAGGTACCCTGTTGCTGCAATAGTGACAACCCAATTACGAAGTATATAACTCCACAATATGAGAAATGCTTGATGGTTTGCATTGTTTAATCTGAATATATTTCTTCACTAAATTTCTAAAAGTATGAATAAGGTTGTTTATGCACGGGTAATACCTAGGTGGTAGAAATGATGAAAGTGCATTATCCATGCATAAACAACATTTTTCATACTCTTACATATTTAGTCAAAAAATAGTTTTAGATATGAAGTATACAGTTATGAAGTATACACACCACAAGCATCTCTCATATTGTGGAGTTATACTTCATAACTGGGTTGTCACTACAGGAGGGCCTCGATTAACACGATTAATTCGTCCTGCGAGCGCATCACGCAAAACGGAAACGCATTAATCGAATATAATAACCAATAGGAAAAATTATAATTGGTCCTTGACCTTCTGGAATGTCCATAAAGAATTTTAAAAATACCTTTTAAATAACTTTTTAACTGTATACAATGTAAAAGATAATGAAAATAATTACGGAATTAAATGTTTATTGCATAAAACAGCAGTTCCCAAACTGCGTGCCACGGAATATTTAAAATTTTCGAGGGAAACACAGCGATACTCAACATCTGTCGGACACCGCGCGAACTACTAGCTCGAGGTAGTTCACAGTTTCAACATTTCTTATTAAGTTGTTTGGACCTAACTACTAAGCGGAACTGTTAGGTATTTCTTTTGGTCTGAGTACGCCTTGAAAAAATTACTGAGACACTAAGAGTGCCATGAACTGAGAAAGTTTGGGAACCTCTGACATAAAATACACAATGAAGAAATGACTGTTGCGGAAATATTTGAACAGTGTTGACTTTCTCTTTTCATCAGTCAATTTCCGATAGCCGACAACAATCTTCTCTGGGCCCTGGCGAAATAAATATCGCAGAGAACATCAAACCTTTTGTTTGAGGTTCTATGCGATACGAAAGATTTCATCTAATTTTTTTACCGTTATCTCCTTCGTGGTAACATTTTCATCTGGCTCATTTAAAAATTTGAATTTTTATGCAAGTGTGCATTGACTTTATTAGCAGGAGACAAACAAGTAACACGTCTTCTTCCGATGGAACACACCGAGGTGGGCAACAGGCAAACGTTTGTTTATTGACTGTACTACTCACGGTAAGCTTAGCGCACGATTCAAATCTTTTTCAACTATCACATTAAGAAAAAAAAAAAAAAAAGATCACGTTAACTGGAAATTTGCATCATGTAAAGTGAAAAGTGGTATAATTTTTCAAATAGCGTTAACTGAAATTCGCGTTAATCGAACTCGCGTTATGCGAGGCCTTCCTGTATTGCAACACCAGGGTGCCTGCCCACGCACCGAAGAGGAGCCAATCAGATCCGAAATGATGCCGTCTTGGGGGGGGGAGGTCTTGATGAGGCCCTCATTACCACGAATAGGTAACAACAATCTTCCCTAATGGGGAAGGGTTGCCTATTTGGGGGATTCATGAATGTTTAAGTTCAGTGAGTGTGAGGAGTAACTGTTCCTTTCCTCTTCTATTATCACTTTCCTACACCTTTTTTGCTTTCCCAAAAATAGGGACAGTATGTGGATAACAGCGTATCTTATCGCATACCATTCTCTTCAAACGGTGCCATCTGTGTGGTGGTATCCACTGAGAATAAATAACATTAGTCTTCTCCATAGCTGAAGCGTTACTTATTCGAGGAAGTGCAATATCTCGGCAACTCACTGTTAAGGTATTCACAATGAGATATAATCGAAAGATGTATGCATACTACCTGGGTACTAAAAATGATGGAAGTGCATTACCCATGCATAAACAACCCTTTTTTTTTTTAAATAAATTTGTTTTCCATACTAATTTTTTTTTCATTCTCAAGGGTCATTGTTATGTATGGGTCCTTTTTTTTAGAACCTATAATACTTAGCACCGTGCATAGGTTGAAAAGATGAAAGAAGATACTTGTTGACATTAGACTTAAAGTTCTGTAGATTGTAATTTTCAAGAAATACAGTCCATTCCGGTTATTTGGGACACATCGGGACTAGTGCATTTTGGCTCGATTAAGCGGCTGCCCCAATTATCCGAAGTTTCATGTAAATAGTTAAAAATACAATGTACCCCCCCCCCTTTACGATTGATTCACTCTACAATCAAATCACGTTACGACGAACTCACCATAGTAAAGTACTGTCCACTATACGATGTGCAGTAAGTGCCGGTCTTTGTGATAACGTTTGTGAACTGAATTTTGATTCTATTAAACAGCGATTCTAATTAGCAAAAATAGGAGGAATATTATCCACAGGCTATAAAAGCAAAGATATATTAAGCACAAATTTACCCTTTATTACCTTACCAATTAAAAAATTAAATGATACGTGAAAATCGGAAGAATATTTGTGATAATCGTAATAATTAATACGTACTGTAATATGTACATACTAACTAAACTAGTTGACATTTCTGTTCACTGACATTTGTGGGTGGGGGTTTTAAAATTTAAAACAGTAAAAAGATAAGCAATCAATAACAAACATGGTACACACAAATTGCAAGTAATACAATACGCGCAAGTGAGAACTGAGTAACGAGTTACAAAGCTTTAAAAATAGGAATGAAGAGAAGATCTGAAAATTAATCTTTTTGTACGATTGAAGATTTCATGGAAGTGTAAACATATTTCATCATAATAACCCACAGAATTCCAGCTGTCGGTATTATTGCAAATTCAGTAAGATCGAGTTTACTGTCCATTTATGATAGATTTCACTAACAGAAAAGCCCAATAAACAGGTGACTGCTAATTGTTTTTATTGTTTTATGGTTGTGACCTCCAGAATTTCAACCGAACCACGTGGTACCGTCGGAGACAATCGTAGGGTAATCTCCAGTGCTGCGGTCTCCTGCCCCGATTAAACGGCATGCTGTCCCAATTAAGCGAAGTAAACCCTGGCTGTTTTCTCGATTGGGTTCTGTTTTTTTAAGATTTGCCCCAATTAACCGGTGGCCCAAATAACTGGAATCCACTGTACTTATGAAGGATGTTTGTTCCAAAAAACAGAAATTGAATGAATAAATGAGGAAGAAGAAATGTTGGTTCTGTGGGATTGAACCAGTAAAAGGATGTTTGTTGGATGCAGCACGTGTTTGGACTGCTTTGGATGAGAGAGTGAGAATTACAGCATCCAATTCAGAAGAACAGTGCCCATGCAAGAATCTATAGAAAAGGCATGCAATAGAAACTGAACATCTATGAGACAGAGAGTGAAAAGACTCTGTCTAATAGACATCGCTGTTACAGATGAGCCATTAATTAACCTAACTGTCCTCTTTTGAATGGAATCTAGAAGCCTGAGAAAGATTTTGGGGACACTGCCCCAGATGTGTGAACATTATTCCATGATAGGGCGGATTTGCGATTTCTACAGAGTCAACAACTGTTTGGAAGAAAAGTAACGCCAAGAGCAAAAGAGAAAACTCAGATTTTTGAATGCAGAGGAAGCAATATTTGTAATATGTTTTATGACAAGAGAGATTAGAAGTCAGGGTAATCCCCAAGATCTTGCCTAGAAATCGGAGCATAATCGAAGATAAGAATAAGAGCAGAGGAATCCTTTTTGTGAGATATAAGATAAGGACTGAGTTTTGAAAGGATTGAAATTAAGTTTTCTTTGCCCCACTGTCAAATTACCTTGAAATCAGCATTTAAGGATTGGCAGTGGATACTCGAAAAGTTGAAGCTAAACAGCTTCAACTTTTTGAGTTTGAGCAGGGCAAGGTTTCTCAAAATGTAAAATGGAATGCAACATGCTATTGTCGGCAAAACTATGGATAGGATTTCCAGTCAGTGGAATAAGGTCATTAATATACAAGAGGAAAAGAGTGGGAGAAAGAACCGAACCTTGGGGACCATCAGCATTAGTGGAGAAGTTAGAAGATGGAAAACCATCTACCATCACCACAGTGAGCGGTCAGAGAGAAACCTGGATACCCAATTACAAAAAACAGTTAGCAAACCATAAGATGGAAGCTTGTTTAGTAGACCTTTATGTCAAACACGATTTAAAGCCATTGTGATGTCAAGAGCAACTGCTTGTGTTTCCCCGAACTTTTCCATTGAATTTGTCCATAGATGGGTAACATAGGACAGAATATCACCAGTGGATCTACACTGACGGAATCCATACTGGCAATCGTTGATCAGATGAAAGGTTTCCAGATAGTTTAAGAGTTGGCAGTTAATTGATTTTTCCATTACTTTGGAAAGAGTAGAAGTAATTGCAATGGGATGATAATTGGATGGGAGGGATTTGTCACTCTTTTTAGGAACTGGTTGGATATGAGCAAACTTCCAAGCAGAAGGAAAAATACCTTTGGAAGAAAGTGAAAGAAGACAACACAAAACAGGAGTAAGTTCAGGGGCAGGCACAGGTTTTGAGAACAAGTAGAGAAATACCATCAGGACCTGGAGCTTTCTTAGCATCAGATTTATCAAAATCCTTCTGACATCCTGTTGACGGAAAACCACAGGAGACCTTAAATGGAGTGTACTGGGAAAGGTTTGAAATGATTTACCAAGGTCATCAATACATGAGTTGGAAGAAAAATAGGGTGCTAGCAGGTCAGCTTTATCTTTGGCTGATGTGGCAACAGAACCATCTGGTTTTCTAGGTAGTTTAAGAATTGGCAGTTAATTGGTTTCTCCATTACTTTAGAAAGAGTAGAAGTAATTGCAATAGGACGATAATTGGATGGGAGGGATTTGTCACCCTTTTTAGGAACTGGCTGGATATGAGCAAATTTCCAAGTAGAAGGAAAAACACCTTTGGAATAAGAAAGTGAAAAAAGGCAGCAAAGAACAGGAGTAAGCTCAGGAGCACAGGTTTTGAGAACAAGTGGAGAAATACCATCAGGACCTGGAGCTTTCTTTGCATCAAAATTCGTCAAAATCTTTCTGACATCCTTTTGATGGAAGACCACAGGAGGCATTGAATGGAGCATGTTGGGAATGGTGGGAGGTGTTTTACCAATATCATTAATACATGAGTTGGAAGAAAAATGGGATGCTAGCAGGTCAGCTTTATCCTTGGCTGAAATGACAACAGAACCATCTGATTTTGACAGAGGTGGGAGCATAGATGGGTAAAAATTGCAGCCAATAGCTTTGACAAGAGACCAGAATGCTTGCTACCATTTGGACAAGAAGCAAGTTTTCTACTCTTAGCCTGTTCGAAATCTAGTTTGTACTGATTAATAAATGCTTTACAAAGTATAAATAATACTTAATAATAATTTTGATTATTACGCAATGTCGCTTATAAATATGTAGTACTGGAAATATTTTATAATAAAAATTCAGAAATATTATGATTTCATAGAATATAGGCTTAATGGTTCGCATTAAAAATATTGTGTTGAAAGGGGTTCGCAATAAAAAAGATTACGCTGAAAGGGATTCGTAAGTCAAAAAATGTTGGGAACCACTGCCTTACGCTATCAGTTCGAGATATATATATGTATATATATGTTACCCTTTTTTTTTTATCGACTACAATATGGCGGCTAGTTCAACAATATTGGGGCCAACACCAGGAGTCGTAACTTCCAGAAATCACTGGTTAAATTCAAAATAAGAAGCTAACGAACGCTACAAAACCTATTCATTATCTCTGTGCCAACTGGGCTAGCCGGGTAGGTAAAGTGCCTGCCTGGCAACCCAAAGGTCGCGGGTTCGATTCCCGCCTCGGGCTGGATATCATGGTGCCGAACCAACCGGTTGGTTGGATATCCCGGCCACGATACACGAAGGAAGCAAGAAAAAACTGGTTCCTTCGTGTATTGATCACATCATACGAAATAAATAAAATAAATTATCTCTGTAAAACACAATGTACTATGTTAATTAATGAAGAATACGCCAAAATCTACCGACTGTTCTCTTCCACGAGAATGGAAAAGGTTGATCAGTTGTACAGTAGCAGAACTTTTTTTGTATTTATTGGATAACTGTTTTCTAGTGGCAAGTCGGAGAAAGCAATATACTTGACCGAATTATTAGTGCTAACTCTTCATGCATTAAGAAAGAAATTACAGATAAAGGAACAGTAGGCAGTAGTAATCATAATATCATATGAGATTTACTTGAAGATGTAACTACTATCAAGGATAAAAAAAGGGGGATTTTGCTTTTGTAAAGGTGACTACAATGGCCATAGACAGTTTTTAAATTATTTTCAATGGGATTAAGTGGTGATGCTACCAACTGCCAATTCTAAATGGGAAGTAACAGATGGTCATAGAAGCTACAAAGCGTTTTATTCCCAAGAGATATTGTTCAAGATTTAGGCCTAAATGGATGTCGGATGAAATGATGACACCACTGGCAGAGAAGACGTATGGGATAATTATAAATTACCTGCATTCTTCTTTTGCCACTTTTCTTTGCACTTCACACATGAATACAAAGAAAAGTAGCAAATAATTATTAATCAGTTTGTCAACAATCTGAACATGCTTATGTTCAAATTGCTGACAAACTGAATAATATTTTGCATCTACAATCATGTTTGAAGAAGTTTTTGGGGATAGGGAGAGTAGTAGAATACCAAGTTATAAGAAGGAGCTAAATGATTTTGTCAATACTGAGAAGAAGGCACAAGGGAAATTGTTGAATCTGAAAGTAAATAAGGTGCCTTGGCTAATGGAATCTTTCCAATTATATTAAAAGAAATAGCAAGAGAGGTAAGCAAACCTATGGCCATAATTATGTATGCATCACTGGCTTCAGGGGAAGTCTATATAGATTGGGGATGTATCAATGTATGTCTCTCCTATTCACTGGGTGGGGGGGATTCAGAGAGAGAGAAATTAGACTTGCTAGCTTAACCTGTTCCAGAGAAAATAATGGAGTGAGTGGTTAAACAAGTACTGCATTCCCTGTAAGATGATTATTGAAGGAATCATCTTGACAGGAATGCAGTTATACAGAAATCACAATATGGATTTATAATGGACATCTTATGTGATCAGTCTCATTAGCTGCTATGGCACAGTAACAAAGGAATTGGATACAAAAAATAATTTTGACATCATATACCTAGATTTCAGTAGAGCTTTTAACTCTGTTCCACATGAAAGATTGTGTACAAATTGTGGTATTGGGGCAAGTTATTGCTGTGGATAAAGGGGCAATTGAATGACAAGAGTACAGAGGGTGTATTTAAATGGACAGTGTTCTTCTTCTTGGACTAATGTTATTAGTGAAGTCCCCCAGGGTTCTTTACTAGAACTTCTTACTATTTTCAGTATTTATTACTGATATTGATGGAGGGAATATCAAGCTTATTGTCTAAGTTGACAGATGATACCAATTTTTCAGTGTGGTTAATACAGGAATCTAGGCTTACTACTGCAACACAGCCTAGAAAGGATGAGCTGAGAAGTTGGGTGGTAAGTAACACTAAATTTTTAATCACAATTTTTTTTTCTGATACAGTATGTAAGCTTGCTCCTAAAGCACCAGAAAACATTTGCTGCTCTTACTGCTAATTGGACTAATGTTGCTAGCAGGGATGGTGAGGTGAGGTGATTACGTTGTTGTATAATACTGTGGTTAGGCTGCAGGTTGAGTATAGCATAACAGGTCTGGAAGCATTATTTTAAGATGGATTGACTCTGTTTAAAAGGGTACAGAAAACAGCAACAAAATTAGCAAGGACATGAAAGGGTTCTCATACTGTGAATGACTTCAATTCTGCAAATTGCAGCACTTGGAAACTATGCACCTGTGAGAAGACTTCATTGAATTGTTTAAGGCTTTAAATGTATTGAGTAAACTAAGTTCTGATGGCATCCTTACTCTTTATTAGACAATACACATAAGGGAACATAAATTGAAAAAGGTTTGCTGCAGGATAGATGTGCAAAAATTTGCTTTCAGCCAGAGAGTGATTGTTGAAACAAACTTCCTTCCACCTAGCTTTGTGAAAGTGGTTAGATGGGTAAGGGTAGAGTTTTTTGTTTTTTTTTATGTTATATAAGCTTGCTTCCTTGCATTATTTTAACTGCTTAAAGGCATTGCAATCTGCAGTGAGTAATTCTCTAGTCTGTCATTTGTGGTGGGGGTGCCTCCATAGCCAGGTGGGCAGGAGCAGCAGTGTGTAGCACACACCTCTTGATTAGACTGGGGTTTGAGCCCATGACCACCAAATACGGACGATACGGAAAGGTCAGGGAATGACCACCGCATATCCCCGGAGCAATATAGCCTTAGTTGCTAATGCTCTTAAAAAAAAACCAAATAACAAAAAAAGTCATTTGTGGTTTTGTGAGGCAGGGGAGAGAGTTGAAGCCATTTCATGTTATTGTATGTATAGCACATCTAAACCTTCATAATTTCACACACCACCATGTTTCCTAACTCTCTCTCCCCTTTCTTCTCACAGTTGAAAAACTCATCTTTGAAAAAAAAAAAAAAAAAAAACTCTCAAAAAACATCATAATTCACATTTTCTTGGTGGTAGTTTGAATCTCAGTGATATTCATTTCCATTTTGCTCTACAAATTCCCATAAGTGGTTTAGTCATTTGGAGTAGTGGGAATAGAATTAGTAATTTAATTTAGTGCAGCCTGAAGTTTTCAATTACACTGAAGTTTTGAATTTTCATATTAGACCAAAAAAAAAAACCAGCTAAACATTAAAAACAAAAATTTAATATTATCATGTAAATAATAAGGATGAAGTATATCAACAATATCTTATTTCTGAATGTATAGTTTTTCTGTGATGCTCTATTTTTCTAAATAAATATACTTTCAAAATTATAACCTCCTTACATATATTTTTACTTTTGTAGTTCATCTATTATTTATTTATTAGTAATGTGATTTTTATGTCAGTGTTTAAATTAAATGAAGTTAAAATTACTAATTCTGTATGTAAAAGTTCTAATAAAATTTATTTGAACAAATAATAATTCTTTTAAAATTTTCTGTAATATTAAATAATGTGATACAGTGAGGTGATTCATACACCTGCCTCCCCCTTCCCCAAGAAGCTCATTGTAATTGGAATTTACTGAATTTGAACAAACAATTTACAAGAAAGAAATTTAAACTGATTTCTATAAAAAAAAATTGTTTTACAAACACTAACAAGTGGTATAGAATACATGTACTTTCTTCACCCATAAAATCAGATCAGATTCAAATTTAGTACCATTAAACTTTTAAGGTTTTTGCCAGTCATTGGCTATCAACTAAACTAATGCAGGTTAAAGTATAATACCTTTTTAATTTGAAAATTCAAATTTAGTATAATAGAAAGTGTGTGAGTTCAGATTGCACTAAGTTGAATTTAATTATAGGTTGACCATCATTAATCTGGCAGTGTTGGGACCTGAGGTGTGCTGGATTAGTGAGTTTGCTGGACCACTAGTGGTTATTTTAGCACATACATTTTACCCAACAGCTAACCACCTCCTTCTGCCTTTAACATGTTGACTGCCAAGCTAGTTTAAGAAAAAAATTCCCCAGGGGCCAAAAAATATTTAGGAAATAATTTGATTTGTAATACTAAAATAAATATTGTAATGTCAGTGTTGTCGTTTTTTTTATGTTGCATATATGTGGCCAACATGGCCACATATGTTGGTTACTTTATTTCTTGAGTAGCCATGTCGGCCACATATGTGTGACGCTATTACGGCATACATATGAAGGTCATTTGGGATTAGTTTATTGCACGCTCGGCGAGTGCTTCAATAAAACTACAATAAAATAAACTCTCAAACATCGCAATAAATTTGTCAGTATTGTTAGAGATTTTGTGAAAACAAGTTCATTAGTGTGCTGTATTATCCATCATATTGTGTTCAGTTATTCCACAAGTTTGTATTATTATTATTATTATTAGCTATATGGTGCAAGGAAGCCTGAGAGAGAGAGAGAGAGAGAGAGAGAGAGAGAGAGAGAGAGAGAGAGAGAGAGAGAGAGAGAGAGAGAGAAGTAGAAAGGAATCACCAAGAAAGAGAAGAATGATGATATCCAGCTCAGGACCCTGGGTTTGCCAAGCCCATACTCACCAGATGTGAGCCCCTGGAGTTGTATAAGTGTGTTATAAAAAAAAAAACTAAAAAGGTATGGCTAAAAGAAAATTACTAAGATAAGAGGAACTGAGAGAAATTGCTGGAATTTACAAAAAATCAGAGTTAAACTTCTCACAGACACACTGCTGTTGAGTTTTTTCAGAAGTTGAACTTTATCTGTTATGAACAATGTACGGTGTTTGCGCTTTACACCACAAGAGTAATACTAGTAGTAGTATAGTAGTGGCATGTGATGCAAGAAAGCAAGTGTATGAGCTTATGCAGCATCAGCCAAAAAAAAATTTTTTTTTTTTTTTTTTTACAAGAGGCACTTCCTTTATGCATTGGAACCATGACTGGGGCAAAATGTGAGCAAGTTATAATAATAAATTCAGAAAAACAAGTGGGAATGGCTTGCCAGTGTTTGAGTTCGCGCCAACAGCTGAGGCTGCAACCAATGCCACCAAAACAGTAGCAGCAGGTCAGTGCACCAACCCTGGAAATTTGAAATTACATTTGCAGAAATAATGGCCGGATTAGTGATGGTCAACCTGTACTAATTCCGACAATTTTTCTACTAATCAAGTGAGCTGCTGCTTGTAGGAAATGTTTTTATGATGATAGACTTGAAATCACAAAAGCCCATAGCATCTTTTGTTACGGGCCCATGTTTGATTTTCTTCAGTTTAAGCATTCTTTTGCTGCATCTTTTAAACTTCCATTTTTTTTAAAAGTTAATGCTACCATCGCTGTATTTGCAATATGGACTAAGTGCCATTCACAATTTACATATTTCTGCTTTTATTTTATTTTATTTTGGATGATTACAGAAATCCTCCTTAATTGCAGATTTGAGATAATGTACTTTTATATTTTTATACCAAAATTTTTTTTATCATTTATACAGTTCAGTTTATTCTCCTTAACACAACAACACAACAATTATTGCTCCCACCTTCTGCAGATCACATGGGCAAGTCTAGGCAATAATGTATATTAAGTGCCAAAGCAATAGCTGTTTCTGTACATAGCTATGAGTAAACTAGATTTGCAACTTACTCCATCAGTGTCATATTGTGGAGGCATTCCACGGATTGTGGATATATCTTGACACTGGGTTTCCCAGATATTCACCACAAGCTCCACTGGAAAAAATATATTGCTTTTTATTTAAAGCTTACACCACTACCCAGATCATTGACATTGACCATTTCTGATAGCTTGGTTCCCCATGGATCCATGTGAAGCCAATGGTTATTTCTGCAGTAAAACTATGGAACACTTATGGAAGATCATAAATGCAATGCAGTCATGTAGCTTAACACATGTCATAGTATTGTTCTACACCAGTGAAAAGCTCAACACATCTCTTGATATCTAAGCTCAGTTATTGCAATATAGAAAGTGTTGCAACACCTAGCTTACAGTCCTGACCTTTTGCCCCGTGACTACTACATCTTCAGTTCCCTGAAAAGGTCATTTAAAGGTTGTCCCTACATTGTAATGATGTGGTAAAGGAAAAGACTGTCACACATCATCCATTGGCAGCTAAGAGAGTTCAGTATTGAGTTTCTCACCTAGTGTCATGATGGGATTGATATCTGCGTCATGCAGTGTTGCCTCTGAACTGTTTATTCTGAAATTCTGTTTCATTTGAATAACTTTTAATATAGATTAGCACCAGTTTTCTATAAAAATTATATGGTCAGCTTACGGAAGATGACCATGACATACTTCAATCTCATGTTCCTGCTGACCCCATATAATCTGACCATTCATTCGGATAAAAGAATTATCTGAGTGAATCAGTTTTATTATATCCATATCGTGTAAGTGAACTCATAAAAAAATTGAGGCTTACCTTGTTTTGTCTTGCAACCTAGGTAAAACAGGTAAACTTCAATATTTTCAGCTTGACTTAGAGTGAAAACAGGTTGATTATTAAAATTATCAAACTTAATTGGATGAGTTTTTCATGTTAAATTTTGTGAATTTGACTTAATGTCAGTTATATATTATAATTAGTACTGTATTGAGTATATTGTGTATTTTTATAATTTTAGGAATGTTAGGAATAGTATTTGGGTATAGTTGCACTTAATGAATTACTTTTGGTTTCAAAAGTAGTTAATTCACTGGCTAAGTACTTACTTTGTTAGAAGTAGTTTGACAGAACTGATGATTCTTTTCTGTGTCCCTGCTGTAAGAAGTGTATCAAATATTATATTTGTGTACCATGGATGAAACTGACTCACTGAAGAAATAAGTAATGCAATAGAGAAAATATAAAAGTGGGAACTTGTCAGAGTTTCAAGTAGCTATTGATTGGCCAGGTGATGCACCCTAAATTTTAGCCTTAGCACAGAATATTTAAGTACATATTTCTGTGGTTCACAAAGATTCAGTTTTATTGGACTTTTTTTCTGCTCAGTATTGAGTTCATGTCATAAAATACGAATAATATATGCACAAAAGGTATTGTTAAGTGGTTATGAACCTTTAAAAATATCAATTTCCATATATATATGGATGCAAATAAAAACAGTAAAGGCTTCTTTACTTATGTAAACTCTAGAAGGAAGGGGATGAATTAGATTGGTCCACATGATATTGATGGCGTGACTGTTGATGATCCTGCTCAGATTGCTGACAAACTGAATGAGTATTTTTCAATCTGAATTCATACATGAGGAATTCTGTAGGGAAGTGGAGGCCAGAAGCTTATCAAACTCTAGCAGGGATTTAAATGATTTTGAACTGAAAGCAAAGTGGAGGAGAAATTGCTGAAGTTAAAAATAAAAGGAAGGCACCTGGGGTGGATGGGATCTATCCAGTTATATTAAAGGAGGCAGCAAAGGAAGTAAGCAGGCCATTAGCCATGATTATGAGGGCATCCATGGACTCAGGGGAGGTTCCCATGAACTGGATATGTGCAAATGTATCCCCAATTCACAAAGGGGGAACGAAAGGTGACACAAGTAATTACAGACCTGTTAGTTTAACTTCTGTTCTGAGGAAAATAATGGAGTCACTGATTAAAGAAGCACTGCAGGATCATCTAGACAAGACTGCAGTTATAGATCAGACATCATGGGTTTATTCAGGGGAAGTCTTGTCTGACCAATTTGATTGGATACGATGATGTGGTCACAAAGGAACTGGATGCAAAAAATAATTTCGATATCATATACTTGGATTTTAGGAAATCTTTTGAAACTGTTGCACATGGAAGACTACTGTACAAATTGGAGCAGTATGGCATTAAGGGAAAATTGCTGCTATGGATAAAGGGGGAGAAGACAGAGAGTGGAAATCAATGGACATTGCTCTTCATGGACTAATGTTATTAGTGGAGTTCCCCAGGGATCCGTGTTGGGCCCATTGTTGTTTTCTGTATTTATCAGTGATATTGATGAAGGTATATCAGGCTTAATGTCCAAATTTGCTGATGATATGAAGGTTGATAGGGTTGTTAATGACAGTAAGGATGGTACACTACTGCAACAGGATCTAGAAAGGTTGAGCAGATGGGCTGAGAAGTCATAACTGAAGTTTAACATTGACAAATGCAAAGTACTACAAAGTACTACATATGGGTAGCAGTAATCCCAGATTAACATACCAACTGTGTAGTACTACACTCAGGGTAATGGAGAATGAAAAAACATGGGGATATTTGTGCAGTCAGATATGAAGTTTTCTAAGCAGTGCAGACAGTCTGCAAGAGCAGCTCATAGGGGTCTTGTCAATCATATATAGGAATTTTGCTAGCAGAGAGAAGGAGATGATTATCCCATTGTATAAGGCAATGGTTAGGCCGCACCTTGAGTCTGCATACAGGTCTGGAGGCCTCATTTTAGGAAGGGTGTTGAGCTACTAGAACAAGTACAAAGAAGGGCAACGAAATTAGTGAGTGGAACAAAGGGTTGCTGCTGTGTTACCAAGATAGGATTAAGTTCTGCAAATGCAGCATCTGGAGATTTAGGCACATGTGAGGTGATCTGATTGAGGTGTATAAGGCCTTGAATGAGTTGAGCAGGCACAATGCTGATGGGATTCTTCCTCTTGTTCAGATTCCGCACCTGAGGGAGCATAAATTCAAATTGAGGAAAGACAGTTGTAGAATAGGTGTACAGAAATTTGCCTTTAGCCAGCAGGTGGTTGATTGCTGGAACAAGCTTCCATCTGTCGTGGAAGATTACAGCTTAAATAAATTCAAATCTGAACTGGACAAACTTTTGGAGTGAATGGATGAATAAAACGGGAAGGCTTTTTTGTGACTGGATGGATGAAATGGGAAAGTTTTTTTTTTTTTTTTTTTTTTTTTTTTGGCTGTGCTATATAAGCTTGTTTTCTTGCATCATATGTCTCTAATAATGCTAATGCTGCTAGTGCTTTATTTGTTAGTGTTATTATTTAAGAGAAGCTTGCATTTCTCTGTTTCAGTTTAATGTAAAAGTCAAGGGCTTGTATCTGTTATGTTTCATTTAGATGAATAAATGTATTATATTATATTAAATGTATGCATACTGGTTTTTTTTTTTTTTTTTTTATTTAATTTTTTGCTAGATATTGATGAATGTGCAGAAACTCCCAATCTTTGCCAACAGAACTGTATTAATGTTTGGGGATCTTACCAATGTACTTGTCAACAGGGATTTAGCCTGGCACCTGATGGTCGTTCTTGTCAGGGTTTGTATTTTAGAAATTTATTAATCTTTCTGTTATACATAAAATATCATTAACATAAAATATTTTTTGTGGAAATGATTGTTCAAATTATGCTGTTTGAAACAGAATTTTCCCTCCTAATTTTAAAAATTTATAAATAATTACCTTTTGTATTTCAGACTTCATGCATAATGAAAGTTAAAGATTATCTTCTCTGCCTATACTATATAAAGTTCATTCCTAATAAATGATAATAGCCATTATTTTTCATTGTGTAATTTATTATAAAAAAACAGTTCATATTCTTACTGTTTCCCACAAATGAAATTAAGTTTAACTACGAGTAACACGAATGTGAAAAATTCTTTGTGTATTTAATTTATTTGTCTGAGGAAAGATATGTCATCAGTACACATTGATGTAAATAGGCTCTCATCATTCTGTTCACATGTGAGATTAGTATTGGAGTGGGGGGGTTAATTTCTTAAGTTATGGTTATCTATATTAGCAAGGCATTTTCAAATTTTGAAATGTTGTAAATGCATGTAATAAATGTCATTAATTGCAAATGTTTGGATAATACTGTACAAAGTCCCAAAACTGGCAACATTATATCCTGCTGGTCTATGTGTACTCTTACCATGCATGATTTATTAAAAAAGTTAATATAGCTAGCTGACAGCTACTGGTACAAAGGCCAACCGGGCTAGCCGGGTGAGTAAAGTGCCTGCCTGGCAACCCAAAGGTCGTGGTTTCGAATCCCGCCTCGGGCTTGGATCAAAGTACTGCAAAAAACCTTGGGAGGTGCATTATGGCCACAGAAGCCAATGCACCAACAACTACCAAAAAAAAAAAAAAAAAAAAAAAAAAACTGGTACAAAAATATAAAATGTGGTTTTATTTAACTCGTCAAACTGTATTATTTCCTCTATATCCAGTAATATTCTTTTATATGATACATTCTTTGTGAGGCTGCCAGGAAATCAGGCAAATTTGAGGTAGTAGTACTATAAGCCATTGCTCACTGTTTTGGTTGTAGCTCAGAGTCATTTAAAAATTTGATAAATCAAATCAAAATTTGATAAATCAAATTTTTCCCAAATCCCTGAAAATGGATCACTAATTTCCACCACATGCAAAGCTTCCTCACACTGACTCTGCATACAAAATTTAAATTAATTACTTCTCTATAATGATATAATCTTGGCCATTTTTTCTAAATAAATGTTTAATAAATTCTGTTTAGCTGAAATGTTCACCCCATTTGCAATTTTATTCCAGAATTTTCTATTTTTTTAAACAGTTATGGTGACGTTTCGGTTTTTCAGCCCACAAATCTTTCATTGAAAACAATATTAATCAGTGCTTCTGTACTCAAAAAAAAATGAATAGCAAATGCTTAAAAAACGGTACTCACCTTGTATAAATCTGCAATAAATTTATTGGTAGATGGTGGCTGAATTTAGGTTGGAAGAAGCATTAAAAAGAATTAAGGCGGAGAATGGGGTGAAAATATTTTAAACAGATTTTTAAAATCAGCGCAAGGAAGTAGAAGTGCAGATCTCCAATCCTTGGTTGTCATAAAGAGGTTAAAGGATGCGAATGAAAGAAAGAAAAAAAGAGAAGACCGATGGTGCCAATAGTCGTTACGAGGGACTTTCATTGAATAAACCGTCATCAGTTGGCAAATGGGAGAGAAGTGAGCGCATGTCGTATTTAAAGTTTATCTATACTCTCATGATGCTCTTTTTGACACGTGGGAACTTTAGCCGGTGAGAGGTTGAAGGGAAGTTTAGCGTTAATAATATTGAAATCGGAATGGTGTCGGTACCATTCGATGGTGAGGGCTTCATATTGAAGAATTCTGTAGCTCGATCTAAGTTTAATAATGGTGATGGCAGAGTCAACAAGGGGGGTGTGGTTGTGGGTTTGAGCGTGGGGTGTTAACTCAGTGCAGGATTGACTTGTCCTGAAACTGTTGAAGTGGTAGTATGCACTGGTATTGGAAGTTGTGGAGGAACCGAATTTGGTGGTAGTGCCCGATTTAACAGGTGTCGCAGGTTGGTTGGCATTTTATGAGATATAGTATATTATTGAGATCATTTATGGGATATTTGTGTGTATCTTTATAAGAATTAAATAGGGAACCTAGTTTATTGTAAATAGAGGTGAGGGAGATGTCAATATCTTTGAATGTACGTCGGAATTGTGCTGCGAATTCACTATGGTAAGGGAGAACTATGTGAGTATTTGTCTTGTTACTGTGTCTGGTGGGGTTATTAATACTGTTTTTAACAGTGGATATTGTGTGTTGGATGAGTTGAGGGGGGTAGCTCCTGGTTATGAATTTATTAGTAAGATATTGAAGTTCATTGTATAGATCGTTTTGTGAAGAGCTAAATTTGATAGCATTGTAGATTTAGTTGTGTAGGACGGCTTTTTTGGTACTAAGGGGATGATGTGAAGTGAAATGTAGATATTTACCGGTGTGCGTGTTTTTTCTGAAAATCTTGGTATTTAAATTTGTGTCTGTTGTATAAATAATGAGATTAAGAAAATTAATCTGGTTGTCCGTTGTGATTTCGAGGGTAAGGTTTAGCCTGTCATGTATTGTATTGAATTTTAAAAAAAGATTGTCTATGGTTGTTCTGTTTCCTATTATTAGGATATCATTGGCGTAGCATATGTATAATTTAATTTCAGAAGGGAAAGGTTGTAAACTTTGGTTTTCAATAGTGGCGAGATAAATTTCAGAAAGGGGGGGCAGAAATGCCTAAACTCATTGGTAAACCGAATGGTTGTCGATAAATTTTATTATTAAATCTAAAATATTTAGCGTCTAGTAAAAGAGTGGTAAGTTCAAGGATGTGGTCAACTGAAAGAGAGGTACGTTTCGTTAAAGTGTCATCAGCTGTTAGAAGTACACGTAATGCTTGTAGGATGAAAGGAATATGCACATTAGTGTATAGGGATATGACGTCAAAAGAGGCTAATACGTCTTCATCGGATATGGTGGTGTTACTGATTTTTTGGAATGCTTGGTTGGTATTATTAATTTTGAATGTAGAGAATCGAGTGAGTGGGGATATAATTTTGACAAGGAAGGTGGATAAATTAGCAAAAGCTGATCTACTAAAAGAAACGATAGGTCTTAGTGGGTGGCCAGGTTTGTGTAACTTGGTAATTCCGAACATGTGGGGCAGAATGTTGTTGCGAATACTGTTGTAATGTAAAGAGGTTGATTTCTTTGTTCTGTCTGAGTTTTCTGAGGATTATGTCAAGTTTATTTTTAAGTTTTGTAATTTTGTGGTTGCTGTCATTTGTATATGTATCTTGGTCGGCTAAAATTAATTCCATTTTTTCTGTGTAGGTGTTCTTGTCCAGGATAACGATTTTGTCTCCTTTGTCAGCTTTTTGGATGATGATATTTGGGGTTTTGCTTAGTCTTTGTAAATCCGAGAGTTGTTGTTTTTTTATGTTAGGGAGAGATGTGAGTTTAGAATTCATTATCCTGTTAGACTGGTGTATAAGTCACCACTTATCGGGATGTTGATCAAGTTTAGACGAGTTCGATTATACAATCTTTTATTGGATAGTGTTGTTCTTTAATGGCAAAATTGAAGCCAAATTCTAGGCCGGAGAGTTCGGAAGGGGTGAAGGATTTTGAAGAGAGGTTTGAAGAGAGGTTGGAGAGGTTAACGGTGGAGATTTTTGGGGGTTTTGGATGTGAGTGTGTTCCATTTTTTGGTGTGTTTTTGTGCAATGTGTTGGATGGTGGCGTTGATATGTATATTGTTGTGGTTAATATATTCAATCCAGGTGTGTGGTGGCATGTCTCTTTTGAGAAAGAATCGTAATTGGTGTATACAATTTAAAAGTTGGTGTTTTTTGTTAAATCTTTTCTTAAGTTCTTCACATATGATCGCGATGGACGTGCGGTGTATGATATGTGGGTATTTTTTACAGTTATTTTTGGGAAAAATGCGGGCGAATTTGGGGATGACGTTGTGATATAAGCTATGTGTAATTTGTTGGAGAAATATTTGATAAGCACTTTGGAGAGTTGTATTTTCCTATCAGGCATGTCTAAGAGCATCAGAGATGAGATTAGAAATATATAAAAGGTATTGACCCGGTGCAGATAAGGTGTTGATTATGACGTTAAAATATCTTATAAGTTTGACAATAGTGAAATTATAGTAATCTTATAATACCATGATAAATCTGACTAAAAAATGAATAGCAAATGCTTGAAAAATGGTACTCACCTTGTATAAATCTGCAATAAATTTATTGGTGGATGGTGGCTGAATTTAATGCTAAACTTCCCTTCAACCTCTCACTGGCTTGGAACCTCTCGCAGCTAAAGTTCCCATGTGTCAAAAAGAGCATCACAAGAGTATATATAAACTTTAAATACAACATGCACTCACTGCTCTCCCATTTGCCAACTGATGACGGTTTATTCAACGAAAGTCCCTCTTAACGACTATTGGCACCACCGGTCTTCTCTTTTTTTTCTTTCTTTCATTCGTGTCCTTTAACCTCTTTATGACAACCAAGGATTGGAGATCTGCACTTCTACTCCCTTGCGCTTATTTTAAAAATCTGTTTAAAATATTTTCACCCCATTCTCCGCCTTAGTTCTTTTTAATGCTTCTTCCACCCTAAATTCAGCCACCATCTACCAATAAATTTATTGCAGATTTATACAAGGTGAGTACCGTTTTTTAAGCATTTGCTATTCATTTTTTAGTCAGATTTATCACGGTATTATAAGATTACTATAATTTCACTATTGTTTCTGTATTCATAATTTTCATAATCAGAAACAAACAAGTTTCACTGAGTAACAATCATAAGTGAAATACTGAATAAATTTGCTTCCAACTGTGATCAGTTATGCATGTGATAAAAGCAGAGGCGTAGCTATGTTTTTGGTGCCTTTGTCAAATTTGTGGCTATGCACCGTTTTACGATAATTACAAAAACCATCGTAAAAAGCATGTAAATAAAATTATCATTAAAAAATAATAATAAGTACAGTCTGACCTTTGTTTAACGAACTTCTTTATGCCAGATTTTTCTGTTTAGCAAATTTTTTTTTTTAATTCCTCTTCGAATCATATTTAAAATAGTGTTTGTAGAACAAAGAAAATTTTCTTTATGAGATTACGTGGTGAAGGGATTACAAGAGACTTATCTGGGTACGAATTGTTTGCCCCTCTCGCTTTCAAGAAATTGAGGCAAGAGTGCTGTTGCTAAGCACAATGGTAACTTCTTTGGGTTAAAAGACTACCCAACTTAATGGATCCTTAAAACCTATCCAACTTCCTGTCCCACATTTGATTGGATACTATGATGTGGTCACAAAGGAGCTGGAGGCAAAAAATAACTTTGATGTGATACACTTGGATTTCAAGAAAGCTTTTGATACTGTTGCACATGGAAGACTACTGTACAAATTGGAGCAGAATGGTATTAAGGGCAAGTTGCTACAATGGATAAAAGGATGGTTGAGTGGGAGACGACAGAGAGTGGTAATCAATGGACACTGCTCTTCATGGACAAATGTTATTAGTGGAGTTCCCCAGGATTCAGTATTGGGCCCAATCTTGTTTTTGTATATTTATCAATGATATTGATGAAGGTATATCAGGCTTAATGTACAAATATGCAGATAATATAAAGGTTAGCAGAGTTGTTAATGACAGTAATGGCAATGTGCTACTGCAACAAGATCTAGAAAATTTGGGCAGATGGGCTGAGAAGTGGCAACTGAAGTTTAACATTGACAAATGCAAAGTACTGCATATGGGTAGAAGTAACCCCAGAGGAACGTACCAACTGTTTGGTACTACACTGAAGGTGGTAGAAAATGAAAAAGACCTGGGAGTAATTGTGCAGTCAGATATGAAGTTTTCTGAACAATGAAGACAGGTTGCAAGAGCAGTTCATGGGGTTTTGTCAATGATATAAAGGAATTTTGCTAGCAATGAAAAGGAGATGATTGTCCCTCTGTATAAGGTAATGGCCAGGCCACGCCTTGAGTACTGTGTACAGGTCTGGAGGCCTCATTTTAGGAAGTATGTAGAGCTGTTGGTGCAAGCAGAGAGAAGGGCAACAAGATTGGTGAGGGGAATGAAGGTGCTCTCTCTCTCTCTCGTACCAAGAAAGGCTCAAGTTCTGCAAATTGCGGCTTGTGGAGAATGGACACTTGTGAGGGGATGATATGATTGAGGCGTATAAGGCCTTGAATGGGTTGAGCAGACTTAATTCTGATGGAATTAAGATCTTCCTACTGTTCAGATTTCGAGCCTCGGTGAGCATAAATTCAAATTGAAAAAGACAGTTATAGAATAAATGTGCAGAAATTTGCCTTAGCCAGCGGGTAGTTAATTGGTGGACCAGACTTCCATCTGTTGTTGTGGAAGTTGATAGCTTAAATAAATTCAAGGAGGAACTGAACAAACTTTTAGAGGGAATGGATGTGTGAAATGGGTTTTCTTTCTTTTTTTTTTTTTTTTTTTTTTTTTGGCTGGTGCTATATAAAAAAAAAAAAAATATAAAAAAAACCTAAACTATTATTTTTAGGCCACCCGAATAATTAAATATTCATCTGCCGTGCTGTGTGTCTTATGTCTGTTAATTGTGTGTGTTCTATGGTCGATTTGTCTGCTTTGCTGGACAAAAATCCCCAGATTCTTGGAGGAAAACCTTTTTGCTATCTACGACTGAGACCGACTAACTCAGCCACGGAGTGAAATGATGTTACATAAGCATGCTTTCTTGTGTCACATACCACTACTACATACCGAGAAGTCGAGCTGGTCAACTACTTTCTATGTATCCATAGCCAGTGGGCAGATCAAAGGTATTCCACATTTGGACAATAGGCTCTGGTCGATCTTCTACTGTAAGCACCCTGTTAGAGTTTTATGAGAGAATGGCTTTCCTGTACCCCAACAAAGGGTGATCTGTTGTTTCGCTGAAGTGAATAACAACACTTTACCATAAATTTCCTCCATTTCTGTTTATATGGTCACGGTAATTGAATATCTGAGTGTCTCCAACATTTTGTACAGTTAAAAAAATAATAATAATCATAATAATAAAATTCTGATTTAAGACAGGTTTGTAAACAATTGGAATGTTTTTTCTTTTTTTTAATTTCCTCTTTATGCAGTCTTTCTACACGATATGTGGCAGGTCTAAAATTAATTGGTCTTTTGTTGTTTTATTTAGCATTAACATTAGTTGAGGCATATGATGCAAGAAAGCAAGCTTATAGAGAATCAGCCAAAAAAAAAAAAAGTCCCTTCCCATTTCGCCCATCCATTCGCTCCAAATGTTTGTATAATTATGCCTTAAGTTGTGTATAAGTTGTGGCCTGGGCATACCCGAGCCACAACTTATATCTTGTAATGTCTTTAAACTGTCCTACACTCTTTACTTTTATTTCTCCGAAATTATTAGGGCAATCCGAGGACGTAGGAGAAACTATTTCTTATCTATACCACTATTTTTCGCCTTTATGGAGTTCAGGTTCTATTATTCCTACTCCTTTAGTTTTTCTTCTTACTATCTGCATGTTTCTCTATGCGTTAATTTAATTATTTATTTTTACCGTATCCATCACATAGGGGCCACCACATATTATTTTGACGACTATTACATTATGTCCTAGATACGGTCAATATGTAGTATGTATTATATATTTAATCTTATTTTAATCATTAAATTACGTTCTCTGTCGGGTCAACGATGATTAATATATGCTTACATTTATATTTTACTTATATTTCTTACCTTTGATTCTAATATTTCTAAATTTTTTTAACTTTTATTATCTTCTTTCGATTTATTTATATTCGATTTACATCCGGCCTATACTGGTTTATATTTGGTTAGATTTAAATTACTTAGCATGTATTGATCATCACAGAAACAGAGAACTTCTTGTCGTTTTTTGCCTTCATTCTGGGTGGTTGGCCCCAGTTGAAGTCATCTAGATTGTCGGTAAAAAGCGATAATATTTTTTTTTTTTTTTTTTTTTTTTTTGCGTTTTCTTATATCCCTGATGGTATTATTATTGGATTGATTTACTTATTCCAATGGTTCTTTATATTATCCTTAAAACAAAAAAGTGGAAACAAGAAAACAGAAAAACGAAAAAGAGAGGAAGTAGCTTAATGCAGCAAATGCTAAACCTATGCAGAGCATGGGCAATAAAGTGAAAAAAAATGAGGGAGATAGAGGGTGATAGAAGGTAAAATAACAACAAAAAAATGTATAATAAGAGAAAAATAATTACAAAATTGATAAAATACGGACATTGCCACTTAACTTTATCATAAAACTGGCTTCTCATCAGGTGTCAAGTTTGCTAGAATGCAAGCAAAATAGAAACCATTTTTGATGTAAACCATCAAAAATGCCAAAAAAAGCCAAAGTTTAAAAAGAATAAACGTGAATAAAAATTAGAATAAATTTTTTTTTTTTACGAAAATAAAGTTTTGTGAACAAAATAAAAAATTTTATGGGGATTAAAAGGGGAAGTTTTTGAAAATGGCTTGTGAACTTTAGTTTATCACTGTGAAGATAAGAAATCAAAATCTGGAATTGACAACAGGTAATTCTAAACACATGCAACTTACTAGTCTAATCCAGGTAAAGGTAAAGAGATTTAAAAACATTCAAAAATAAGTAGCCTTGGAAAAAATTAATAACTTATATAATGGTCACAGAAGATAACAGTCAGTGGATTTTTGGCTGCTGATAAGTAATTTTGATATTTTTCCAAATTCTTCGTTAATTAACATACTAGATTGTTTTCTACAAAGATATTAAATAGGTTTAGTAGCGTTCGTTAGCTTCTTCTTTTGAATTTAACTAGTGCTTTTTGAAAGTTATGACTCACCAGTGTTGCTGCCAATATTGTTGAACTAGCCGCCATATTGTAGTCGATAAGAAATAGTATAATGTATATATCTCGAACTGATAGCGCAAGGTATAACGTAAAACTAGATAGTGAAATACGAAGCACTGTATTAGGAATCTGTTAGTTTAGTATAGTATTATCAATTAATCAAAAATATTTATTAATCTTATTAAATTTCATTGTTAATTAAATTGTATTTAAACGGAAATCATGACCCAGACTAGAGCTGCTAAGCAACGTTCGCAGACTAGTGAGAATACTGTGACTCGGGGGAAACATAGAGGGGAGAGATTCTCCAATGCATCAGTCTCAAAAAATGTGTAAAATGTGAAATGTTTGAAGACCATTCTAAAACAGGACACGATCTAGCCAAGGAGGATGTTTTTTTGTGTCTTTTTGTGTGCTCGATACTCTAGGTGCCTAGAGTGTCAAGAAATTCAGCACCAACTCAACGTTCTAATGGGCGTCTATGAGAGCTTGAGGTGTAGGGTAAGTGCCCTCGAAGAATTAATGTGAGGGACCCATCAAGCTCTCAGCTGCCCAGCTCAATGGCAGAGCTCACTCCTGTGCATCAGGCAACACAGAGGCAGTCTCCAAGGCAGAATGCGCTGGTCCCACAGGAACTAGTTATTGTTGGTGATGCTATTGTCAGGAAGATGGGGAATATACTATGCAAGAAGGATAGGTGGAACAGAGGCAAAAGTTGATGACGTAGAGCAGATATCATATTTTAAGGGCACAAAAGGTGATATTGTTGTACACGTTGGAACTAATGAAATTAAGAGTAAGAGATCTGCAGATTTACTCAACAAGTACAGGTCAATGTAAAAAAAAAAGTCACGAATTAGGGTTGAATGTGAAAGTGTCTGCAATTTTTCCCAGACACAATACTAGGGAGTATATGATGAGAGCCTTGTTGATCAATTCGGCCCTGGAGAGATTGTGCAAGGATTGAGGGGTAGAATTTTTTTCAGAGTAGTCTGTGCTTATTAACAGGAGAGACTGCTTCTACAGGGATGGGGTACACTTGAATAGAAAGGATGCAAGAATATTTGCCGATGCTATTCAGGCAGTGTTAGGTGGGTCGGAAAACTGCTAGCTTGGGGGGGTACACAGGTTAACAGTGGCTGCAGGCAAAGCAAAAGTGATTCTTGCACTGCTTCTATTAGAATGAGCAGCAGCCTGGAAAGCAAGGTGCTGGGGATTTCCAGGACTGCTGGGAGTCATAGTGGAACAAGTAAATACATGGGCTGTGTTAGGGTAACTAAAAGTAGAAACAGGTGCATGTACACCAATGCTAGGAGTATAGTTAATAAATTTGATGAGTTTGAAGTGCTGGTCAAGACATCAAAGGTGGATATTGTTGGTATATCAGAGACATAGTGTCACACAAATGTAAGCAGTGCAGAATTGGAATTTAGGGAGTACAATGTGTACAGAAAGGATAGACAGGACAGGAAGGGAGGAGGGGTTATACTGTTAGTTAAGAAACACATAAAAATCTAAGGAAGTGCATCCAGTTGATGTTGGTGGACAATGCAATGTTGATCAGTTTGGTGTGACATAAGCACTGGGAAAGGGAAAATGAGAGTAGGTGTGTGTTATAGGCCTAATGAATCTGATGAGTATATTGAGCAATTGTGCAGAGAAATAAGAGTGGGCCAGTAAATCAGAATGTCTTGTAATGGGGGTTTTTAACTTTCCAGATATTGACTGGAACTTGTGGATTGGTCACTCACACACTAGCAAAACTTTTGTGTATTTATTGGATGAATGTTTTCTACACCAACACGTTCGAGATGCGAACAGAAGGAGTAATCAGAGTCGGAACTAGGGTGGGGCAAGCAGGATGCCAGCCCCATGTGCAGCATTTTAAGGGTGCACTTGACTAGTTATATACAGTGGACCCCGCTTTACGATGGGTTCACTATACGATCAGATCACTTTACGATGGACTCTCCATAATAAAATACCTTTCACTATACGATATGTAGTGAGCATGGGATATTGTCATCATGTTTGCGAAATGAATTTTAATTCTATTAAATGGAGCTTAAAAATAGGAATGAAGAGAAGATTCTGAAAATTTATTTTTGTTTTTTATATGATTTCAGTGAAGGGTTAACAGATTTCACTATAATACTGTAAGGTAAAAACCCACAGAATTCCAGTTATCGGTATTATCGCAAATGCAATAAGATCAAGTTTACTACCCGTTTATAATAGCGTGCGCTAACAGAAAAGCCCAAATTATTTTTATTGTTTTATGGTCGTGACCTCCAGAAACATGCTTTAGAAAAATATCACAAATGCTTTCAAAATTAATTTTTATAACAAAACACAGCAATAAACGGTGAAAGTGTAGTGCATTTTAATTATTTGAGCAGCTGATTCTACTAATCAGTGATCACTGGTGCCTACTTATTTCTCTCTACAATGGCTTACGATTGTCTCCAACCGGATCACATGGTCCTTTGTCTCAGCCAATAGCAGCATTTGTAAACGTTGGGTGCGTGTTTTGTTTTCATATCCTTTAGTTCAAGTAATTTTTTTTGTGCCTACTTTCCACAAATTTACTGTATTGAATTCTTGAACGTACAACATTGCATAATATGGCCCCTAAAGAGCGCAGTAAGTAGAAAATTTCAATTAAAATTGAACAAGAAATAGTGAAAAAACATGATGATGGTGCTAAAATTAGTTCATTGGTGTGCAAATATGGTGTTTCACAGTCAACCATTTCTACCATAGTGAAACAAAAAGAAAACTTTAAAAAAGTTAAAGTAAGTGATGAATCTAACACAGTCCAAAAAGGCAGAGAACTGATTGTAGAAATGGAAAGGCTTTTGTTGCTGTGGGTAAAAGAAAAACAAATGAAGGGTAATACAGTTCCTGGACAAAATATTTGTGAACGTGCAAAGCAGATTTTTGAGGACTTAAACACTAACACCTTCAGCTAGTGATACGCGATACGGGGACTTTAAAGCTAGCAAAGGTTGGTTCGACCATTTTAGAAAAAGGTCTGATATTAAAAGTGTCATAAGGCATGGAGAGGCTTGCAGTGTGCTGATCAGGAAGCAGCTGAAAACTTTAAGGTGGAGTTTCAAGAGCTCGTTGAGAAGGAGGTTTACCTTCCTCAACGTCTTTAATATAGACAAAACAGGCCTCTTTTGGAAAAGGATGCCTAGGCGAAAAAACATCACAAAAGAAGAGGCCTTGTTGCCTGGTCATAAGCTTATGAAGGATAGGCTTACTCTGCTATTAGGGTCCAATGCCTGTGGTGATTTTAAACTTAAGCTAATGTTGGTTTACCACTCAGAAACTCCCAGAGTGTTTAAACAGCAAAAGGTCATCAAAAGCAGGTTGGGTGTCTTTTGCCGGTGTAACAAGAAGACCTGGGTGACAAGACACCTCTTCAATGAATGGGTATTTGAAGTGTTTTGTCCTTCAGTCAAAGGTTACGTAGAAAAAAGCAAACTTCCTTTAAAGGCACTGTTAATTTTAGATAATGCTACAGGTCATGATCCCCAACTTGCCCGATCTCTGGAGGAGAAATTTAACTTCATTACTGTCAAATTTCTCTCACCCAATACCACCCCTCTGCTTCAGCCAATGGATCAGCAAGTGATTGCCAACTTTAAAAAAATTTACACGAAGAAGATGCTTGCGAAGTGCTTTGAAGAGACTTCAGGAGACAGAGCCATCACCTTAAAGGAATTCTGGAAGACCAGGTTTAACATCTTAGACTGTGTATAAATGATTCAGTTCTTGGAATGAAGTTTCAGCTCAGTGCCTCAGTGCAGCCTGGAAGAACTTATGGCCTTCAGTCATCCATTATTTTGAAGGATTTGAAACTGAAGATGTTCTAGAGCAGGAAATTATCACTCTTGGTGTGAGTCCTTGGCTCTAGAGATTGATGCGGCAGATGTGGAGGAGTTAATTGCAGACCACGGAATAGAGCTGACAACAGAGGAGCTCTAGGAATTAGAGCAGATGGGCAAACATGACAGTGGAGATGAGGAACACGAGGAGGATGACTGTGTAGCAACAACTCAAGAAATTAAGGACATGTTTTCTGCATGGGATATTGTCAAGAGGACAGTAAGAAAAAACCCAGATATTGAAACCACTGAATTGATGACAAGCAAATTTGAAGATCAGGTGCTAAGTTATTTCAAGAACCTTCAGAGAAAGTGCCAAAAGCAAACCACTTTGGACAGTTTTTATACCATAAGTAGCAAGAGGCAGTGATCGGAAAGAACACCAGATGCTGAAGGTTGTCCTGATATCTTGATGATAAAAAGATTCTCTTCCAGCTCCATCACCACACCACCATTGACACAGCTTTTCAATGTAAGTTAAATGAAAATTATGATTTTTGTTTTTTTAATGTTAATAATTATCAATTATCATTTTAAACAACATTTGAGGGTGGAATAAGTAAAAATGTATGTTTATCTTTTTTCTTTAAACTTGTATCATGCTCTACTGTTTATTCCAGTGTATAAGACGCACCACAATTTTAGGGCAAGTTATACCACAGTGTATACCACACACCTGTTATTTTCAGATAACAGGTGTGTGGTATACACTGGAAAATATGGTATTCAGTATTCGATATAAAACTAATAAAATTTCTGTTATAAAAATCACCTTTTACAGAGATAAATAGCTTAGTTATATAGCAAAAATTTCAACTTCCGAGGACTTGGAACGAATTATCAAAAAACAGTGTGTTATTGGGTTCACATTATGATATTTTCATGATACAATGGTGTCTCTGGAATGAATTAATATCATAAAGTGGGGGTCCATTGTATTTTAAAATTGCTTCATTTTTGATTTAATTACAGTCGAACCTGTGTTTAATGAACTTCTTTATAAAGATTTTTTTAAATTCCTTTTGGTAATTACATTTAAAAGTTTCTGTAGAATGAAGAAAATTTCCATATAACGGATTATGAGACTTAACTTTGTATGCTTTGTTTCCACCACTGGCCTTTAAGCAATTAGAAAGTACAAATTAAGGGTTTATAGGGATTACCATTCCACAATGTAAGTCGAACATAAAACATATGCAGCCACCTATTCCACATACCGAGAAGTCATGCTAGTCAAATTCTTTCTATAGCCAGTCAAAAAATTAAGGCATATTCCCGACATGGATAATAGCTTCTGGTGAACTCGTGTTCTTTGTTTAAAAAGAAATACTGCATTATCTTTGTAGGTGCTACTTATGATTCCAGAAATTTTTGTGAGTTTGTGAGTGAAAAAAATTTGGCATTTATAATCACTTACGGAAAAAAATATCAGGAAGGAACAGCATTTTACAAATATAACAGAGAATACGTTTCTCTGTTATTTTACGAAAATAACAGAGAAACTCCAATTACTTGTTTTAGTAGCTCAACATCTTTCCTAAAATGAAGCCTCCAGACCCGTATACAGTACTCAAGGTGTGGCCTGACCATCGCCTTATACAAGGGGATAATCACCTCCTTATCCCTGCTAGAAAAATTCTTGTATATCATTGACAAGACACCATGGGCTACTCTTGCAGACCGTCTGCACTGCTCAGAAAACTTCATATCTGCCTGCACAATTACCCCCAGGTCCTTTTCACTCTCTACCTCTGTCAGTGTAGTACCACACAGTTGATACGTTACTCTGGGGTTACTGCTTCCCATATGCAGTACTTACATTTGTTAATGTTAAACTTTAGTTGCCACCTCTCAGCCCATCTACTCAACTTTTCCAGATCCTGTAGCAGCAGCGTGCTGTCATTAGTGTCATTAACAACCCTGCCAACATTCATATCGTCTGCAAACTTGGACATTAAGCTTGATATACCATCATCAATATCATTAATGAATACAGAAAAGAACAATGGACCCAACACTGAACCCTGGGGGACTCCACTAATAACATTAGTCCACGAAGAGCAGTGTCCATTGATTACCACTCTCTGTCTTTTCCCACTCAACCATCCCTTTATCCATAGCAGCAATTTGTCTCCAATGATTGAATTGAAGAAGACGAGTGTTCAAAGAACCGTGGTCAGTTCGAATGTATGATGTAAGAAGGCTTGGGTAGAACCAAAACTGATTGCTTTTTGAGGTAGTGAATTTAATATCAGGTATAAAACATCTGGTCACTGCTCCTTTGGTCGAGGAATTCCATCTCACTTGCTGTCTTTTATGAAGCTCTGTCCAACATTTTCATTCTTTGGATCGGCAGTGGGATCATAGGTCAAATCGAAAAAAGTTAAGAGGATATCCTTTATGAATATAGTAAACAAAACCTTTGTACGTAAGATACAGATCCAGAGGTAATAGCCTGCAATGGCTTGCAAAGATGAGGTTGAAACTGTTCTACAAGTTCTCAGGAGAGCTATCAAAAAGGTCTATTGGACACTGTCTAGTTTGGTTTGAACTGTAATAAGTTTGGTTCTGTGAAACCATATGCTGGCTGCATATATAATGATTGGAATAAACATTGTGTAGTATAGAATTCTGAGGGTTCCCTTTTTTAAACCCCAGTCCTGCTGAGAGATTTTGAATAACATGGCCGTAAAAGTTTTCACTTTTTTGGAAAGATTCTGGATGTGTTTACCACACATTTGTATGGTACAATTTTTCATCAAAAATAATACCAAGATGCTTATGAGTGGTAACAAGTGACAGAGCTGCTCCATTAAACTTGACAACTGGAAGTCTATTATGGTGTAGTTTTCTGTGAAATATCATCATCTTGGTTTTTAGATGGTGACACTTAATTTATTTTTCAGAGTCCAATCCAGCAAGTTATTGAGTACAGAGTTAGCCCTTTGTTCCAATTGGGACCTGGAGTTACCATGTACTAAGATAGAGACAGAGAGATCGTCGAAAAAGGCAATCATTTGCACATCAGCTGTGTTGGAGGGAGAAGACAGCCAATCATCAAGGACGAGGTTCTACAGAAGGAGGCCAAGAATGGAACCCTGAGGGCACCCTCGAAAAACAGCTTTAGATACTAACTGATGTTTGGTTTGGATGTAGACAGTACATTCAGCAAAGTAACTTTTGAACAAAAGGAAGAGATGTCTAGAACAACAAGCGATTCTAAGGCGCCATAAGACACTCTCCCACCAAACATTATCAAAGGCACCTTCAAAATCAATAAAAACTGCCAATGTATATTTGTAAGTAGAGCTGTCAATTAACTTTTTCAATTCAAAAAGCACATCTTCACGACTACAACCAGGCTTAAATTCATTCTGAGAGAAAGATAGAATACTTTCCAAAAGAATTTGATTACATCTGTATGCCATGAGTTTTTCTAGTAACTTGCTTAAGTGGGATAACAAAGTGATAGGCCTGTATCATTTAGGATCACTTGGTGGTTTATCTGGTTTTGGGATTATTTTAATGAGAGCAGACTTCCAAATAACAGAGAAATTCCCATCTTCAAGACACTTTTTGAAGAGTTTCAAAAGATGGTTTGGTCTAATAGAAAAGAATCTTTTTATGAAAATGGTTTCCAGTAGATCAGTTCCTGGGCATTTGTTATTACTCATAGAAGAAACTGTATTTTTAAGCTCTTCCATAAAAAATAAAGGAGTAGAAATGGGAGAATTGTATTGCCATTTTTCTTTCCTAACTCCAGAGTGGTAGGCAGAATCAAGAGTTGTGTCATCATTGGGAAAAAGTCTCTCCAGTATTAGATTGGCAGTTTGCATTCAGTTCAGAGTTTCAGTATTATTTGAGATTTTTGTGTTAAAGCAGTGTGTGTGTGTGTGTGTGTGTGTGTGTGTGTGTGTGTGTGTGTGTGTGTAGACACACACACACACACACACACACTTGCATACTTATATACAAGTTATACATATGCAGAAGTTATATACACTCATGCTCTTCTTCACCTCACAAGAAAATAGGCGCCTCCGTAGCCAGGTGGGCAGGAGCAGCAGTGCGTAGCACACTCTTCTTGATTAGACCGGAGTGCGAGCCCGTGACCACCAAATACGGAGGATGCGGAAAGGTCAGGGAATAACCACCACATATCCCTGGAGCAATATGGCCTTAGTTACTAATGCACCTAAAAATCAAACCTCACAAGAATCATCACTGTGCCATTTCATGTGTAGATATGAAATAACCAACTCATGAAATTATGCATGAATCTGCAAGATTGTCACATAACATCAAGAACAAGGAGCCCAGATGTTTAATTAGCAGGGTCGTTTTCTTACCATCAATACACAACCACACATAGCTGAACATGCTGCAGAAACTATACAATGTACCCGGGAATCAACGAGTATTCTTCATTAAGTCCCAAATTGTTATTCTGCAATTTTTGCATTTTTCGGAGACTGAACGCTACCTTGCAGAGTTGACTGCAAAGAGACAATGAAGTAACGGAAGCTATCAGGCAGTGGCCAAGAGTGATCAAGTGACTTATGACAGGGAATAAAAATCTGGTGTGCAGATGGAGTAAGTGATTAAACTGTAGTTGAGTGTGGAAAAAAAAAAAAATTATTTTTCAATTAGCTCAACCCCATTATATGAGATTGAGCCAATTGAAAAATGATTGTTGTTATATATATATTATGTAGAAAGTGTGAAGAAGATTTTGTTTAATCCTATTGAATCTACAGTATACACCAGAAGTGATCTCGACTAAATGGATAAGGAATGTAGCAATATATGGTAAGATATGAAAAAGAGAGATAGATAGTTGGCAAGAAATTAAAATAAGAAATGAAAAGGCGACCAAAATAAGATTACATTGCAGTGTTTTTCACAATTTCAGTGTCTTCATCAGAAGCCATCCATCAAAATTATGAGAAATACGGCAATGTTCTTGCTTCTGTTTCTGACATGTTCTGTATGCTATGGTGCACTGTATGCTGTAGACACATGTTAAGAACGAAATTTGAAAATTTGCGGCAAGAATAAGGTCAAATAAATTGTGCCAATAAATGTAATTATATTATGTAATGCATACAGATCATGGATGACCTTATAAAAGCAAGTAAAAAGATTGAAAAAACTAAAGTAATGATATCGGAATTTAATCGAAATCGGAAAGAAATCGGAAAGTAATGATATAGGCAAGAAGAAAGGAACTTATCATTACCTTGTAAGACTGAAAATTACCAAGATAGCAGCATGCCAGTATATTTATGCATAGGTACACTAGCAGTTCCTAGCATTAGAAAATGGTGTAAAAAAAAAAAAAAAATTGCATGGTGTGGTGTCTGTAGGCTAGTTAGATGTATAAATTGAAATGCAATATGTGGTGATGAATGCTGTTAAATACATTGTGCCCAAACTGCCCATTTTTGCAATATTTTCTACTTGCTTCTGTAAGGTCATCCATGATCTGCCTGGCAACCCAAAAGTCGCTGGTTCGAATCCCGCCTCAGGCTTGGATCAAAGTACTGCAAAAACCTTGAGAGGTGCATTATGGCCACAGAAGCTGATTCACCAACAATTACAAAAAAAAAAAAAAAAAAAAATCCATGATCTGTATGCATTACGTAATATAATTACATTTATTGGCATAATTTATTAGACCTTATTGTTGCCGCAAATTTTCAAATTTCATTCTTAACACGTGTCTACAGCACACGTGCACCATAGCATACAGAACATGTCGGAAACAGAAGCAAGGACATTGCCGTCTTTCTCATAATTTCGGTGGATGGCCTCTGATGAAGACACTGAAATTGTGAAAAACACTGCAATGTAATCTTATTTTGGTCGCCTTTTCATTTCTTGTTTTAATTTCTTGCCAACTCTCTGTCTCTTTTTCGTATCTTACCATATATTGCTACATTCCTTATCCATTTAGTCGAGATCACTTCTGGTGTATACCGTTGATTTAATAGGATTAAACAAAATCTTCTTCACACTTTCTACATAATATATATATATATATATATATATATACACACACACACACACACACACACACACACACACACACACACACACACACACACACACACACACACACATTGTGGCTATAGGTTTGCTAATACAGTGTCCCTGATCCATAATCAACATTATCTTCCTTTTTGTACTGTTACTCTCCACCCTCCATGATTACTTAGCTTCTTAATACTATTATTCTTTTATTATAATATATATATAATAGAAACATCTTTTTATGTTTAAATGTTTCTTATATGTATTTTGTTCACTGAATGCATCAATGTCGTTAGTTTATCCCTAATATCAGTATATTGGCAACAACATTTGCTTCTGCTGTGGCAGGGAAAAAAAATGTGTGGGATGCATATAAATTATCAGGTGACACAGAACTCTATGGTAGATATAAGCTGGTCTATAATTTCAAGTGGTAAGCAAATGAATTCAGATTATGAGAAACCTTTGGCAAAGGTTATAAAGAAAAATGGCAGATTTCTTTAGTTATATCAAATCTAGAAGGAAGAGGATGAATCAGATTGGTTCACTTGATATCAATGGTTTGACTGTTGATGATCCTTCTCAGATAACTTACAAACTAAATGAGCATTTTACAGGCGCCTCCGTAGCCAGGTGGGAAGGAGCAGCAGTGCGTAGCACACGCTTCTTGATTAGACCGGGGTTCGAGCCCGTCACCACCAAATACGGAGGATGCGGAAAGGTTAAGGAATGACCACCGCATATCCTGGAGCAATATGGCCTTAGTTGCTAATGCTCCTAAAAACCAAAAAAACAAAAAAAAACAGCATTTTACATCTACATTCACACATGAGGAATTCTGTAGGAAATTGGAGGACAGAAGCTTATTAAACTCTAACAGGGAGCTAAATGATTTTGTAATAACTGAGAGCAAAGTGGAGGAGAAATTGTTGAAGTTAAACATAAGAAAGGCACCTGGGGTGGATGGGATCTATCCATTTATATTAAGGGGGTGGCAAAGGAAGTAAGCAAAACCTTAGCCATAATTACCAGAGGGTCCTTGGATTCAGAGGAGGGGGCCCCATGGACTGGAGATGTGCGAATGTATCCCCATTTCACAAATGGTGATTGAAGGGTGATACGAGTAAATACAGCCCTGTTAGTTTAACTTCTGTTCCAGGGAAATTAGTAGAGTCATTGGTTAAAGAAGCATTGTAGGATCATCTAGACAAGACTGCAGCTTCTTGATTAAACTGAGGTTCGAGCCCATGACCACCAAATATGTAGGATGCAGAAAGGTCAGGGAATGACCACTGCATATTCCCTGGAGCAATATGGCCTTGTCTTGTCTGACAATTTGATTGAATTGCTATGGTGTAGTCACAAAGCAACTGATGCAAAATATAATTTTGATATCATATACTTAGATTTTAGGAAAGCTTTTGAAACTGTTGCACATGGAAGACTACTGTACAAATTGGAGCAATATGGCATAAGGGCAAGTTGCTACAATGGATAAAAGGATGGTTGAGTGGGGGAAGACAAAGAGTGGTATTCAATGGACACTGCTCTTTTTGGAACAGTGTTATTAGTGGAGTCCCCCAGGGTTCGGTGTTGGGCCCATTGTTGTTTTGTATCTTTATCAGTGATATTGATGAAGGTATGTCAGGCTTAATATCCAAGTGTGCAGATGATACAAAGGTTGTCAGGGTTTTAATCACTGTAAAGACAGTATGCTACTGCAGCAGGCTCTAGAAAAGTTAGACAGATGGGCTGAGAAGTGGTAACTGAAGTTTAACATTGACAAATGCAAAGTATGGGTAGCAGTAACCCAAGAGAAACGTACCAACTATGCGGTACTGCACTCGGGGAAGTGGAAAAAGTCCTTGGGTAATTGTGCAGTGAGATATGAAGTTCTCTGAGCAGTGCCGACTGTCTGCCAGAGCAGTTCATGAAGTCTTGTCAATGATATATAGGAATTTTGCTAGCAGAGACGAGGAGGTGATTATCCGCTTGTATATGGCAGTGGTCAGGCCACACCTTGAGTATTGCATACAGGTCTAGAGGCCTCATTTTAGGAAGCATGTTGAGTTGCTAGAATGTGAGTACAAAGAAGGGGAGCAAGATTGGTGAGAGAAACAAAGGGGTGCTGTTACCAAGATAGGCTTTTTAAGTTCTGCAAGTTGCAGCATCTGGAGACTAGGCACGTGCGAGGTGATCTGATTGAGGTGTGTAAGCCCGCTCAAACCATTCAAGGTTTGAGCAGGATCAATGCTGATGGTATTCTTCCGCTTGCTCAGATTATGAACTTGAGGGGCACAGATTCAAATTGATAAAAGACTTCCAGAATAGATGTGCGGAAGTTTGCATTTAGTCAATGGACAGTTGATTGCTGAAACAGACTTCCATCTGTTGTAGTGGAAGTTGATAGCTTAAATAAATTTAATAAGGCTGAACTAGACAAACATTTCGAGTGACTGGATGGGTGAAATGGGAAAGTGTTTTTTTTGGCTGATGCTGTATAAGCTTGCTTTCTTGCATCATATACCTCAACTTTTTTTTTTTTTTGTCCTCACCTTTTTCCCATTATATAAATGAGGTCAGCGTTTTTACTGTTTTGGCATAAAATCTTTACTGCCAGATGCCCTTCCTGTCGCCAAATCTCACCCTTTATCTGGGCTGGGGATATGTGGTGATCATTCCCTGACCTTCTGCATCCTCCACTTTCACAGGCTCGAACCCCGGTCTACTCAGGAAGCATGTACTACGCACTGCTGCTCCTGTCCACCTAGCTACGGAGGGACCTCATATGCCTCAACTAATGCTAACGCTAAAAAAGCCCTTGAAAAATTAGTATAAACAAGATCCATCCAACTTCGCCTGTCCATTTCCATTGTCATGAAATGCCAGAGGAAAAACAGTTTAGTTGTCACTAATCTGCCACGGCAAAATTTATACAATTCAGCAGATTGTATTTAACAGCACATATGGGAATCATATGTGTGTAAAAATATGATGAATAAACTCATATTGATAAGGATTTATTAAATGTGTAACATAATACGTCAACTAATGACTCAATAACGGCTGCCATGGCCCAGTGGTCCGGCAAGAGGATACTTAAGTACACGTGCTTTGAGTGACCAAAGTTCAAGCCTGTGACTTCTAAATACGTTCTATTTCTTCTATTCTTTCAATCTTGTAAACTTCTTTGACCATTAGCATTAGTAGAGGCATATGATGCAGGAAAGCAAGCTTATGCAGCATCAGTTAAAAAAAAAAAAAAAAAAACCGCTCTCATTTCACCTCTTCGTTCATTCCAAATACCTGTCCAGCTCAGCCTTAAATTTATTTATGCTATCAACTTCCACAACAAAAGATAGAAGTCTGTTCCACCAATAAACTGCCCGCTAGCTAAAGGCAACCTTCTGCACATCTATCCTACAACTGTCTTTTCTCAATTTCAATTTTTGCCCTCTCAGGTGATTATTCTGAGCAAGAGGAAGAATCCCATCAGCATTGTGCATGCTCAAACCATTCAAGGCTTTATACACCTCAATCAGATTACCTTGCAGGTGATCTGATTGCAGGTCTCTAGTCACTGTAATCTGCAAAACTTAAGCCTTTCTTCATAAGAGGAACCCTTTGTTCCATTCACTAATCTTGTTGCCCTTCTCTGTGCTTGTTCCAACAGCTTCATATCCTTCTTAAAATGTACTCAAGTACTTATACAGTACTCAAGGTGTGGCCTGACAATTGCCTTATATAAGGGGATAATCACCTCCTTATCCCTAAACTTAACCTAGACCTAAACCTAGTGTCTTTAACTAGAAAAATTCCTGTATCTCATTGACAAGACACCATGAGCTACTCTTGCAGACCGTCTGCACTGCTCACAAAACTTCATATCTGCCTGCACAAAATTCCCCCAGATCCTTTTCATTCTCTACCCCTGTCAGTGTAGTACCACAGAGTTGATACGTTATTCTGGGGTTTACTGCTTCCCATACGTAGTACCCTACGTTTGTCAATGTTAAACTTTATTTGCCACCTCTCAGCCCATCTGCTCAACTTTTATAGATCCTGCTGCAGCAACGTACTGTCAACCTTCGTATCATCTGCAAACTTGGACATTAAGCCTGATATACCATCATCAATATCATTTATAACTTCATATCTGCCTACACAAAATTCCCCCAGATAAATACAGAAAACAACAATGGACCCAACACAACGAACCCTGAGGGACTCCACTAATAACATTAGTCCACATAGAGCAGTGTCCATTGATTACCACTCTCTGTCTTCTTCCACTCAACCATCCCTTGATGTGAGTGGAAGAAGACAGGGAAGTTTAACTAACAGCTCTATAATTACTTGTCACCCTTTGATCCTCCTTTGTGAATTGGGATCATATTTGCATTTCCCCAGTCCATGGGTACCTCCCCTGAGTCTAAGAAAGCTCTCATAATTATGGCTAATTATGGTTTGCTTACTTCCTTTGCTCCCTCCTTTAATATAACTGGATAGATCCCATCCACCCAGGCAGCCTTTTTTATGTTTATCTTCAACAATTCCTCCTCCACTTTCCTCTCAGTTATTACAAAATCATCTAACTTGAGTACTGCCAGCGTTGCAGGAGCAGCAGTGTGTGGCACATGCTTCTTGATTACACCAGGGTTCAAGCCTGTAAGCTACCAAATACGGAGGATGCAGAATGGTTAGGGAATGACCACCACATATCCCCAGAGCAATATGGCTTTAGTTGCTAATGCTCCTAAAAACCAAATAACAAATAAACAAACAAGCTCACTGCCAGAGTTTAATTCACCTCCGGCATTCCCCCTCCCTGAATAACTCCCCATGTGTGAATGTAGATGCAGAATACTCATTTAGTTTGTTAGCCACCTGAGCAGGATCATCAACAGTTGAACCATCACTATCCAGTGGACCAATCTGATTCATCCCTTTCCTTCTGGAGTTTACATAGGTAAAGAACTCTTTGCATCCAAAGATTTCTCATAATCTGCCTTTGCCTGCCTCATCTCCTCTGTGACTTGGTTACAGACCAGCTTATATCTATCATAAGCTTTCATGTCACCCATTAATTTATATGTATCCCATGCATTTTTCTTCTCTGCCACATGTAGCTCTCATACCAGGGTATGGACCAGGACCAGGGTATGTCTGCCGATGACGTAGAGCGGATATCATCTTTTAAGGGCACAAAAGGTGATATAGTTGTACACGTTGGCACTAATGATATTAAGAGTAGGAGACCGGCAGAATTACTTAACAAGTACAGGTCACTGTTGAACAAAAGCCGAGAATTAGGGTTGAATTTGAAAGTGTCTGCAATTCTGCCCAGACACGATAGGAGGGAGTATATGATGAGAGCCTTGTCGATCAATTCGGCCCTGGAAAGATTGTGCAAGGCTCAAGGGGTAGAATTTTTTTTCAGCCTGGACTGTACTTGTTAACAGGAGAGATTGCTTCTACAGGGATGGGATACACTTAAATAGAAAGGGTGCAAGAATGTTTGCTGATGCTATCAAGGCAGTGTTAGGTGGGTTGGAAAACTGCTAGATTGGGGGGATACAATGACTAATAGATTAATAGTAGCCACTGGCAAAGGTGAAGGTGATTCTTGCACTGCTTCTATTGGAATGAGCAGCAGCCTGGAAAATAAGATGCAGGATATTTCAGAGACTGCTGGGAATCATTGGGGTACAAGTAAACACATGGGTTGTGTTAGGGTAGCTAAGAAAAAGAACACGTGCATGTATACTTGCGTGTACACCAATGCTAGGAGTTTAGTAAATAAATTTGATGAATTTGAGGTATTGCTCAAAACATCAAAGGCAGATATTGTTGGGATTTCAGAGACGTGGTGTCACACAGATATAAGGAATGCAGAACTGGAATTTGGGGAGTACAATGTCTACAGAAAGGATAGACAGGATAGGAAGGGAGGAGGGGTTATGTTTTCTGTATTTATAAATGATATTGATGATGGTATATCAAGCTTAATGTCCATGTTTGCAGACGATACGAAGGTTGGCAGGGTTGTCAAGGACACTACTGACACTATGCTGCTGCAACAGGATCTGGAAAGGTTGAGCAGATGGGCTGAGAGGTGGCAAATGAAGTTTAACATTGACAAATTTAAAGTACTACATATGGGAAACAGCAACCCCAGAGCAATCAACTCTGTGGTACTACACTGACAGTGGTAGAGAATGAAAAGACCTCAGGATGGTTGTGCAGGCAGATATGAACTGCCTGCACAACCATCCTGCACTCTGAGCAGTGCAGATGGGCTGCAAGAGTAGCTCATGGTGTATTGTCAATGATATATAGGAATTTTTCTAGCAGGGATAAGGAGGTGATTATTCCCTTGTATAAGGCAATGGTCAGACCACACCTACAGTACTGTATACAGACCTGGAGGCCTCATTTCAAGAAGGATGCAGAGCTGCTGGAACGAGTACAGAGAAGGGCAACAAGGGTAGTGAATGGAACAAAGGGGTGCCCTTACGAAGAAAGGCTTAAGTTTTGCAAATTACAGCGTCTGGAGACTAGACACCAGCGAGGTGATCTGATAGAGGTGTATAAAGCCTTGAATGGTTTTAGCATGCTCAATGCTGATGGGATTCTTCCTCTTGCTCAGAATAATCACCTGAGAGGGCATAAATTCAAATTGAGGAAAGACAGATGTAGGATAGACATGCGGAAATTTGCCTTTAGCCAGCGGGTGGTTGGTTGGTGGAACAGACTTCCATCCCTTGTCGTGGAAGTTGATAGCCTAAATAAGTTTAAGGCTCAGCTGGACAGGTATTTCAAATGAACAGAGGGGTGAAGTGGAAGTTGTTATTTTTTTTTATTATTTATTTATTTTATTTATTTATTATTTTTTTTTTTTGGCTGATGCTGCATATGCTTGCTTTCTTGCATCAAATGCCTCTAATGAGACAATAGCTAATGCTATTGTCTCATTAGTTCATCTGACGTCTATTTAAGCCTAAACCTTGAACAATATTTCTTTGTTGGTATGTAAAGCCTAGTAGCTTCCAAGATTAATTCTTTGAATGCTTACCATTTTGAATTTGTTGTTGGTAACATCATCAGTTTATCCCACCGTATAGAATTTAAATACTGTTTCAGACCTCCATAGTCACCTTTACGAAAGCAAAAACCCTTCCCTTTACCCCTGATGGTAGTTACCTCTTTGAGTAAATCCCACTTCAGCACACTGTGATCACTGCCACCTAGTGGTTCCTTTATCTGCAGATTCTTAATGCATGAAGAATCACTACTGATAATCATATCAAGAGTATTACTCCCTTTAGTTAGGTGTGGGCGCCTCCGTAGCCAGGTGGGAAGGAGCAGCAGTGCGTAGCACACGCTTCTTGATTAGACCGGGGTTCGAGCCCGTCACCACCAAATACGGAGGATGCGGAAAGGTCAGGGAATGACTACCGCATATTCCCGGAGGAATATGGCCTTAGTTGCTAATGCTCCTAAAAACCAAATAACAAAACAAAAACAAAACCCTTTAGTTGCCTTCCGAACATGCTGATGTAGAAAACAATCATCCAGTAAATCCACAGAAGCTTTGCTAGTGTGTGAGTGACCAACATACAAATTCCAGTTAATTTCAGGGAAATTAAAATCCCCTTTTATAAGACTCTCTGAGTTATTGGCCCACTCTATTTTCCTGTACAGTTTATTATTAGATAGTATGAACCAGAGCTGTAATTCTCGATACAGTTTTTTATTATACTCATCAGAGTCATTAGGCCTATAACACACTCCTACTCTCAATTTTGATCTCCCAGTGCTAATGTCACACCAAACTGACTCGGCACTGCACTGGCCAGCGATCTCGACTGGCTGCACTTCCTTGGATTTTATGTGTTTCTTAACTAATAGCATAACCCCTCCTCCCTTCCAATCCTGTCTATCCTTTCTGTACACATTGTACTCCCCAAATTCTAGTTGTTCATTCCTTATATCTGTGTGACACCACGTCTCTAATATCCTCCCAATATCTGCCTTTGATGTTTTGACAAACACTTCAAATTCATCAAATTTATTTACCAAACTCCTAGCATTGGTGTATACCCAAGTATACATGCACCTGTTCCTATTCTTAGCTACCCTAACACAATCCATATGTTTACTTGTACCACAATGAATTCCAGCAGTCTCTGAAATACCTTGAATCTTGTTTTCCAGGCTGCTGCTCATTCCAATAGAAGCAGTGCAAGAATCACTTTCACCTCTGCCAGCGGCTACTGTTAATCTATTAGTCCGTGTATCCCCCCAAGCTAGCAATTTTTCGACCCACCTAACCCTGCCTCAATAGCATCAGCAAATATTCTCGCACCCTTTCTATTTAAGTGTATCCCATCCCTGTAGAAGCAGGCGCTCCTGTTAACAAGCAGTGTCTTCATCCCAGAGTATAAACAGAAAATTTATTTTTTATTTAATTCAGTGTCTCCATAATAAGATAGAGACACTGTTAAGACCATGTGTATAATCAATTTTTAAATTTTTTTCAATGCCAATATAATGTTGGAGACTCATGAATAGTGAAGTTGGTTATGTTACTAGAATATGAATGTTGCTCCTGATTCTGCATAACAGTATTTGTAGTTAACAGTAGAAAAATATGCAGTAATTAAGTCAAGATCATGTTGTGGGGACGATTCAACATATTGGCTGAAGCATAATTTTGGTACCGAATTATTTGAAGTTTTTCTAAATGTGTTAACATGCTTTCTGAATATATGAGGATTATATTTCTTAATTAAAAAGGAGAAATAATTTTTGGCATAATTTTGGTACTAAGTGATTTAAACTCTTCTTTTAGGATAGAAAATTTTTGTTTATTTCTTTTATGTTTATGTTTAATAATTTTTATGAAGCTTTTTCTTAATTTCATAACCTGTTTTAATTGAGCAGTAAACCATACCAAAAATTATTATTATTAGGTAGGTGAGATAACAGTACACAACCTTCTATAATTTTTAAAATATTTTTTAAAAATAAAGATACAACTTCATTAATTGAATCTTTATGAATTAACCCTAGAATTCCAGTAATAACTTGCTTCCAAGAAACATGTTATTCTTTTCTCTTTCCATTATAAGAAAAAAGATAATAAAGCAAGAGGAAAGTAATGTCTGTTTATTTTAGTATTCTACTTAAAATTTGCTGCTTAAAATTTATTGACACAAATTAAACTTAGAAAATTTATATACATTGAAATATGAATAAAATTGTACTAGTCATTTATTTAAAAATTTATTATCTACTATTAAGATACATCTCATATCTTCATTTAAGATATTGATGAATGCTCACTCTGGAAAGGAAGAGGTAATCTCTGCATTGGCTTCTGTGTAAATGAACCAGGATCATATTCTTGTTCTTGCCCTGAAGGATACAGGCTTAGTGCTGATGAGCGTACTTGTCAAGGTATGAAATGGTAATATTAATGAGATTATAAAATGGAGTACAATTATTGTTGTTGTTGTTGTTTTGGTTTTTAGGAGCATTAGCAACTAAGGCCATATTGCTCCGGGATATGCGGTGGTCATTCCCTGACCTTTCCGCATCCTCCGTATTTGGTGGTGACGGGCTCGAACCCCGGTCTAATCCAGAAGTGTGTGCTACGCACTGCTGCTCCTTCCCACCTGGCTACGGAGGCCCCGAGTACAATTATGTACTCTTCAAAATTATGCGTATTCCATTTGAGGGAAAAATTCTTTGCACACAAATGAAACAAAAACCGGGGTTTATTGGCAAACTTCAAAATGAGCGACGTTTAGCATAATTTGATGGATATGTGTAAAACTTAATATTGTTAATAGCGTTCAAGTAATTCCCACTTATATATTACTTCTTTACATTATTTTAAGAAGTAACGCAAAGAAGTGAAAAGTGTTTAAAACTCTCATACTGTATTCAAAAGATATACAAAAATACCATCATTTTATGTGTCCGTGTCAATCTGTTTAAATTTAGTGAGTAATGTTTTTTTCTGGGCTTGCTTACCATAAGAGCATCACATATCAGACTCTGTTCACACGCTGTTGTCCCTTCTATCTGAAACAAAAACAACATATCGAGACTGAAAGGACAATTTGTAACATGAATGAGGTTAGGCAGTATGTTTCAGTCAATGTTTATAAATAACTGGTAAACACAGCTAATTACACTACCTTATTCATTATATGTGTATTTCTAAAATAAAACAAGTAATTTAACTAGCTGTTTGATGACTGAAAGTGGTGTCCCAATGCTAAAACAGAAGACCTTATTGTGCTATTACATGTAAATTTGTCTCAAGAAATTGACAAGAACACATATTTTACTTGATGGTGAAGATAATTGGATTTTCTTTAAATCACCTATTTACAGTTATCAGTTGGCTTCCAGTTTCAGGCATATCTCATAAGTATAACTGTAGCAACATGTGTTTTAAGTGTAGCATTTAAAATCAAACTCATTTTCAAACAACCTCTCTTAAAGCTCATTACGGTAAAAATGCTGGTCACCAGGTGTTATAATATAATAGAATATAATAACGTATACATTTCAGATTAGCTTAATGCGTAATACCTTTTTTGACAATGTGTATCTAAACGCTTACTACCATTTTTGACAATGTGTAACTAAACGCTTACTACCATTTTTGATAATATGTATCTAAAATCAATTACTTAACAAGTACAGGTCACTGTTGAAAAAAAGCCGTGAATTAGAGTTGAATTTGAAAGTGTCTGCAATTCTGCCCAGACACGAAAGGAGGGAGTATATGATGAGAGCCTTGTCGATCAATTCGGCCCTGGAAAGATTGTACAAGGCTCAGTGGGTAGAATTTTTTTCAGCCTGGCCTGTACTTGTTAACAGGAGAGACTGCTTCTACAGGGATGGGATACACTTAAATAGAAAAGGCAAGAATATTTGCTGATGCTATTGAGGCAGTCTTAGGTGGGTCGGAAAACTGCTAGCTTGGGGACTAATAGATTAACAGTAGCCACTGGCAGAGGTGAAAGTGATTCTTGCACTGCTTCTATTGGAATGAGCAGCAGCCTGGAAAACAAGATGCAGGATATTTCAGAGACTGCTGGGAGTCATTGCGGTACAAGTAAACACATGGGTCGTGTTATGGTAGCTAAGAATAGGAACAGGTGGATGTATACTTGAGTATACACCAGTGCTACGAGTTTGGTAAATAAATTTGATGAATTTGAAATATTGCTCAAAACATCAAAGGCAGATATTGTTGGGATATCAGAGACGTGGTGTCACACAGATATAAGGAATGCAGAATTGGAATTTGGGGAGTACAACATCTATAGAGAGGATAGACAGGATAAGAAGGGAGGAGGGGTTATGCTATTAGTTAAGAAACACATAAAATCCAAGGAAGTAAAGCCAGTCGACATCGCTGAACAGTGCAGTGTCGAGTCAGTTTGGTGTGACATAGGTATTGGGAGATCAAAATTGAGAGTAGGAGTGTGCTATGGGCCTAATGACTCTGATGAGTATAATAAGAAACTGTACAGGGAAATACATAAGTATTGGGAGATCAAAATTGAAAGTAGGAGTGTGCTATAGGCCTAATGACTCTGATGAGTATAATAAGAAACTGTACAGGGAAATACAGTGAATCAGAGAGTCTTATAATGGGGATTTTAATTTCCCAGATATTGACTGGAATTTGTGGGTTAGTCACTCACACACTACCAAGGCTTTTGTGGATTTATTGGATGATTATTTTCTACATCAGCATGTTCAGGAAGCAATTGGGAGTAATACTCTTAATCTGATTATCAGTAGTGATTCTTCATGCATTAAGAATCTGCAAATAAAGGAACCACTAGGTAGCAGTGATCACAGTGTGCCAGATATTGATTTACTCAAAGAGGTAACTACCATCAGGGGTAAAGGGAAGGGTTTTTGCTTTCATAAAGGTGACTATAATGGTCTGGACAGTATTTAAATTCTATACAGTGGGACCAACTGATGATGTTACCAACAGCAAATTCAAAATGGGAAACATTCAAAGTACTTATCTTGGAAGATACTAGGCTTTACATACCAACTAAGAAATATTGTTCAAGGTTTAGGCCTAAATGGATGTCAGATGAATTAATGAGGACACATATAAATTAATGGGTGACATGGAACCCTATGATAGATATAAGCTGGTCTGTAACCAAGTCACAAAAGAGATTAGGCAGGCAAATGCAGATTATGAGAAATCCTTGGCAAAGGATGCAAAGAAAGACAGAAAAGAGTTCTTTACCATTTAAACTGTGGAAGGAAAGGGATGAATCAGATTGCCCCATTGGATATTGATGGTTCAACAGTTGAGGATCCTGCTCAGGTGGCTAACAAACTAAACGAGTATTTTGCATCTACATTCATGCATGAGGAGTTATTCAGGAAGGGGAATGCCAGAGGTGAAGTAATCTCTGGCAGTGAGCTAGATGATTTTGTAATAACTGAGAGGAAAGTGGAGGAGAAATTGTTGCGGGTGATGGGCTCCGCAGAGAAGGAGAGGCCCACTGGTAACTGTAGTGGAGCATTCTTTTCCCATTGTTGACATTTTGTTTTATGTTTATTAAGACATAGGCCACTTGACAGGCTAAAGTAACTGAACAAGTCCAGTGCACTCAGCAAGGAACTGCAATCAGACATGGTTAGAATGACATCATCCGCATGGGCTATGTATTTGCAATCGGGATTCGATCCAGGGGATGAACTCCTTTGATATTACTGGAGTTGTCTAATTGCCTGAGTATGGGCTCCAGCATCATTGAAAAGAGAGCAGGGCTTAGTGGGCAGCCCTGTCTCACCCCCCCCTCTCCAGTTTTATTTTATCTGAGCTGTATCCAGAATGCGCTGGTCCCGAAGGAACTAGTAGTTGTTGGTGACTCTATTGTCAGGGAAACGGGGAACATGCTTTGTAAAAAAGATAGGTGGAACAGGACAAGGGTATGTCTGCCAGTGGTAAAGGTTGATGACGTTGTAGAGCGAATATCATCTTTTAAGGGCACAAAAGGTGATATAGTTGTACACGTTGGCACTAATAATATTAAGAGTAGGAGACCGGCAGAATTACTTAACAAGTACAGGTCACTGTTGAACAAAAGCCGAGAATTAGGGTTGAATTTGAAAGTGTCTGCAATTCTGCCCAGACACGATAGGAGGGAGTATATGATGAGAGCCTTGTCGATCAATTCGGCCCTGGAAAGATTGTGCAAGGCTCAAGGGGTAGAATTTTTTTCAGCCTGGACTGTACTTGTTAACAGGAGAGATTGCTTCTACAGGGATGGGATACACTTAAATAGAAAGGGTGCAAGAATATTTGCTGATGCTATCAAGGCAGTGTTAGGTGGGTCGGAAAACTGCTAGCTTGGGGGGAGACAAAGACCAGTAGATTGACAGTAGCCACTGGCAGAGGTGAAAGAGATTCTTGCACTGCTTTTATTAGAATGAGCAGAAGCCTGAAAAACAAGATGCATGGTATTTCAGAGACTGCTGGGAGCCATTGCGGTACAAGTAAACACATGGGTTGTGTTAGGGTAGCTAAGAATAGAAACAGGTGCAGGTATACTTGCATGTACACCAATGCTAGGAGTTTAGTAAATAAATTTGATGAATTTGAGGTATTGCTCAAAACATCGAAGGCAGATATTGTTGGGATATCAGAGACGTGGTGTCACACAGATATAAGGGATGCAGAACTGCAATTTGGGGAGTACAACGTCTACAGAAAGGATAGACAGGATAGGAAGGGGGGAGGGGTTATGCTATTAGTTAAGAAACACATAAAAACCAAGGAAGTGAAGCCAGTCGACATCGCTGGACAGTGCAGTGTTGAGTCAGTTTGGTGTGACATAAACATTGGGAGATCAAAATTGAGAGTAGGAGTGTGCTATAGGCCTAATGACTCTGATGAGTATAATAAGGAACTGTACAGGGAAATAGAGTGGGCCAGTAAATCAGAGAGTCTTATAATGGGAGATTTTAATTTCCCAGATATTGACTGGAATTTGGGGGCTGGTTACTCACACACTAGCAGGGCTTTTGTGGATTTATTGGATGATTGTTTTCTACATCAGCATGTTCGGGAGGCAACTAGAGGGAGTAATACTCTTGATTTGATTATCAGCAGTGATTCTTCATGCATTAAGAATCTGCAGATAAATGAACCACTAGGTGGCAGTGATCACAGTGTGCTGAAGTGGGATTTACTCAAAGAGGTTACTACCATTAGGGGTAAAGGGAAGAGTTATTGCTTCCGTAAAGGCGACTACGATGGACTGAGACAGTATTTAAATTCTATACAGTGGGACCAACTGATGATGTTACCAACAGCAAATTCAAAATGGGAAGCATTCAAAGAACTTATCTTGGAAGCTACTAGGCTTTACATACCAACTAAGAAATATTGTTCAAGGTTTAGGCCAAAATGGATGTCAGATGAACTAATGAGGCATATGGCAGAGAAGAAAAATGCATGGGATACATACAAATTAACACATGACACAGAAGCCTATGATAGATACAAGTTGATATGCAACCAAGTTACAAAGGAGGTTAGGCAGGCGAAGGCAGATTACGAGAAATCCTTGGCAAGGGATGCAAAGAAAAACAGCAAAGAGTTCTTTACTTATGTAAACTCTAGAAGGAAGGGGATGAATCAGATTGGTCCACTTGATATTGATGGGTCAACTGTTGATGATCCTGCTCAGGTAGCTGACAAACTAAATGAATATTTTGCATCGACATTCACACATGAGGCGAGGGGAATGCCAGAGGTGTATTCAACTCTAGCAGTAAGCTACAGAATCTTGAAATAACTGGGAGTAAAGTGGAGGAGAGGTTGTTGAAGATAAACACAAGAAAGGCACCCGGGGTGGATGGGATCTATCCAGTTATATTAAAGGAGGCAGCAAAGGAAGTAAGCAAACCCTTAGCCATAATTATGAGAGCTTCCTTGGACTCAGGGGAGGTACCCATAGACTGGAAATGTGCAAATGTGACCCCAATTCACAAATTAGGATCAAAGGCTGACACAAGTAATTATAGACCTGTGAGCTTAACTTCTGTTCCAGTAAAATTAATGGAGGCACTGGTTAAAGAAGCACTGCAGGATCATTTAGACAAGACTTCAGTTATAGCTCGGACACAGCATGGTTTTGTTAAGGGGAAGTCTTGCCTGACCAATTTGATTGGATACTATGATGCAGTCACAAAAGAACTGGATGCAGGGAATAGCTTTGATATTATATACTTGGATCTTAGAAAGGCTTTTGATACTGTTGCACATGGAAGACTGCTACACAAATTGGAGCAGTGTGACATTGGAGGCAAATTGCTGCTATGGATAAAGGGGTGGTTGAGGGGGAGAAGACAGAGAGTGGTAATCAATGGACACTGCTCATCGTGGACTGATGTTATTAGTGGAGTCCCTCAGGGCTCAGTGTTGGGTCCATTATTGTTTTCTGTATTTATAAATGATATTGATGATGGTATATCGGGCTTAATGTCCAAGTTTGCAGACGATACAAAGGTTGGCAGGGTTGTCAAGGACACTACTGACACTATGCTGCTGCAACAGGATCTGGAAAGGTTGAGCAGATGGGCTGAGAGGTGGCAAATGAAGTTTAACATTGACAAATGTAAAGTACTACACATGGGAAACAGCAACCCCAGAGCAACGTATCAACTCTGTGGTACTACACTGACAGTGGTAGAGAATGAAAGGGACTTGGGGGTGGTTGTGCAGGCAGATATGAAGTTCTCTGAGCAGTGCAGATGGGCTGCAAGAGTAGCTCATTGAGTATTGTCAATGATATACAGGAATTTTTCCAGCAGGGATAAGGAGGTGATTATTCCATTGTATAAGGCGATGGTCAGGCCACACCTAGAGTACTGTATACAGGTCTGGAGGCCTCATTTCAAGAAGGATGTAGAGCTGCTGGAACGAGTACAGAGAAGGGCAACAAGATTAATGAATGGAACAAAGGGGTGCTGTTACGAAGAAAGGCTTAAGTTTTGCAAATTACTGTGTCTGGAGACTAGGCACCAGCGAGGTGATCTGATAGAGGTGTATAAAGCCTTGAATGGTTTAAGCATGCTCAATGCTGATGGGATTCTTCCTCTAGCTCAGAAAAATCACCTGAGAGGGCATAAATTCAAATTGAGGAAAGACAGATGTAGGATAGACGTGCGGAAATTTGCCTTTAGCCAGTGGGTGGTTGGTTGGTGGAACAGACTTCCATCCCTTGTGGTGGAGGTTGATAGCCTAAATAAGTTTAAGGCTCAGCTGGACAGGTATTTTGAATGAACAGAGGGGTGAAGTGGAAGTGGGGTTTTTTTTTTTTTTTTTTGGCTGATGCTGCATAAGCTTGCTTTCTTGCATCAAATGCCTCTACTAATGCTGATGCTAATGCTAGAGTGGTGCTAGCTCTTTATATAAACTGATGATGGCTGCTCTTAACTGTGAGCCCACCTGTACAGTATACAACAGATTTTGAAGATAATTCTGAGTATCAAAGGCTCTCTCTAGGTCAAGCACCGCTAGGACTATGCTGTAACCTTTCCGTTGACAATATGGTTGTAGGTCCCTCAAGAAAACCAGATTTGCTCCCATGGCTCTGCCTGGCACCCCATATATCTAGTTTGCTCCTATAATGGATCCTAAATGTCTTTTGAGGTGATTATTCAATACTTTAGCATATAGTTTATAGTCTACATTTTGTAGTGAAATCGGCCTCCAGTCTCCCACTTCTTGACCCATTCTCCCCTGCTTTCTTAAGAATACCGTCTGTGCCTCCAGAAATCTTTCCGGAACTTGACCCGCCATGAAGAAATCAGAGAGAATTGTGGCCAAAATTGGCCCAACCTTTTCCCCAAGCTTTCTTGTAGAGCTCTGTTGTTATTCCATCTATGCCTGGCGCTTTGTCTGCTTTCATTTCTCCCAATGCTGTGGAAGCTTCCTTCAAAGAGATTGGCTGGTTGTGTTCCTGCTGCTGGGCTGCAGAGAACCATGACATCTCCCAACTTGTTGGCAGCGCTGGCCCTTGAAATGCTGCATACAACTGTTTGTATACTCCATTGAAGTATTCCATGATGTCTTTGGTGGTATTGTACTGATGTGAGCCCACTTGGATCTGTTGTATGGGGCTGTTGCTCATTTGCGTCCTGTCGTACTGATCGAAAATCAATCCTGCCCTCTTGTCGGCAAGCCTATATCACAGTCTCATTTGGACTGCTTTGTTCTCTGCTTGTGTTTCCAGATGTAGCTGTATTTCTTTTTGTACCTGCTGGACTCCTATTTCATCATGAGAATAGTTTAACAATCACCTCACTTCATACAAATGACTTAGCACTTTTTTCCTTTCCACCCCTCTTTCCTTAGCTGATTTTAGGAATGCTGTTCTTACTGCCTGCTTAAAATTTGCCCACTTCTCCCATGTCCAATGTTTAGACTGCACCGGCTCATGCGTTAAACCTTCGATGTTATGCCACCCATCCTGCAAGAGAGCCGAGCTTAAATGCCAAGTGCCCCTGCCATAATCTATTGTTGCGCCTAACGGGAGGTTCATTATTAAAAATTTGTGATCCGTGAAGGAGGCATGTCCCAGAAATATTTACATGCCTAACTCTGGTTGTTTTGCTTGCCATATTCCTCGGTGTATATATGCGGTCTATTCTTGTGCCTACTGTGCCCCTAGTCCATGTTGCACCGTGTGCTGTGGGATTGTGCCAACGCCATACATCTATGAGATCGCACTTTAGACAAATGTTGTGCAATTCCAGAGCGCCAGTTGTTCCCCTTGTAGGGTCCCCCGTGCCAGTTTTATCCTTGACTGGATCTAGGACACGGTTCTAATCGCCCCCAAGGATACTCCAATGTGTGCCCATCATAAATGGACGCAGATTATTAATTAACTGTACCCGTTCTGGAGCAGCATTTGGCGCATATACATTTATCAACCTTGTTGTATGGGAATCTAGTTTCCAGTCTATACAGACTACCCTACCTTCTACATCTCTTTGAAGGTTGCTAAACCTTCCTACAATGCGTGGTAGGATTATGATGCCAATCCCCCTGGCATTTCTTGTGCCAAAGCTCCAAAAGCTTAAACATTTAAATCGATTTTGAAATTTTTGTACTTGTAAAATATTATGCATGTGGCTTTCCTGAATAAATAAAATTCTGATACCCATTAATAATGTCATTCTCCAGATGTGATGTTGTGTGTGCCCCTGGGAAAAGTCCTGGACATTTAGGGTTCCGATAATTACCATGTGTATCGATAATGGGTCTGCCAAGGGGTTTCACCTATTTTGTTTGGGATATGCTAAGGCCGTATAGGTTTTACCAAGCTCGTTCTTTCCCCACAATCCATTTGATTCGGGAGTTACTTAATTGCTGTGTAATTTCTAAGAGGGTCTGTCCTACCAAATTACCGAAGAAAATATCTCTCCACATAAATTGTATTCTTTCCATTTTTCCCTCTCCGGTTTGCTCTAGTATTATTCTGGGTTCCCCCAGACTTTTCTCTCCCATTCTGTTAACTTTTCCCCCAGCTTTTCCTGACCTGGCAGTACGTATTTCGTTAAATACTGTACCCCAATTTGTTTTACCCTGCCTTCTCCTAATGGCCCTTCCACTTCGGAGTCCTCTGAACTTGACTCGCCCAGATCTTCTGCAACGATGTTGTCTTCCTCTGTGGTTTGCTTCTTCCTCTTTTCCCCTCCTCCTACCTGTTCCCGCTCTCCGTTTTCTCCCCTCTTCTGCCCTCTTGCTGTTTCTTCTGTTTCCATTAAGGTGGGGATGACTTGTTTTATGTCTGTGGCCCCCTCTTTTTCTCTTATTAAATTCACTGATTCTGTTAATGGAATTTTTTTCCCTCCTGTGGCTTTAGAATGGTCATGTTTTCCTCTCTCGATCTCTTTTCCCTTTCTTTTTCCTCCCCTCCTCTAGTGGCATCTGCGTATGACCTCACTGAGCAGCTGCCTGCTTTGTGGCTTGTTTCCTCACATTTGCTGCATGGTTTTGGGCAGTTGCTGCTGATATGCCCAACTTCCCTACAGTTAAAACAATACCCTTTTGTGCAATTCGCCCCTAGATGGTCTGAACTGTCGCATTTCAAACATTTTTTTTCTCCACCCCCTCTGTAGTTCAAAACTAGTCGGTTCCCACATATATGATATTGGGGACCGGCTTCCTCGTTTCCATTTGTATCGTGACTTTGCCTGTGTATAGCTCTGGGAAACCCTCCCACGCATGCATTTCTATTCGTGTAACATTCCTGTATGCGTCTAATGCAATTTTTAAGTATGTGTTTGGTATTTCAATCGGATACCGTTCTATGGTTATATACTTCCTGATACTGCCCACCAAATGGGGGTGTATCATTTGGTTCTCGAAAGGAAACTCTCTGAGCAGTGTGTTCCTGGTCACACAGTCCTTACATACTACTTGATACTTCCTCAAGGGCAACAAAGTGAACCCCTGTAGTCTCGATAGGCTCACACATTTTGCTAATCCCTCTATTACCTGCCTCGGTTCATATTCTGTATCCAGAGTAAACTCCAAAGTTCTTTAACGTATGCAAAAATTAATCTTGGAAGAAAAAAAAAAAAACCTACAAGAGTGCCCGCAGGCACTTAATCCCACCCTGTAAGCTTTACCAGGGTCAACAAAAAAATAAACTTAATGTCAAAACTTACGGTCTCCAGAAAATCTTCCCTCTTTTTGAAATAACACCCGACGAAGTAGTACCGTGGCAAAGTCCGTTGGCCCTTCTTCGGTGGGTGGGTAGGTACCCGAGTGATGCAATGATGGCAAAACAGTTATGAAGTATAACTCCACAATATGAGAGATGTCTGATGGTGTATCATGTATTTAGACTCAAGCATTTAGGGCATAAGCCTCAAGCTATGGAGGAGTCTAGACTATAAATATAGTGCAAACGCATCAGAAATATATAGCTATATCTGAATAAATCATAATAAATCAGAATATTAGTAAAACGGCATCGTTTTAAGTTATATCTCATATTGTGAATACCTTCACAACGAGTTGCCATGAAGGCCGCCGTAGCCTACTGGTCAGGCACGTGGGTGCATAAGTACATGTGCCTTGAGTGACCGGGGTTCAAGCCCGTGACTGCTGAATATGGTAGTTTCTTGTATTCTGTCTATCTTGTGAACTCCTCTGACCGTTTGGTCGTCCCGGAGTATAAACAGAAAGAATAATAATAATAATATTGCACTACTTTGAATAAGTAACGCTTCACCTAAGGAGAAGACTAATGTTACTTATTCTCAGATGGATACCACCACCCAGACAGCACCGGTTTGAAATATGGTATGGAATAAAGTTCTCCGTTATCCTCATACTATCCCTATTAGACTTAGAAAAGAGATAAAGATGTAGGAAGGTGATAGTAGGAGAGGTAGAGGAAGGAAATGCTGTAAGAGGAAGAAAGGGATAGTTGCTCCTTCAACTCGCACACAAAGCTCATATATTCCTCGAATAGGCAGCGCTTCCCCAGTAGAGAAGATTGTTGTTACCTATTCGAGGAAACTCAGTGGCCATCAGGCCCCCAGACGGCACCGTTTCAAAGCTTGCTGGCTTCTCTTCGGTGGGTGGGCAGGTACCTGAGTAATGCAATGATGGCAAAACAGTTATGAAGTATAACTCCACAATATGAGAGATGTCTGATGGTGTATCATGTATTTAGACTCAAGCGTTTAGGGCATAAGCCTCAAGCTATGGAGGAGTCTAGACTATGTATAAATAGCATTAGCATTAGCATTAGTAGAGGCATTTGATGCAAGAAAGCAAGCTTATGCAGCATCAGCCAAAAAAAAAAAAAAAAAAAAAAAACCCACTTCCACTTCACCCCTCTGTTCGTTCAAATTACCTGTCCAGCTGAGCCTTAAACTTATTTAGGCTATCAACCTCCACCACAAGGGATGGAAGTCTGTTCCACCAACCAACCACCCGCTGGCTAAAGGCAAATTTCCGCACGTCTATCCTACATCTGTCTTTCCTCAATTTGAATTTATGCCCTCTCAGGTGATTTTCCTGAGCTAGAGGAAGAATCCCATCAGCATTGAGCATGCTTAAACCATTCAAACCTTTATACACCTCTATCAGATCACCTCGCTGGTGCCTAGTCTCCAGACACTGTAATTTGCAAAACTTAAGCCTTTCTTCGTAAGAACACCCCTTTGTTCCATTCACTAATCTTGTTGCCCTTCTCTGTACTCGTTCCAGCAGCTCTACATCCTTCTTGAAATGAGGTCTCCAGACCTGTATACAGTACTCTAGGTGTGGCCTGACCATCACCTTATACAATGGAATAATCACCTCCTTATCCCTGCTGGAAAAATTCCTGTATATCATTGACAATACTCCATGAGCTACTCTTGCAGCCCGTCTGCACTGCTCAGAGAACTTCATATCTGCCTGCACAACCACCACCAAGTCCCTTTCATTCTCTACCACTGTCAGTGTAGTACCACAGAGTTGATACGTTGCTCTGGGGTTGCTGTTTCCCATGTGTAGTACTTTACATTTATCAATGTTAAACTTCATTTGCCACCTCTCAGCCCATCTGCTCAACCTTTCCAGATCCTGTTGCAGCAGCATAGTGTCAGTAGTGTCCTTGACAACCCTGCCAACCTTTGTATCGTCTGCAAACTTGGACATTAAGCCCGATATACCATCATCAATATCATTTATAAATACAGAAAACAATAATGGACCCAACACTGAGCCCTGAGGGACTCCACTAATAACATCAGTCCACGATGAGCAGTGTCCATTGATTACCACTCTCTGTCTTCTCACCCTCAACCACCCCTTTATCCATAGCAGCAATTTGCCTCCAATGTCACACTGCTCCAATTTGTGTAGCAGTCTTCCATGTGCAACAGTATCAAAAGCCTTTCTAAGATCCAAGTATATAATATCAAAGTTATTCCCTGCATCCAGTTCTTTTGTGACTACATCATAGTATCCAATCAAGTTGGTCAGGCAAGACTTCCCCTTAACAAAACCATGCTGTGTCTGAGCTATAACTGAAGTCTTGTCTAAATGATCCTGCAGTGCTTCTTTAACTAGTGCCTCCATTAATTTTCCTGGAACAGAAGTTAAGCTCACAGGTCTATAATTACTTGGGTCAGCCTTTGACCCTCCTTTGTGAATTGGGGTCACATTTGCACATTTCCAGTCTATGGGAACCTCCCCTGAGTCCAAGGAAGCTCTCATAATTATGGCTAAAGGTTTGCTTACTTCCTTTGCTGCCTCCTTTAATATAACTGGATAGATCCCATCCACCCCGGGTGCCTTTCTCGTGTTTATCTTCAACAGTTTCTCCTCCACTTTACTCCCAGTTATTTCAAGATTCTGTAGCTTACTGCTAGAGTTGAATACACCTCTGGCATTCCCCTCGCTGAATAACTCCTCATGTGTGAATGTCGATGCAAAATATTCATTTAGTTTGTTAGCTACCTGAGCAGGATCATCAACAGTTGACCCATCAATATCAAGTGGACCAATCTGATTCATCCCCTTCCTTCTAGAGTTTACAAAAGTAAAGAACTCTTTGCTGTTTTTCTTTGCATCCCTTGCCAAGGATTTCTCGTAATCTGCCTTCGCCTGCCTAACCTCCTTTGTAACTTGGTTGCATTTCAACTTGTATCTATCATAGGCTTCTGTGTCATGTGTTAATTTGTATGTATCCCATGCATTTTTCTTCTCTGCCATATGCCTCATTAGTTCATCTGACATCCATTTTGGCCTAAACCTTGAACAATATTTCTTAGTTGGTATGTAAAGCCTAGTAGCTTCCAAGATAAGTTCTTTGAATGCTTCCCATTTTGAATTTGCTGTTGGTAACATCATCAGTTGGTCCCACTGTATAGAATTTAAATACTGTCTCAGTCCATCGTAGTCACCTTTACGGAAGCAATAACCCTTCCCTTTACCCCTAATGGTAGTTACCTCTTTGAGTAAATCCCACTTCAGCACACTGTGATCACTGCCACCTAGTGGTTCATTTATCTGCAGATTCTTAATGCATGAAGAATCACTGCTGATAATCAAATCAAGAGTATTACTCCCTCTAGTTGCCTCCCGAACATGCTGATGTAGAAAACAATCATCCAATAAATCCACAAAAGTCCTGCTAGTGTGTGAGTAACCAGCCCCCAAATTCCAGTCAATATCTGGGAAATTAAAATCTCCCATTATAAGACACTGATTTACTGGCCCACTCTATTTCCCCGTACAGTTCCTTATTATACTCATCAGAGTCATTAGGCCTATAGCACACTCCTACTCTCAATTTTGATCTCCCAATGTTTATGTCACACCAAACTGACTCCACACTGCACTGTCCAGCGATGTCGACTGGCTTCACTTCCTTGGTTTTTATGTGTTTCTTAACTAATAACATAACCCCTCCTCCCTTCCTATCCTGTCTATCCTTTCTGTAGACATTGTACTCCCCAAATTGCAGTTCTGCATCCCTTATATCTGTGTGACACCACGTCTCTGATATCCCAACAATATCTGCCTTCGATGTTTTGAGCAATACCTCAAATTCATCAAATTTATTTACTAAACTCCTAGCATTGGTGTACACGCAAGTATACCTGCACCTGTTTCTATTCTTAGCTACCCTAACACAACCCATGTGTTTACTTGTACCGCAATGGCTCCCAGCAGTCTCTGAAATACCATGCATCTTGTTTTTCAGGCTTCTGCTCATTCTAATAGAAGCAGTGCAAGAATCTCTTTCACCTCTGCCAGTGGCTACTGTCAATCTATTGGTCTTTGTCTCCCCCCAAGCTAGCAGTTTTCCGACCCACCTAACACTGCCTCGATAGCATCAGCAAATATTCTTGCACCCTTTCTATTTAAGTGTATCCCATCCCTGTAGAAGCAATCTCTCCTGTTAACAAAACTTAACAGGAGAGATTGCTTCTACAATATAGTGCAAACGCATCAGAAATACATAGCTATATAAATAAATAAATAATAAATTTTCTGTTTATACTCCGGGACGACCAAACGGTCAGAGGAGTTTACAAGATACACAAAATACAAGAAACAGCACCGTATTCAGCAGTCACGGGCTTGAACCCCGGTCACTCAAGGCACGTGTACTTATGCACCCGCACGCCTGACCACTAGGCTACGGTTTAGTAAAACGGCATCATTTTAAGTTATATCTCATATTGTGAATACCTTCACAATATGAGATATAACTGGGTGGTGTTGGTATCCATCTGAGAATAAGTAACATTAGTCTTCTCCTTAGGTGAAGTGTTACTTATTTGAAGTAGTGCAATATCGTGGAAACTCGTTGTGAAGGTATTCACAATATGAGATAAAACTTAAAACGATGCCGTTTTACTAATATTCTGATTTATATCAGAATTCTGAATAAGGCAGAGCTTTTGATCTCGAGGTTACAACAGTGGAATATTCTAGATCATTCTGTGAAAGTGATAACATTTCGTACTCAAAATAAAGACTATGATAAATTCTATCAAACAGAAGGTGACCTCACTGTTTGTAAGGATGTTGATGGTCTAATGGCGCCAATGAACATGAAGCATGTTCCCAAAGAATGCCGACTTTTCATAGACACTTCTAAGGGTAGCCTAAAGGGTGTGTTATTGCACAATGGAAATATGCTGCCTTCAATACCCCTTGCATATGCTGTCGACAAAAAAGAAACATATGCAAACATGGAGAACATCCTCTTAGGCATACACTATCAGAAGTATAAGTGACAGATATGTGGTCATTTTAAAGGTAATTTAAAGGTTATTTGGACTACAAAAGGCTTACACTAAGTATTGTTACTTTTTCTATCATTGGGATAGTTTTGCCAATGATATGCACTATGAGAAGAGGAGTTGGCCTCAACGAATATCATTAACCCCTGGAATGAAGAATGTAACATTTGAAGCTCTGATCGATCCAAATAAAGTTTTGCTTCCACCACTCCAAATCAAACTGGAATGCATGAAACATTTCGTGAAGGCTTTGGAAGTGAATATTCCTGCATTTGCATACTTGCAAGAGAAATTCCCAAGACTTAGTACAGAGAAGATTAAGATAAGCATTTTCATTGGTCAATACAGTAAACCCCCACTATTCGTGGTATCTGTATTTGCAGTTTCAAATATTCACAGTCGCTGATTTAATATAAAATGAAACCTAAAAAAATGTTAATTTTAAAGTGCCGTGAATATTTTCTGCCATAAAAAATATGGGCATGGCTAAAATCATCTTGTACGGTCAAGACAGCACTCAGTGAGTGGAAGGATAGGTGTGACACAATCGTGAGCGCAGATGTTTCCCCGCTAATCCTTGTTCCAAAGGAGCGACCAATAACACACAAATTTCTTCCCCTAGTAACAAAAATGTATCCAAAAGCACCAGCATAGATCTGCCCGGGCCTCAACACTACACCTACTTATTAACAGGCCATGGCCCGTTCAAAGATAAACTAAACACAGTGGGCATAATAGAAGACAGGAATTGTCCATGTGGAGAACCAGAGACTTGGAGTCATGCATGACTGCGACAACTATGAAGATATAAGACCAAGTCTTATTGTACGAATTCAGTATAACCCAATCCACCAAGAGTCCCGACTATTGGACACTCAGGAAGAGTATGCAGCACTAACTATATAATCTTGCTACCTCTACTCTGCCATATAGTGACTGGAGGGAGTCTGAGTAGTGTGTATGGGTGGGGGGGGGGCATTTTCGAGGCCACATTAATCTGGGTATATTCTTACCATGAGTACGCCATATCCAAAAATTTTATTACTACATACAGCATGTCCCCCCTCACTTTTTCTAACTATTGAATACACTAGAAATTGTCAAACTAATAGAGTAGTAAGCTTATCTGCAAAAAGATATAAACCTCCCAAACACTTCCTAGTTCATTTCACAAATATACATGGTCTCAATTCTAATCTCAATGATGTCCATTTCCACTTGCAGTCTGAAAAACCCCATGTACTTTTTCTGACAGAATCTCAGTTATCGGTTGCTTCAACTACTGCTCATCTCAGTTGCCCAAATTATTCGCTGTATGATTCCTTTCCCCTCAAAGGTGGTACTTGTGCATATGTCCATTCCGATATTCCCTGTCAGAGACTTGGTCATTTGGAATCTCCTTTTTTCGATCTTCTCTGGCTTAAAATCTCTCTACCTCATTGTGTCAAATTCATCTGTTGTCTCTACCATTCTCCAAACTCCACTAATCACTTGGAGCTCTTTGACTTCCTCTCTTTGCAACTTGACTTTCTCCAGTCCAACTTTCCTAACAGTGATGAAATTTTCCTTGGTGATTTTAATGTTCACAACTCCAGCTGGCTTCTGTTTTCTAGTCACACCAACCCAGCTTGTCGAGATGCTGAGCCTCTTGCAATTACTAATGACCTTGCACAGGTTGTTCATTTACCTATAAGGATACCGGACAATCCTAACCATACAGCCAACATGCTTGATCTTTTTCTTACAAACAACCCTTTTAAGTACACGGTTGAAGTGAGTGGCTCTTTAGGCACCTCAGATCACAACTTGATGATTGTCTCTTCTCCAATGGAGCCATTATCTCATGGCTATTCCCAACCTTGTATTGTTTGGCATTACAAGAATGCAAATTGGGATGACCTGCAAGATCTCTTTTCTTCTTTTCCTACCCAACATGCTCCATTCAATGCCTTCTGTGGTCTTCCATCAAAAGGATGTCAGAAGGATTTTGACAAATTTTGATGCAAAGAAAGCTCCAGGTCCTGATGGTATTTCTCCACTTGTTCTCAAAACTTGTGCTCCTGAACTTACTCCTGTTCTTTGCTGCCTTTTTTCACTTTTTTATTCCAAAGGTGTTTTTCATTCTGCTTGGAAATTTGCTCATATCCAGCAAGTTCCTAAAAAGGGTGACAAATCTCTCCCATCCAATTATCGTCCTATTGCAATTACTTCTACTCTTTCTAAAGTAATGTAGAAACCAATTAACCGCCAACTCTTAAACTACCTAGAAACCTTCAGTCTGATCAAGAATCGCCAGTATGGATTCCATCAGTGTCGGTCCACTGGTGATATTCTGGCTTATTTACTCATTTAAGGACAAATTCAATGGAAAAGTTTGGTGAAACAGAAGCAGTTGCTCTTGACATCTCAAAGGCTTTTGACCATGTTTGGCATAAAGGTCTTCTAAACAAACTTCCATCTTATGGTTTGCCAACTGTTTTTTGTAATTGGTTATCCAGTTTTCTCTCTGATCGCTCACTGAGGGTGATGGTAGATGGCTCTGTCTTCTAACTTCTCCACAAATGCTGGTTTCCCCCAGGTTCAGTTCTTTCTCCCACACTTTTCCTCTTGTATATTATTGACCTTCTTCCATTGACTGGAAATCCTATCCATAGTTTTGCCGATGATAGCACATTGCATTCCACTTTCCATTTTGAGAAACCTAGCCCTGCTCAATCAGCTTCAATTTCTTGAATATCCGCTACCAATTCCTTAAATGTCAATTTCCAGGTAATTCTCCAGTGGGGGCAAAGACAACTTAGTTGGTTTCAATCCTTCTAAAACTCAGTCTTGTCTTATATCTTGCAAAAAGGATTTTTCTGCTCCTATGCTTATCTTTGGTGACACTCCGATTTCTAGGCAAAATGATATTTCTCTTTTGTTTGATTACCTTGACTTCTAATCTCTCTTGGCACAAGCACATTTCAAATATTGCTTGGTTTTAATTGACTTTAATGACTCCTCTCTAACAGAGTCTCTCCACTCATTGTCTCATAGATGTACTGTTTCTGCTGCATGCCTTTTCTACAGATACTTCCATGGGCAGTATTCTTCTGAATTGGCTTCTATAATTCCCCCTCTCTCTTTCAAAACAGTCCGAACACATGCCGCCACCAGCCAACATTCATTTACTGTCCAACTTCAAACTCACAGAACCAACTTTTCATCTTCCTCATTTATTCATTCAACTGCCGTTTTCTGGAACAACATTTCTTCATACGTATTTCCTGAAAATTACAGTCTACAGAAGTTCAATTCTAATGTCAACAAATATCTTCTTTCATTTTGTCAACCTCCAACCCAAGCATGGTACTAAGAACTATAGGTTCTAATACCTCTCGTGTTTGGGGTTTTCATAAAAAAAATAATAACTTCACAATTCAATTATTCACAAGAAGGAAAACAATTATCGCAATGCAACTTGATCCCCGGGAGGACAATAACACCCAATAGATATATCACAAACTAAATGTCATGGACGAACTAAAAATAAAGGAGAGACACTGAAATATCAAAGCGAGAGGAAAAGAATAAAATCTCATCATGAAGAAATAGACACGCCATTAAAGCCTCAAGAGACCTGCACAGGGCTACTCCTCCTGGGAGAGACCAAAGCAAGAATCCTGAAAATGATAAAAACTGAAATGACATCAGAACTAGAGTGCCATCTGGCTATCAAATCTTGCACCTGCGAAATCTCTTTAAAACCCTAATCCCTGCAGGGATTAGGGTTTTAAAGGAGAGCGACACATGCTCCCTTCCCCCTTGCCAACCCTATTTCCCTCTTGTGAGGAATGGGCATGCTCCTCTGAAAAATGGGGGGTCACCTTCCCTATTGATCCCTCTTCTTCCTGTTCCCCCCCAGCCTTCTGCATCCCCACCCAAATCTGTCATCTCACACAGCAATTAGCCCTACATCAAAATTTTAAGACCACCAAAATTCTAGCCCACCCCAATTAGATTTTATCAAACCCTTCAGCGTAAAACCCGAAGCAGTGTTCCTAAAGCAAAAGCCCAAATTTTCAATAAAACATCCTCGCAACTATTTATTTTATTTATTTTGGTCCTAGCCACTGAAATCCCAGGAAAGAAGGTGGCAGGACCTGCCAGAGTATTGATTCAATCACTGGTAACGTCGGGCCCCACTAGGAGCCTAGTGGCTAACAGGCCCGATGAACAATGGGCACCAAATACCAAATAATCCTTGTTCAGTATATGTTATGCATTTTCGTTGTTTGCTTTTAATTGATAGGTTACAAAAGTAAAAAATCTACCATTTTTAATGTAAACAGATTCTTTTGAGTGTGTTAACAGTTAAAAGAAAGTGACTTTATTGTGGACGTTCTTTTCTAACTCCTACGAAAATATGGCTGCCAATAACAAGTGAATTGTGAAAAGACCCAAGAACCCCCCCAGGGGCTCACATTTGGTGAGTATGGGCTTGGCACACCCAGGGTCCTGAGCTGGATATCAACATTCTCTTTCTTAGTGATTTCCTTCTACTGCTCTCTCTCTCTCTCTCTCTCTCCCTCCCTCCCTCCCTCCCTCCCTCCCTCCCTCTCTCTTTCTCTCTCAGGGTTACTCAAATAATTTTTTTTTTTTTTTTGCCTGGTGCAGCATAAGCCTCAGGCTTCCTTCCTTGCACCATATGGCTAATAATAATAATAAAGGATGACATTAGTGAGTAAAATTGAGTTTTTTGACAAAATTTCTAATTGTGAAAGTGTCGCATCAGTGACAAAATGTTATAAAATCAATGAGTCAACAGTACGATCAATCAAGAAATCGGAAGAAAAATCCACCATAGTGTCCATAAAAACATGCTAATTGCTTCAAAAATTTGCTCTGTAACTTGTGATGTTAAATTTTAAAAAAATGGAAAAAGCTTTAAATCTGTGGATAGAAGACCGAACTCAAAATAAAATTCTGTTAAGGTCACTCATCATTCTCAAAAAGGCAAGACACCTTTATCAACACATTAGTGAAACTGGTGATAGCACTGGCGGGATAAATTTTTTAGCTAGCAAAGGTTTGTTTGGAAGGTTTAAAAATCGATGTGGCGTTCATAACATGAAACTTGTAGGTGAGTCTGCATCAGCGGATTTCATGGCCGCAGAAAGTTTCCCGACTGAATTAAAAAAATTAATTATGAACAAAGGATGTGTTCCTGAACAGTTGTTCAATGCAGATGAAACTGGATTGTTTTAGAAGAGAATGCCAACCAGAACATACTTAACACAAAATGAAAAATCTGCTCCTGTATTCAAAGCTTTCAAAAATAGGCTTACTCTTTTGTTTTGTCCAAATGTTAGTGCACACACAATCAAACCGATGTTCATGTATAAATCGTAGAATCCACATGCTTTGAAGGAAAAGAATAAAGAACATCTTTCAGTTTATTGTAAATCCAATAAAAAAAGCCTGAGTAACAACTACACTTTTTAGAGAGTGGTTTAATAATAGCTTTGTGTGAGAGGTGGAAAGTTACTTAGCTTCAAAATCTTTGCCTTTCAAAGTTCTGCTTCTTATTGATAATGTGCCAGAACATCCAAGCAGTCTAGCATTTGACCACCCAAACATTGAAATTGTGTTTTTTCCACCCAACACCACATCACTTTTACAATTGCTAGACCAAGGTGTGATTGCTGTGTTTAAGTCCTCCTATGTTAGGAGAACTTTTACTGGTTTAATTAAAAAAATGGAAAGGGAGTCAGACTTAACTGTAAGTCAAAGTTGGAAAAATTATAACATCACAGATTGCATGATCAACATCAAGGCATCAGTTGATGAGATAAGAGCATCTACAATTAATGCGTGTTGGCAAAAATTGTGGCCAGAAGTGGTTGTTACTAAAACAATCCCCAATGTCAGTGAACTGGTTACCGATATTGTAGCATTCGCACAGGGAGTAGAAGGTGGGGACTTTGAAAACATTGATGCAACAGACATTGAGGAACTTATTGAGACTCATGCAGATGAACTTACAATAGAAGGGTTGGATGAATTAGTGACATGGTCAAATGAGAACCAACCAAAATGATCCCAAGGAGGAAGTTTCTTATTTTCATTTCGAAACCTTATGCTTGTATTTCACTATGTACATAGTCATATTATGTAGGTACATATAATACTTATTACTTATTATTATAATTAGCCATATGGTGCAAGGAAGCCTGAGGCTTTTGCTGCACCAGCCAAAAAAAAAAAAAAAATTTGAGTTGCGAGTGAGAGAGAGAGTTAGAGAAGTAGATAGAAGGGAATCACCAAGACAAGATGATGAGAGAGATGATGATATCCAGCTCAGGACCCTGGGTGTGCCAAGCCCATACTCACTAGATGTGAGCCCCTGGGGGTAATACATATACAAAATTTTAGACTCGTTTTCCTTATATACTTCATAATTTGGAACGAAACCCTTTTATTACTATGGGTGCCGTAACTCAGTATTCGCGTTTTAGGTATTTATGCCATTTCTCAGGAATGTAAACAGTGCAAATAGTGGGGGTTTACTGTATATTGTTCAATGTCTTATTGCCTAAGTTGCATTATTGTTAAAGTTGCCTTATTGGTCAATAAGGAAACTTTTCAAAGACAAACAGTTTGAATGTGCCCTTAGTGATAGCAAGAAATCAGCATGGAAAGCCTTTTGAAATGTTTCGATTGACTTTCTAGGAAATGTTAAAGCCAGCAACTACAGGAGCTTGTGGAAGATCACATTACTTCTTACAAAAACCTGGGGTGCAACATGTCATTTCGAAGATACATATCTTCCACTCGCGCCTGAATTTCTTCCTGCTAAACTGTGGTTCCATCAACAATGAACATGGTGAGGACTTCCATCAAGACATTACAGCAATGGAACATAAATAAATAAATAAATAATTTATTTATTTATTACAAAAGCAAATGGAGTGCTACCATGTTAGCTGATTATTGTTGGATGGCGAAGAGGGATGCCCGTGAAGCTGAATACAAGCAAAAGGTGAAAAGATCCCGTCTTTGATAAAGGTAAGTTCGTAGCTACATCTTACTGCCATATAAATAAAAAATTCCTTCTATAAATATAAAAACGTTTTTCGAAAACAAGCCATTTTAAGCACTATTTCCATGTTTAGCAACTCAAAATCTATAAAGTAAACTTACTTTCATGTCCATAACAAGATATGACCCAAAATTTGTTGTTTACTGTAGTGGGTGATTTTAGCTTCCCAGATAGTGACTGAAACTTGTGCGTTGATCACTTGCAATCTATTAAGACTTTTGTGAATTTATTGGTGATTGTTTTTCTACAAGAGCATGTTCAAGAGGCAACAAGAGGGAGTAATACCCTTGATCTGATTATCAGCAGTGCTTATATATGCATTAAGAATCTGCAGACAAAGGAACCACTTCGTGGCAGTGATCATAGTGTACTGATGTGGGATTTAATTAAAGATGTTACTACCATCAGGGGTAAAGGAAAGGGTTTTTGCTTTCAAAAAAAGTGACTACAATGGGCGCAGATAGTTTTTAGATTCTATACAGTGAGACCAACTGATAACATTACCCACAGCAAATTTAATTGGAAAGCATTCAAGGAATTAATCTTGGAAGCTACTAGGCTTTTTATACCAACTAAGAAATACTGTTTATTCTTTACACCTAAATGGTTGTCAGATGAACTAATGAGACTCGTGGCAGAGAAGAAAAATGCATGGAATGCATATAAAGTATCAGGTAACACAGAAGCTTGTGGTAGATATAAGCTAGTCTGTAATCAAGTTGCAAAGGGGGTTAGGCAAATGAAGGCAAACTATGAGATATCTTTGACAAAGGATGCAAAGAAAAACAGCAAAGACTTCTTGACTTATGTAAACTCTAGAACGAAGAGGGGTGAATCAGATTGGTCCACTTGATTGAGGGCGCTGATTCTCTTTAAAAATTACAGCTGTGAATTACAGGCTCCGAAAAAGCGATAAATGTTTCCCTTTTTATTTTCCTAATTGTTATTTTATATTGGACTTTATACGTAGTCATATAGTTATTGTTACGCTGGTTATGTTTATTTTTAATTTAGATAAAGAGTTTTTGTTTGTTTTGTTTGTTTGTTATTTGGCTTTTAGGAGCATTAGCAGCTAAGGCCATATTGCTCCGGGAATTTGCGGTGGTCATTCCCTGACCTTTCCACATCCTTCGTATTTGGTGGAGATGGTCTCGAACCCCAGTCAAATCAAGAAGCATGTGCTATGCACTGCTGCTCCTTCCCACCTGGCTACGGAGGTGCCTAAGACATTTTTGTAGATTACTACTTAATATACGTAAAACTGTTATTTCATTCGAATCTTGCAGCCATTGTTTTTGTACAGAGTAGTAGGGAATTCAAAATTTTAATTGTGGTAACTAGGCAGCTGTAACGTATAATTATATAGCATAATATGCATCACTGCATTTAGGATTCTATTAGGTAGCGTAGTATTGACAATTAATTAATTAAATTTATTGATCTTATTAATTTAAAATATCATGCCCCAGACTAGAGCAGCAAAGCAACGGGCACAAAGTGGCAGGAGTGCTGTGACTCAGGGGAGAACTGAGGGGGGGAGCAATTCTCCGGCGCATCACAGCCTAAAAGAATGTGCAACTTGTGAAATGTTTGCCGAACTCTCTGGAACAGAACATGATCTAGCCAAGGAGGATGTCTTTGTGTGTGCCAGGTGCAGAGAGTGTATAGAAATTAGGCATCAACTCAGCGTTCTACTGGGTGTCTATGAGAGCTTGAGGTGTAGGGTAGATACCCTCGAAGAAATTAATATGAGGGGGCCCGTCAAGCTTTCAGCTGCCCAAATCAACGCCAGAGCTCACTCCTGGGCATCAGGCAACACAGCGGCAATCTCCAAGGCAGAATGCGCTGGTCCCAAAGGAACTAGTTATTGTTGGTGACTCTATTGTCAGGGAGACGGGGAATATATTGTGTAAAAAGGATAGATGAAACAGGACCAGGATATGTCTGCCAGGGCAAAAGTTGATGAGATTGTAAAGCATGTGTCATCTTTTAAGGGCACAAAAGGTGATATTGTTGTACACGTTGGCACCAATGACATTAAGAGCAGGAGATCTGCACATTTACTTAAGAACAGGTCAATGTTGCAAAAAAAGTCGTGAATTAGGGTTAAATTTGAAAGTGTCTGCAATTTTGCTCAGACACGATAGGAGGGAGTACATGATGAGAGCCTTGTCAATCAATTTGACCCTGGAGAAAATGTGCAAGGCTCAAGGGATAAAATTTTTTTTCAGCATGGTCTGTGCTTGTTAACAGGAGAGACTGCTTCTACAGGGAGGGGGATACACTTAAATAGAAAGGGGGCAAGAATATTTGCTAGAGTTTTAGGTGGGTCGGAAAACTGCTAGCTTCGGGGGATTCACAGACTAAAAGGTTCAAAGTAGCTGCAGGCAGAGGTGAAGGTGATTCTTGCACAACTTCTATTAGAATAAGTAGCGACCTGGAGCGAGGGGTTCTGGGGGTTTCAGGGACTGATGGCAATCATAGTGAAACAGGTGGGTATATGGGATGTGTTAGGGTAACTAATAATAAGAATAGGAACATGTATACTTGCATGTATACCAATGCTAGAAGTATAGTAAATAAATTTGATGAATTTGAAGTGCTGGTCAAGACATCAAAGGCGGATATTGTTGGGATAGCAGAGACGTGGTGTCACACAGATATAAGGAATGCAGAACTGGAATTTGGGGAGTACAATGTGTACAGAAAGGATAGACAGGATACGAAGGGAGGAGGTGTTATGCTGTTAATTAAGAAAAACATAAAATCAAAAGAAGTGCATCCAGTTGATACAGATGAATAGTGCACTGTTGAGTCAGTTTGGTGTGACATAAGCACTGCGAAAGCAAATATAAGAGTAGGAGTGTGTTATAGGCCTAATGACTCGAATGAGTACAATGAACAATTGTACACAGAAATAGAGTGGGCTAGTAAATCAGAATGTCTTATAATGGGGGATTTTAACTTCCCAGATATTGACTGGAATTTGTGGGTTGGTCACTCACACACTAGTAAGACTTTTGTGGATTTATTAGATGATTGTTTTCTGCAGCAGCATGTTCGGGAGGCAACCAGAGAGGGTAATACTCTTGATCTGGTTATCAGCAGTGATCATTCGTGTATTAAGAATTTGCAGAGACAGTAACCACTAGGTGGCAGTGATCACAGTGTACTGATGTGGGATTTACTTAAAGATATAATTACCATCAGGAGTAAAGGAAAGAGTTTTTGCTTTCGTAAAGGTGAGTAGAGTGATCTCAGACAGTTTTTAAATTCTGTACAGTGGGATCAACTGATGATGTTACCAACAGTAAATTCTAAGTGGAAAGCATTCAAGGAATTAATCGTGGATGCTACTAAAGTTTCATACCTATTAAGAAATATTGTTCAAGGTTTAGGCCTAAATGGTTATCAAATGAACTAATGAGACTCGTGACAGAGAAGAAAAATGCATGGGATGCATATAAATTAAGTGACTCAGAAGCCAATAGCAGATATAAGCTAATCTGTAATCAGGTCACAAAGGAGGTTAGGCAGACGAAGGCAGATTACGAGAAAGCTTTGGCAAAAGATGCTAAGAAAAGCAGCAAGGATTTCTTTACTTATATAAACTCTAAAAGGAAGGGGATGAATCTGATTGGTCCACTTGATATCGATGGTTCCACTGTTGATGATCCTGCTCAGATAGCAAACAAACTGAATGAGTATTTTGCATCTACATTCACACATGATGAGTTATTAAGGTTTGAAAATAGCAGAAGGTTATCAAATTGTAGCAGGGTGCTTTAATGATTTTGTAATAACTGAGAGCAAAGTGGAGGAGAAATTGTTGAAGTTAAACATAAGAAAGGCACCTGGGGTGGATGGGATCTATCCGGTTATATTAAAGGAGGCAGCAAAGCAACTGAGCAAACCCTTAGCCATAATTATGAGCGCATCCTTGGACTCAGGGGAGGTCCCCACGGACTGGTGATGTGCAAATGTATCCCCAATTCACAAAGGGGGATCGAACGGTGACATGAGTAATTACAGACCAGTTAGTTTAACTTCTGTTCTGGGTAAAATAATGGAGTCACTGGTTAAAGATGCATTGCAGGATCATCTAGACAAGACTGCAGCAATAATTCAGACAAGACTGCAGCAATAATTCAGATACAGCATGGATTTGTTAAGGGAAAGTCTTGTCTGACAAATTTGATAGGATATTATGATGTGGTTACAAAGGAACTGGATGCAAAAAAGTAATTTTGATATCATATACAGTGAAACTTCCCTTTAACGGACAGCCATGGGGAACGAAAATGTGTCCGTTAGAGAGAAATGTCCGCTAACAAGAAGTCTGATGGAGAAAAAAAAAAAGAAAGAAAGAAAAATTGTTAAACGTTTAATGTAAAATTAAATTAAAATATATACAGATTTTGAACAATATTTTTGTAAATAATATACAATTACATACACAAGAGATAAAGAAAAATCGTTAAACGTTTAATGTAAAATTAAATTAAATTGTATACAGATTTTGCACAATATTTTTGTAAATAATATACATACAATTGTGCTATGCATATTATGACTTTATCTTAAGAAAAATACATACAGTAATCACTTATTTTCTTCTGCACCTTCTTCCGGCTGATAATTTTGTTTTCAACATTTGTTTGGAGTGAAGAAACCATCGAAAGTCCTTCAGTATCTTCTTCAGCGGCGAAAAACATTTTTAAACGATTGATTTGTATGAGCGCTTCTTCTATTTTCATCGGTGGTTCGTCGTTAATATGTTCTTCGACAGAATGACCTCCTTCCATTTCTTCATCCTCGTGAGGAACTTCTTGAAAAATATCGATGATAATGTCGTTGATATCTAGAGCACCATCTTCTGTAGTGAGGTTTGAGTCTATATATTTGTAGTCAGGGTCACTTGTAGCGGAAGTATCGTACATTATCAATAGATGTTGAAGTTCTTGTTCTTCTTGGTGCTCCACATTGCTGTTCACAACTTCAATTTTTGCGTTTGAGAAGCCAGATTTTACAAAACAGTTCACAACAGTTTGTTTTCTAATTGCATTCACTGAATAGGAAATCCATTGAATCACATCTAGGATGCTGATTTTCTTTGCAAGGTCACTCGCACATGTTACATCGTTCATGTTTGGAATGAGATGTCTTAAAACACGTTTTCTGTAGTGAAGTTTAAAATTTTTTATTATCCCTTGATCCAAGGGCTGACACTCTGCAGATGTGTTTTGTGGCAGAAATGTGATTTGAATGTTGGACAATTCAATGTGCGGGTGAGATGCAGCATTATCCATGAAAAGAATAATTATTCTGTTTTGACGAATCATGTTTTGGTTAAAGTGACTTATCCATTCGCTCATGATATCTCGTGTCATCCACGCTTTTTTATTAGACTTCCAGTCAACATCCAAAAGATTCAACTTTATGCCCTTGAAACAACGAGGATTTTGTGGGTTTCCTATAACAAGAGGTGTCAAGACTAATATTCAAGATTTCTAAGAGGTACAAGCTAAAGATTATAATGATTTATGCACCAACGTTGAGCCATGATGATGAAGAGGTTGAAGAAATGTACACTGAAATTGAGAGTCTTCTAAATGAGCAGAAAACCCACTACACTATTATTATGGGGGACTTCAATGCTAAGGTTGGAAAAAGGCAAAACAGTGCAGAAAGAGGAACTATAGGAAATTTTGGAATTGGTGAAAGAAATAAAAGAGGTGAAAGACTTGTGGAATTTGCAGAATCTCAAGGACTGTCAGTAATGAACACTTTTTTCAAGAAAAGGGTGAACAGAAAGTGGACATGGAAGAGTCCAAATGGATTAACAACTAATGAAATCGACTTCATTCCCACTAACAGAAGATATATTGTGAATGATGTTATCGTCCTGAATAAGGTAAATGTTGGAAGTGATCACAGAATGGTAAGATGTACACTTGATATAGATGTAGGAAAGGAAAAAACTGACTCAAGTAAATAATACAAAGGTCTTTGAAATAACAGAGGAGGAGAAAAAGCAGTATGTACTGGAACTTAAGAACAAGTTTGAGCTTCTGCAGACTGCTCAGGACCAAGATATCGACGAGGAATATTACAACTTTCTGAAAGTGATAAAGCCCAAGAAACCTATAGGGAAACAGAAATCCAAAGAAGAAAAAATTAGTAAAGAAACACTTGTCATGATGAACCAAAGACGACAAATGAAGAGCAAGAAACACACTGACAGGGAGAAAATTGAGTATACTGAGTTATGCAAAGCCATTAGAAAGAGACTCAGAGAGGACATAAGAAGATTTAACACAAGAAAAGTAGAACAAACATTAAGGGAAAACAAAGGATTTAAATCAGCAGCCATGAGCAGTAATACAGAAAGACAAATGATACTGAAACTGAAGAATAGCGATGGTGTACTTATAAACAGCAGAGAAGGCATAATTCAAATAGCAGAAGACTACTATAGAGAATTATACAAGGAGCGAGGGAATGATACCAGCAGTGGGGAATATGGATTGCAAAGTAGCAACACATACGACATACCCGATATTCTTCCTGATGAGGTAGAACATGCATTGAAGAAAATGAAGAATCGGAAAGCCCCGGGGAAAGATGAAGTTACTGTAGAGTTGTTAAAATTGGGAGGAAGAGACATAACACAAAAACTGGCAAGGCTCTTCACAAAGTGCATTAGAAAAGGTGTGATGCCTAAGCAGTGGAATAATGCAATCATAGTTTTGCTGCATAAGAAAGGAGATAAATCAGAAATTGGAAATTATAGACCAATTAGCTTGTTATCCCATATCTACAAGTTGTTCACAAGGGTCATTACTAACAGATTAGAAAGAATACTTGATGAGAATCAACCGAAAGAGCAAGCTGGCTTTAGGACAGGATTCTCAACTATGGATCACCTTCACGTAATATCACAGCTAATGGAGAAAGCAAATGAATATAAAATACCATTATGCCTGGCATTTGTGGATTATGAAAAGGCATTTGACTCCATACAGCATAAGGCAATGTTTCGGGCACTGGAAAGACAAGGCATAGATACTCCATATATTATGATTTTGAAGAAAATATATGAGAGTGCTACATCCTTTATTAGACTAGACAAAGACAGTAGCAAATTTAAAATTGAGAAAGGAGTTCGACAAGGAGACACAATATCTCCGAAGCTGTTTACTGCTGCCCTTGAGGAAGCTTTCAGAAGATTAGACTGGTCGCAGAAAGGAGTCAATGTGAACGGAGAGTACCTAAACCATTTACGATTTGCAGATGACATTGTGGTCATAAGCCACGATCCCAAAGAATTAGAGGAAAATCTTAATCAGTTATGCACAGTTAGTAAGGATTTGGGACTAAAGATGAATATGGCTAAAACAAAGGTAATGATGAACAAGTATGCCACGGAAAGGGAAATAATGATTGAAGGAGCAGGAATTGAAAAGGTGGAGTCATATACGTATCTGGGACAAGTTATTAGCTATAATAATGATAAATGGCTGGAAGTCAAGAGAAGAATAAATTTTGGATGGATAGCATTCAGGAAATATAGTCACATACTGAAGAGCAATATCCCAGTTTGTCTGAAACTGTTTGGTCCTTGAGGTTGTCACAGACATTCTCTCAGATATACCAGACAAGCTGTTCTTGCTACCTGGGAGTCTAAAACGCTGATGGAACTGATATTCGGGTGACACTTAAGTCAGGTGGAGCCAATTTCGGCGAAGTCCGGCGGGTCTATGACAGCCAAATCCTCTGCTTGCACCTTCATGATGGTGGGACTGTTAGTAATCCTGGGTATAACCTCCATGCACAAGTACATGGTGGGTGACCACCCAGGTGTGAACCAACGTAAGCAGGGGTCGAGGTGTGGCGCCCGCACCACATGGAGGAACGCCGCCCCTCTATGTTACCAGGCAGTACTAGGTGACTCTCATCAACCGGTGAAATACCACCACTTTGCTTATTGCAGGCCTGAAGTGGTGGAACCCATGTTTAGTCTCTAGAGCTAAGTTCCGGCTAACCCTTCCCTATCTCTTGCATCATGCAGTATGATTGATGATTTTTGAGGTTATGATGAATGTCGTGGCGAGATCCAATATTCCTTACATTTCGAGGGTACAGCTCTAAAACGGTGTTCGCAGGCCGGCCGCTAGATAGTACACCGGACCAAACCTATTGGTAACTCTCTAGGAGGCTTCCGGATCAGCTAGTGTATAATCTTGCTACCTCTACTCTGCCAGATAGTGACTGGAGGGAGTCCGAGTAGTGTGTATGCGGGGAGCATTGTCGAGGCCACGTTATGTCAAGGATCTGGGTATATTCTTACCACATGTACGCCATATCCAAAAATTTCATTACTTCATACAGCATGTCCCACCTACTTTTTCTTACTATTGAATACAACATGAATTGTCAAAATAATAAAGCAAGCTTATCTGCGAAAAGATCTAAACCTCCCAAGGACTTCCTAATTCATTTCACAAATATACGTGGTCTCAATTCTAATCTCAACGATGTCCATTTCCACTTGCAGTCTTCCAAACCCAATGTACTTTTTCTGACTGAATCTCAGTTATCAGTTGATTCAACTACTGCTCATCTCAGATGTCCAAATTATTTGCTGTATGATTCCTTTCGCCTCAAAGGTGGTACTTGTGCATATGTCCGTTGTGATATTCCCTGTCAGAGACTTGGCAATTTGAAATCTCCTCTCTTTGATCTTCTCTGGCTTAAAATCTCTCTACCTCATTGTGTCAAATTCATCTGTTGTCTCTACCGTTCTCCCAACTCCACTAATCACTTGGAGCTCTTTGACTTCCTCTCTTTGCAACTTGACTTTCTCCAGTCCAACTTTCCTAACAGTGAGGTAATTTTCCTTGGTGATTTTAACGTTCACAACTCCAGCTGGCTTCCGTTTTCTAGTTACACCGACCCAGCAGGTCGAGATGCTGAGGCTTTTGCAATTACTAACGACCTAGCCAGATCACAACTTGGCGATTGTCTCTTCTCCAATGGAACCTTTATCTCATGGCTATTCCCAACCTCGTATTGTTTGGCATTACAAGAATGCAAAATGGGATGACCTGCGAGACTTCTTTTCTTCTTTTCCTTGGTCTGATTACTGTTTCAAAACTTCTGATGTCAACGTTTGCTCAGATCGTGTCAGTGAAATTATTCTTGCAGGAATGGATTCCTTTATCCCACACTCCACTTTAAAATCTCGTCCTTTATCTAAACCTTGGTTCTCCAACAAATGTGCTAAGGCTGTCCAAGAGAAGAATGTTGCATATCGTAATTGGCTTGTTTCTAATTCTTCAGTTTCATTTTCTGCCTACACCAAAGCTCGCAACAATTGTAAAGCAGTTATTAATCAGTCCAAACTAGAGTTTGAACAGGCTAAGAGTAGAAAACTTGCTTCTTGCCCTAATGGTAGCCGAGCATTCTGGTCTCTTGCCAAAGCTATTGGCCGCAACTTTTGCCCATCTCTGCTCCCACCTCTGTCCAAACCAGATGGTTCTGTTGTCACTTCAGCCAAGGATAAAGCTGACCTGCTAGCATCCCATTTTTCTTCCAGCTCATGTATTAATGATCTTGGTAAAACACCTCCCACCATTCCGAACACGCTCCATTCAATGCCTTCTGTGGTCTTCCGTCAAAAGGATATCAGAAGGATTTTGATGAATCTTGATGCTAAGAAAGCTCCAGGTCCTGATGGTATTTCTCCACTTGTTCTCAAAACCTGTGCTCCTGAACTTACTCCTATTCTTTGCCGCCTTTTTTCACTTTCTTATTCCAAAGGTATTTTTCCTTCTGCTTGGAAATTTGCTCATATCCAGCCAGTTCCTAAAAAGGGTGACAAATCCCTCCCATCCAATTATCGTCCCATTGCAATTACTTCTACTCTTTCTAAAGTAATGGAGAAATCAATTAACCGGCAACTCTTAAACTACCTAGAAACCTTCCGTCTGATCAACGATCGCCAGTATGGATTCCGTCAGTGTCGATCCACTGGTGATATTCTGGCTTATGTTACACATTTATGGACTAATTCAATGGAAAGGTTCGGTGAAACACAAGTAGTTGCTCTTGACATCTCAAAGGCTTTTGATCGTGTTTGGCATAAAGGTCTTCTAAACAAGCTTCCATCTTATGGTTTGCCAACTGTTTTTAGTAATTGGTTATCCAGTTTTCTCTCTGATCGCTCACTGAGGGTGATGATAGATGGCTCTCTGTCTTCTAACTTCTCCACTAATGCCGGTGTCCCCCAAGGTTCAATTCTTTCCCCCACTCTTTTCCTCTTGTATATCAATGACCTTCTTCCGTTGACTGGAAATCCTATCCATAGTTTTGCCGATGATAGCACATTGCATTCAACTTTCCATTTTGAGAAACCTTGTCCTGCTCAATCAGCTTCAAGTTTTCAAAAATCTGCTGCCAATTCCTTAAATGCCGATCTTCAGGTAATTCTCCAGTGGGGCAAAGACAACTTAGTTGATTTTAACCCTTCTAAAACTCAGTCTTGTCTTATATCTCGCAAAAAGGATTCTTCTGCTCCTATGCTTATCTTTAGTGACACTCCGATTTCTAGGCAAAAGGGTATATCTCTTTTGGGGATTACCCTGACTTCTAATCTCTCTTGGCACAAGCACATTACAAATATTGCTTCCTCTGCATCTAAAAAACTTGGTTTTCTCTTTCGCTCTCGGCGTTACTTTTCTCCCAAACAGCTGCTCACTCTGTATAAATCGCAAATCCGCCCTGCCATGGAATATTGTTTCCACATCTGGGGTGGTGCCCCCAAAACCTCTCTCAGGCTTCTTGATTCCATTCAGAAGAGGGCAGTTAGGTTAATTAATGATTCATCTCTAACAGAGTCTCTCCACTCGCTTTCTCATAGACGTACTGTTTCTGCTGCATGCCTCTTCTACAGATACTTTCATGGGCACTGTTCTTCTGAATTGGCTTCTATAATTCCCGCTCTCTCTTTCAAAACAGTCCGAACACGTGCCGCCACCAGTCAACATCCATTTACTGTCCAGCTTCAAACCCACAGAACCAACTTTTCATCTTCCTCATTTATTCATTCAACTGCCGTTTTCTGGAACAACCTTCCTTCATACGTATTTCCTGAAAATTACAATCTACAGAAGTTCAAGTCGAATGTCAACAAATATCTTCTTTCGTCTTTTGAACCTCCAACCCAAGCACTGTACGGTAGTACAGTGTTTGGGTTGGAGGTTCAAAAGACGAAACAGGTCTGTAAACTCTGTAATAAACAACCACCTTACAAGTCTGTAAGGTAGTTGTTTATTACCTTATATAGGTTTTGTGGGGCATTTACCTAGCGGAGCTCCTAAGGACACTAGGCCACCAGAATGAGTGTGCCCCAGCAAAGTCAATAGAGATTGCCAGCATATATTTTTCCTCTGAGTCTTTAACTGTTGTCAGTAGGTGGTGCATTGCATCCTCCGTAGAGTTGCCCTGCTTGAAACTATATTGATTGTTTAAATGTAAACCTGCTTCTGTGTAGTATTGGGCTAATCTGCTATATATTAGTCTTTCGTATATTTTCTCTAGTACAGGGAATAGGGCTATTGGTCTATATGATTTGGGATCAGTTAGGGGTTTCTCAGGGTTTTTGAGAATTAATCTTAATATACAGCTTTTTTCCATATTTTTGGGAATATACCTTCTGTCACATTATTATATAGTGCTATTTCCGCTAATTTTTTGATAATCTCAACCTCTAAGAGGTCAAAACCTGGGCATTTATTGTTTTTGATTTTAGATAGTGCTATTTCTAAGTCTTATATAGTACAGAGGTTCAATATTGGCATTGTTATATTCAATGTTTTTTTTTTATAATGTCCAGCTAGGTGGGGGAATGATCCCCAGTTTCGATGTGAATAATACTGTCTAGGATGTTATTTACAGAGTCCACCCAACACAGGGTTGGGGTTCCATCTGGTTTGACAGTAGTTTCTAAGACATCTCCTCTTGGCAGCTTGTTGGTCACTATTCTGTAGACAACTCCCCAGGGGTTATTGTTTCCAGTGGTTCCCACCAAGTACCTCCAGCATTCCTTTTTTTTTTTTTTTTTTTTGTCCCTTATGAGGGCTGTATACTGATTCCTGAGAGTTCTATAAGAATCTCTTAGTGCATCCACCTCATTTTGTGGTCAAGATATTCTGGCTCTTTGAAAATTTCTCCTCACCTGGTGCACCTTTCTCCTGAGTACAGTCAGTTCAGGGCACCACCACCACCAGAGGATTGCCTGCTTCCTCGGTTTTTTTCCGTGGGATAGACACGTCTGCTGTTTTTGTTAAAATGCTTGTCATAGTCAATGCTTGCTTGTCCAGGCTACAGTTGCCTGATCTAGACCACTCATTTTCCTGTTTTTGCAGCTGAGCTGCTGTATGTTCTGCAAAAAACTGCCAGTTTGCCTTTTTGAGGTTATACCTTTTGATATTGATGTTTGCTTGATGTTTGCAGAGCAATCGGGTACGGGACATGATACTGCCATGGGAGATGTCTTTGTGTGTGCGCAATGCAAGGAGTGTATCGATATCAGGCAACAACTCAGCATTCTTGTGGGCCTATATGAGAGCTTGAAGGACAGGGTGGATGCCCTCGAAGAAACTAAATTGAGGGGCCCATCAAGCTCTCAGCTGCCCATATCAACGCCAGAGCTTGCACTTGGGCTTCACGTGACACAGAGGCAACCCCCAAGGCAGAATGCGCTGGTCCCGAAGGAACTAGTAGTTGTTGATGACTCTATTGTCAGGGAAACGGGGAACATGCTTTGTAAAAAGGATAGGTGGAACAGGACCAGGGTATGTCTGCCAGGGGCAAAGGTTGATGACGTTGTAGAGCGAATATCATCTTTTAAGGGCACAAAAGGTGATATAGTTGTACACGTTGGCACTAATGATATTAAGAGTAGGAGACCGGCAGAATTACTTAACAAGTACAGGTCACTGTTGAACAAAAGCCGAGAATTAGGGTTGAATTTGAAAGTGTCTGCAATTCTGCCCAGACACGATAGGAGGGAGTATATGATGAGAGCCTTGTCGATCAATTCGGCCCTGGAAAGATTGTGCAAGGCTCAAGGGGTAGAATTTTTTTCAGCCTGGACTATACTTGTTAACAGGAGAGATTGCTTCTACAGGGATGGGATACACTTAAATAGAAAGGGTGCAAGAATATTTGCTGATGCTATCGAGGCAGTGTTAGGTGGGTCGGAAAACTGCTAGCTTGGGGGGAGACAAAGACCAATAAATTGACAGTAGCCACTGGCAGAGGTGAGAGAGATTCTTGCACTGCTTCTATTAGAATGAGCAGAAGCCTGAAAAACAAGATGCATGATATTTCAGAGACTGCTGGGAGCCATTGCGGTACAAGTAAACACATGGGTTGTGTTAGGGTAGCTAAGAATAGAAACAGGTGCAGGTATACTTGCGTGTACACCAATGCTAGGAGTTTAGTAAATAAATATGATAAAATTGAGGTATTGCTCAAAACATCAAAGGCAGATATTGTTGGGATATCAGAGACGTGGTGTCACACAGATATAAGGTATGCAGAACTGGAATTTGGGGAGTACAACGTCTACAGAAAGGATAGACAGGATAGGAAGGGGGGAGGGGTTATGCTATTAGTGAAGAAACACATAAAAACCAAGGAAGTGAAGCCAGTCGACATCGCTGGACAGTGCAGTGTTGAGTCAGTTTGGTGTGACATAAGCATTGGGAGATCAAAATTGAGAGTAGGAGTGTGCTATAGGCCTAATGACTCTGATGAGTATAATAAGAAACTGTACAGGGAAATAGAGTGGGCCAGTAAATCAGAAAGTCTTCTAATGGGAGATTTTAATTTCCCAGATATTGACTGGAATTTGGGGGCTGGTCACTCACACACTAGCAGGGCTTTTGTGGATTTATTGGATGATTGTTTTCTACATCAGCATGTTCGCGAGGCAACTAGAGGGAGTAATGCTCTTGATTTGATTATCAGCAGTGATTCTTCATGCATTAAGAATCTGCAGATAAATGAACCACTAGGTGGCAGTGATTACAGTGTGCTGAAGTGGGATTTACTCAAAGAGGTAACTACCATTAGGGGTAAAGGGAAGGGTTATTGCTTTCGTAAAGGCGACTACGATGGTCTGAGACAGTATTTAAATTCTATATAGTGGGACCAACTGATGATGTTACCAACAGCAAATTCAAAATGGGAAGCATTCAAAGAACTTATCTTGGAAGCTACTAGGCTTTACATACCAACTAAGAAATATTGTTCAAGGTTTAGGCCAAAATGGATGTCAGATGAACTAATGAGGCATATGGCAGAGAAGAAAAATGCATGGGATACTTACAAATTAACACATGACACAGAAGCCTATGATAGATACAAGTTGATATGCAACCAAGTTACAAAGGAGGTTAGGCAGGCGAAGGCAGATTACGAGAAATCCTTGGCAAGGGATGCAAAGAAAAACAGCAAAGAGTTCTTTACTTATGTAAACTCTAGAAGGAAGGGGATGAATCAGATTGGTCCACTTGATATTGATGGGTCAACTGTTGATGATCCTGCTCAGGTAGCTAACAAACTAAATGAATATTTTGCATCGACATTCACACATGAGGAGTTATTCAGCGAGGGGAATGCCAGAGGTGTATTCAACTCTAGCAGTAAGCTACAGAATCTTGAAATAACTGAGAGTAAGGTGGGGGAGAGGTTGTTGAAGATAAACACAAGAAAGGCACCTGGGGTGGATGGGATCTATCCAGTTATATTAAAGGAGGCAGCAAAAGAAGTAAGCAAACCCTTAGCCATAATTATGAGAGCTTCCTTGGACCCAGGGGAGGTACCCATAGACTGGAAATGTGCAAATGTGACCCCAATTCACAAAGGAGGATCAAAGGCTGACACAAGTAATTATAGACCTGTGAGCTTAACTTCTGTTCCAGGAAAATTAATGGAGGCACTGGTTAAAGAAGCACTGCAGGATCATTTAGACAAGACTTCAGTTATAGCTCGGACACAGCATGGTTTTGTTAAGGGGAAGTCTTGCCTGACCAATTTGATTGGATACTATGATGCAGTCACAAAAGAACTGGATGCAGGGAATAGCTTTGATATTATATACTTGGATCTTAGAAAGGCTTTTGATACTGTTGCACATAGAAGGCTGCTACACAAATTGGAGCAGTGTGACATTGGAGGCAAATTGCTGCTATGGATAAAGGGGTGGTTGAGGGGGAGAAGACAGAGAGTGGTAATCAATGGACACTGCTCATCGTGGACTAATGTTATTAGTGGAGTCCGTCAGGGCTCAGTGTTGGGTCCATTATTGTTTTCTATATTTATAAATGATATTGATGATGGTATATCAAGTTTAATGTCCAAGTTTGCAGACGATACAAAGGTAGGCAGGTTTGTCAAGGACACTACTGACACTATGCTGCTGCAACAGGATCTGGAAAGGTTGAGCAGATGGGCTGAGAGGTGGCATATGATGTTTAACATTGACAAATGTAAAGTACTACACATGGGAAACAGCAACTCCAGAGCAACGTATCAACTCTGTGGTACTACACTGACAGTGGTAGAGAATGAAAGGAACTTGGTGGTGGTTGTGCAGGCAGATATGAAGTTCTCTGAGCAGTGCAGACGGGCTGCAAGAGTAGCTCATGGAGTATTGTCAATGATATACAGGAATTTTTCCAGCAGGGATAAGGAGGTGATTATTCCCTTGTATAAGGCAATGGTCAGGCCACACCTAGAGTACTGTATACAGGTCTGGAGGCCTCATTTCAAGAAGGATGTAGAGCTGCTGGAACGAGTACAGAGAAAGGCAACAAGATTAGTGAATGGAACAAAGGGGTGCTCTTACGAAGAAAGGCTTAAGTTTTGCAAATTACAGTGTCTGGAGACTAGGCACCAGTGAGGTGATCTGATAGAGGTGTATAAAGCCTTGAATGGTTTGAGCATGCTCAATGCTGATGGGATTCTTCCTCTAGCTCAGAATAATCACCTGAGAGGGCATAAATTCAAATTGAGGAAAGACAGATGTAGGATAGATGTGCGGAAATTTGCCTTTAGCCAGCGGGTGGTTGGTTGGTGGAACAGACTTCCATCCCTTGTCGTGGAGGTTAATAGCCTAAATAGGTTTAAGGCTCAGCTGGACAGGTATTTGAATGAACAGAGGGGTGAAGTGGGTTTTTTTTTGTTTTTTTTTTTTTTTTTGGCTGATGCTGCATAAGCTTGCTTTCTTGCATCAAATGCCTCTGCTAATGCTAATGCTAATATCCAACAAGGATTGTTGGGATGTTTGTAATTGCCCGTTTAGTTTGAAGGTAATGGTTCTATGATCCGATGTGGTCCAGGCTGGCTGGACAAACCAGTCTGTAATTTTATAAGCTATTGAATTGGTGGCAAGAGTAACATCAATGTCACTCTCCCACATGGTACTGCTAAAGTTTGGAGGTTGTTTGATTGGTTTAGCACTTGAAAGGGTGAGGTGGCTCTATAGTCTGAAAGTATCTGGCCGTTGTGTGTGCCTGCTCTGTCTTCTGTATGGCCATGCCATAAGGCTGATCGGCAATTGACATCAGCACACACTATGATATGCCGACCGGGCTAGCCGAATGGGTAAAGTACCTGCCCGGCAACCCAAAAGTCGCGGGTTCGATTCCCACCTCGGGCTTGGATCAAAGTACTGCAAAAACCTTGGGAGGTGCAATATGGCCACAGAAGCCGATGCGCCAACAACTACCAAATCAAAAAAAAAAAAAAAAAAAAAAACACACTATGATATTTGCAGTAGGTAGCAAGTCTATGACTGCTTGTAGGTATTCAATAGCTGGATTTATATCGTTACCTGGTCTAGAATATAGTGAAATAATGTAAAATTGTCCTACAGCACTGGTGATATGGGCAAACACTGCCACTGGAGAGCAGAGGTGACCCACGTTTGTGACTGTAAGGTCAGTATTTTTAACTACTATTGCTGTAGAAGGGATGCCTGAGGTGTATTCTATTATTTTATAGCCCCTTGGGTATCCTTGAACTCTACCCATATGTGTGTAGGGCTCCTGGAGTACCAAGATATCTATATTTTTTTCTTCCAATTTGAGTTTGATCTGATCTACGACAGCCCTTGCTCTTTGAGCATTCAATTGGACGAGATTTAGAGCCCTAGTCACATTTATATTTTTAATCTGGCCCATAGTTGTTCCTAGACCGACTGTCTAGGACCAACCATTTGCCATTTTTTTTATAACGGGTATTTATCATGCCTGATACTATGTGCATAGTCAGTCAGCCGTGCTGCTTTAATGTAGCACATTTTGGCTGCTGATTTTTATTTTGGCAGTTCTTGTAATCGTGGCCAGTGACTGCGCAGTGGCCACAGACAGGGGAATTCTGACTGCAGTCTCTGGCAATATGACCATATTTATGACAGTTAAAGCACTTCTGTACAGGATAGAATTCACTGAATTTATGGCTGGTCCAGCCAGTGTAGACTCTTTGCTGTCCTTGTAGGTTTTTCCAAATTCTGGGTGACACTTCCATAATGATATTGAATTGCCCATTTCTTTTGTTTTTTGTCCCCCTTTTTAGGAGAAATTCTTTGGCAAACTCCTCCAGTTCCATTATATTGATAAAGTTTTTGTTGTAGAAATCCAACATAAGATCTCTTTCCAGAGTTGTCTCAGGAATGTCAAATATAATGATGTTGGAGTTCCTGCCCCCTTGGCTTTTCTGTTTGCAGTCCCAATTTTACTACCTCTGGGTTGGATTCAATCTTTTTAACATCCTCTTTATTTGTTACTTCAATTAAAACTCCATTATCTTTCATTTTTCTCATGTTGTTCACTTTTATTTCTTTCAAATGAGGTTTTAATTTTGTCATGACAGTATCCCCGACTGCCTCGCTTGATTTGTATGTAGAGTCAGGCTTAGCCTTTATAATTATTATGTTTATTTCTTTTGCCTTTGGTATTTCCTTAGTCTTATCCTTGGTTTGTTTAGTTTGTGATGAATCTGCTTTGGTGGCCCTTGCTACTTGGACATAAGTCAAAGTATTTATTTCTTTATAATTATACTTGTCTTCAGTCGCTGTTTCTACTTTTGCTTTCAATACTTTGTTTTCTTATTAAGTTCAACCACTCCATGTTCCAAAACAGACCAGCAGTTCACTATCTGCAATCTTTGTTGCAGATGTAATCCTATTTGTCTGTTTATAAAGAAACTCTTCTAGGGACAGTTTCATTTCTTTAATTTGTCTTATGGGATCCTCTATTTGATTTATAAGCTGAAATTTCCTCTCCTCCTAAATTATCATACTGTGGCTCTATGGCGCCTCGGTAGCCAGGTGGGAAGGAGCAGCAGTGCGTAGCACACGCTTCTTGATTAGACCGGGGTTCGAGCCCGTCACCACCAAATACGGAGAATGCGGAAAGGTCAGGGAATGACCACCGCATATCCCGGAGCAATATGGCCTTAGTTGCTAATGCTCCTAAAAACCAAATAACAAACAAACTGTGGCTCTAAATTATCATACTCCTTTTGTCTGTATTTTCTACCTGGTTTTTTTCCTTTTCTAGCCCTTTTTACACTAAGGTGGCAAGATTCTAAGTCTTTGTTTGTAATTTCTTCATTGCGGAAAAGCAGTCACAAAGAAAACTGTTATATGCAAGCGTATGTTTAATCTAAGCTGAAATTCACATTTCCCCTCACAAATAATATGTATCCAGCTATTTTGATCAACAAATTTATCCCAATTTTTGGAATTTTGAAGCGCTGCAATATCGTAACCGCTATCCACTAATGCTATAACAATCGTTATAGCATTAGTGGTAGCTGAAAAATCCCAGAAATCCTCCCTGCCACCATCGGTCTGCCGTTTTTCTGTTCTGGAAGTGGGTATAAAACTACCCACTTTGGGATTCAAACTAACACATTTGAATAAATTCAAGAAAGAATTAGATAAAGCTGCCCTTGTGCAGTGCAACTATAGTAGTAACAGACTTGTGAGCAGGGGCGTTGTCCTGGTGGAACAAGAGTCCTTTGTTGAGAGTTCCTTGGCATTTATCTTTGATGTTTTCATGCAAAAATCTCACAAGGTCTGCATAATATGCCCCTGTGACTCTTTGGCCTTTCTGAAGGTAATTAATAGCAACACTCCATCATTTACGAACATCCAAAAAAAAACAATGCCACCACCATACCAGCAGAAGGAATTGAATTGGCTTTCTTTGAAGGGAAGAAGAGCTGTGTTTCCACTGTTTATACTGCTCCTTTGTCTCTTGCTGAAAGTAATGGAACCTCATCTCTTCTGGTCACAAACCTTGCAAGGAAATTTTCTGGATCTGCTGGAAAATGATGCAAATATTTACTTGACTTGACAACCTTGTGCATTTTTGATCTGCTATCAACAACTTTGGAACCATCGTGATGGCACTATTTTTATAGTGAGAATATCTGTTATTATGTGGTACACACATTCAGATGAGAAACCCATCACCAGATCATGCACATTGTTAACAACTTCTGGAGGTAGTAGTAGTAGTGGTGGCACATGATGCAAGAAAGCAAGTGTAGGAGCTTATGCAGCATCAGCCAAAAAAAAAAAAAAATCACACCATTCCCTCCAAATGCCTGTCCAGTTCCTCCTTAAATTTATTTAACCTATCAACTTCCACAACGACAGATGGAAGTTTGTTCCACCAATTAACCACCCGCTGGCTAAAGGCAAATTTCCGCACATCTATTCTACATCTGTCCTTTCTTAATTTGAACTTATGTCCCCGTAGGTTGATAATCTGAACAAGTGGAAGGATCCCATCAGAATTCAGCGTGCTCAACCCATTCAAGGCCTTATAGACCTCAATCAGATCACCGCGCAGGTGCCTAGTCTCCAGCCACTGCAATTTGCAGAACTTAAGCCTCTCTTGGTAAGAGAATCCCTTCATTCCCCTCACCAATCGTGTTGCTCTTCTCTGTACACGCTCAAGCAAATCTACATCCTTCCTAAAATGAGGCCTCCAGACCTGTACGCAGTACTCAAGGCGTGGCCTGACCATTGCCTTATACAGAGGGACAATCACCTCCTTTTCCCTGCTAGCAAAATTCCTATATATCATTGACAAAACCCCATGACCCGCCCTAGTAGCCTGTCTGCACTGCTCAGAAAACTTCATATCTGACTGCACAATTACTCCCAGGTCTTTTTCATTTTCTACCACCTTAAGTGTAGTACCACACAGTTGGTACGTTTCTCTGGGGTTACTTCTACCCATATGCAGTACTTTGCATTTGTCAAGGTTGAACTTCAGTTGCCACTTCTTAGCCCATCTGCCCAAATTATCTAGATCCTGTTGCAGTAGCACACTGCCATTACTGTCATTAACAACCCTGCCAACCTTTGTGTCATCTGCAAACTTCGACATTAAGCCTGATATACCTTCATCAATATCATTGATAAATACACAAAAGAACAGTGGACCCAACACCGAACCCTGTGGGACTCCACTAATAACATTAGTCCACGAAGAGCAGCACCCATTGATTACCACCCTCTGTCTTCTCCCACTTAACCATCCTTTTATCCATTGTAGCAACTTACCCTTAATACCATTCTGCTCCAATTTGTACAGTAGTCTTCCATGCGCAACAGTGTCAAAAGCTTTCCTGAAATCCAAGTATATGATATCAAAATTATTTTTTGCATCCAGTTCCTTTGTGACCACATCATAATAACCAATAAAATTTGTCAGACAAGACTTTCCCTTAACAAACCCATGCTGTGTTTGAATTATTGCTGCAGTCTTGTCTAGATGATCCTGCAATGCATCTTTAACCAGCGACTCCATTATTTTACCCGGAACAGAAGTTAAACTAACTGGTCTGTAATTACTCTTGTCACCCTTCGATCCACCTTTGTGAATTGGGGACACATTTGCACATCTCCAGTCCATGGGAACCTCCCCTGAGTCCAAGGATGCTCTCATAATTATGGCTAAGGGTTTGCTCAGTTGCTTTGCTGCCTCCTTTAAAATAACTGGATAGATCCCATCCACCCCAGGTGCCTTTCTTATGTTTAACTTCAACAATTTCTCCTCCACTTTGCTCTCAGTTATTACAAAATCATTAAGCACACTGCTACAATTTGATAACCTTCTTCCATTTTCAAATTGTAATAATTCCTCACGTGTGAATGTAGATGCAAAATACTCATTCAGTTTGTTTGCTATCTGAGCAGGATCATCAACAGTCGAACCATCGATGTCAAGTGGACCAATCATATTCATCCCCTTCCTTTTAGAGTTTATATAAGTAAAGAAATCCTTGCTGTTTTTCTTAGCATCTTTTGCCAAAGATTTCTCGTAATCCGCCTTCGCCTGCCGAACCTCCTTTGTGACCTGATTACAGACTAACTTATATCTGCCACAGGCTTCTGCGTCACCTGATAATTTATATGCATCCCATGCATTTTTCTTCTCTGTCACGAGTCTCATTAGTTCATTTGATAACCATTTAGGCCTAAACCTTGAACGATATTTCTTAATCGGTATATAAAGTCTAGTAGCTTCCACGATTAATTCTTTGAATGCTTCCCACTTAGAATTTACTGTTTGTAACATCGTCAGTTGATCCCACTGTACAGAATTTAAAAACTGTCTGAGACCACTGTACTCCCCTTTATGGAAGCAAAAACCCTTTCCTTTACCCCTGACGGTAGTTACCTCTTTGAGTAAATCCCACTTCAGCACATTGTGATCACTGCCACCTAGTGGTTCTTTTATCTGCAAATTCTTAATACACGAATGATCACTGCTGATAACCAGATCAAGAGTGTTACTTTCTCTGGTTGCCTCTCGAACATGCTGCTGCAGAAAACAATCATCCAATAAATCCACAAAAGTCTGACTAGTGTGTGAGTGACCAACCCACAAGTTCCAGTCAATATCTAGGAAGTTAAAATCCCCCATTATAAGACATTCTGATTTACTGGCCCACTCTATTTCTCTGTACAATTGTTCATTGTACTCATTCAAGTCATTAGGCCTATAACACACTCCTACTCTTATTTTTCCTTTTGCAGTGCTTATCTCACACCAAACTGACTCAACAGAGCACTGTTCATCTATATTAACTGGGTGCACTTCCTTTGATTTTATGTTTTTCTTAATTAACAGCATAACACCTCCTCCCTTTCTGGCCTGTCTATCCTTTCTGTACACATTGTACTCCCCAAATTCCAGTTCTGCATTCCTTATATCTTTGTGACACCACGTCTCTGCTATCCCAACAATATCCGCCTTTGATGTCTTGACCAATACTTCAAAGTCATCAAATTTATTTACTATACTTCTAGCATTGGTATACATGCAAGCATACATGCTCCTATGCCTGTTCCTTGTTACCCTAACACATCCCATATACCCAACTAATCCATGATGACTGCCATCCGTCCCTGAAACCCCCAACACCCCTCGCTCCAGGTCGCTTCTTATTCTAATAGAAGTTGTGCAAGAATCACCTTCACCTCTGCCTGCGGTTACTGTTAAACTATTAGTCTTTGTATCCCCCCAAACTAGCAGTTTTCCGACCCACCTAACACTGCCTCGATAGCATCAGCAAATATTCTTGCACCCTTTCTATTTAAGTGTATCCCCTCCCTGTAGAAGCAATCTCTCCTGTTAACAAGTACAGTCCAGGCTGAAAAAAATTCTACCCCTTGAGCCTTGCACAATCTTTCCAGGGCCGAATTGATCGACAAGGCTCTCATCATGTACTCCCTCCTATCGTGTCTGGGCAGAATTGCAGACACTTTCAAATTCAACCCTACTTCACGGCTTTTTTTCAACAGTGACCTGTACTTGTTGAGTAATTCCGCCGGTCTCCTACTCTTAATATCATTAGTGCCAACGTGTACAACTATATCACCTTTTGTGCCCTTGAAAGATGATATCCGCTCTACAACGTCATCAACCTTTGCCCCTGGCAGACATACCCTGGTCCTGTTCCACCTATCCTTTTTACAAAGGATGTTCCCCGTTTCCCTGACAATAGAGTCACCTACAACTACTAGTTCCTGTGGGACCAACGCATTCTGCCTTAGGGGTTGCCGCTGTGTTGCGCGATGACCAAGTGCAAGCTCTGGCGTTGATGTGGGCAGCTGAGAGCCTGATGGGCCCCTCAATTTAGATCTTTCGAGGGCATCCACCCTGTCCTTCAAACTCTCATATAGGCCCATAACAACGCTGAGTTGTCGCCTGATTTCCTTACACTCCTTACATCGCGCACACACAAAGACATCCCCCGTGGCAATATCATGTTCCGTTCCAGAGAGTTCGGCAAACATTTCACAAGTTGCACATTTTTTTAGGCTGTGATGCGTTGGAGAATTGCCCCCCTCAGTTCTCCCCCGAGTCACAGCACTCCTGCCACTTTGTGCCCGTTGCTTTGCTGCTCTAGTCTGGGGCATGGTAGTTTAAATTAATAAAATCAATAAATTAAATGTCAATAGTATTTGAATAGAAACTATTAAATAGAAACAGTGAAGCGTATTACTATATAATTATGCGTTAGAGCTACCTAGCTACCTCAATTAAAAAATTTGAATTCCCTACCACTATATCCAAAAACAATGGCTACAAAAATGGAACGAAATAACGGTTTTACCTATCGTAAGTAAAATCCACAAAAACTCTTTATCTAAATTAAAAATAAAAAATAACCAGCGTAACTATAACTATATGACTACGTATTAAGTACAATATAAAATAACTCCGCAAAAACTTATCGTTTTTGCAGAGCCTGTAACTGACAGCTGTAACTTTTAAAGAGATCATAGATCTTCCACAGTGGGTCATCTTCCAGGCCCTCCCTTCCTCGTTTAAAGTCCTCATGAAGTCTTTTGGAATTAGTCCCTTTTTTCCCAAATATTGGATGACTGCATGATGACTGATTTTGTTCATCTTTCCTCATTCACACAAATCTATTGACTTCAGGACCTGTAATTGAAAAATAAATTATTGAAACTGCCTTGGTGGGTTACTATTTGAAGTGTTATACATTAAGTAAGAAATTTTCAAAACCGTACTGCTACCCTTTCATACTTGGGCCATGAACTTTTCAAATGCCTCATGTAATTAATATTTTTAAAACAACATTTTAATGTGCTTTTCAATGTATAAAATTTTCATATTTTCATGTATTATTAATTTCTTTATGTCTGGTGAATTTCTGTACATTATTCATTTTTTAAATATTTTTTTACTGTTTATATTATTTTGTAAATGTAGATATTGATGAATGTCAAGAACAGAATGTCTGTAAAGGAGAAAATGAAGTTTGTCTTAATACTCGTGGAGGTTATAGGTGTAATATCATCACATGTCCTCCAAATTATGTAAGAGACCAGGATCATCGAAAGTAAGTACAAATTATCTGTTTTTATGCATATTGATTGAAAATGTATGATTTCTTCAGTGTTGCTGAAATAATATTAAAAAGAAAGATACAGAGCAAAGAATTTGTGTTTTGCACATAGATATTATTAACTGTCTAGCAGTCATGCCAAAAACCATAACAACAGTGGATACTTTGTGCCTTTACTTCATCAATCAGTTATGGGGGGAGGGAATCAAGAAATGATTTAAAATGGGAACCAAAAATTTCCTTCTTAACTCTGATATATTACAATAACAATATAATTGCAATATTAAAATTATATTACAATAAGATCAAAAAACATCATTATAAACAACAATCATGTTATCCAAAAAAAATTTTTTTTTTTCAACCAACTGTATGGGCAAATCTTGGAATAGTAAGCAGGAAAACACAAAAAAAAAAAAGGGAAAAGAAAAGAAACTGAAAAAAAAGTAAAAACAAAAAAAAAAAAAAAATAGGAAACCAAAACTCCATGGAAAGTTACCATATCATTGGATGTTTTTTAATGTATATGGTGGCATAAAGAATGTTTTTTTTACAGCTAATTAATTTTTAATTAAAAAATAATTAATGATGGAGATCAAAAGCAAATCTTATAGTGGGAGGAATACTAAAATTCACATTGATGTATTTCTAATAAATATTTAAGTTTAAATTTAACTGTTTTTGGTGTATAAATTTGAAAATACATAAAGTGCCAGCATTTTGGAAAGAAAAAAATATTTTTATTAATATATTTTAAATAAATGAATTGTTTCCTTATAGAAAAAATATTGAACTGATTTATTTAATTATACATCATAATTTTGTATTAAAAAACTAATCTTACAAATTCCAATTTTTTTTAAATATCCAGAATAAAGTTCTGATTTATGAATTATATAATTGACTAAGCCTTTCCCAGTTGAATGAACAATTCTAATAAATCCCTTCCCCCAAATATTTTCTACTTATACAGCAACAAAAATTCTTTTATAGCAATAAATTTTATATTAAGTGTCATTTGTTCTGTTTGGCTAACAATTGTCATGAAGACCAGAATTTTTGAATAATATTTGGCTTCTCTTAGTGTAGATAAAATATCATTCATTGGCAGGATGATTCAAAGTTCATGTGACCCAAATTGTAATTATTAATTTATCATTGACAACTTGATAGTACAGCCACTCCCCGTTTAACGTAAGGATTGCATTCTATGGAACCCTAGATAGTCAGAATTTCCCCCATGCTTGTGCAGCACTCGTAACTGTGTTCACCGAATTGATTGAATCAAAAAGAAATGTTCAACGAACGTATAAATAGAATTATTTATTGTATTTATTCAATTTTTTATCTCATGTGGAGGAAAAATTACAAAAGCATGCAATTTAAAAAAATTCCAAAATTATAAAATTACAAAAAAAAGAGGAGAGGGCACAGTGGCGTATCCAGGTATCATCAAAGGGGCCATGCCGACCAGGCTTTTGAGTTTTTTTTTTAGAAAGCCTCCTGCATTCTTTTTCTTTAATTTCAAATTTTTGGTTAAGTGAGGGGAATATGCCCCCTCTGCCCACTCCTGGACAGGCATAACATCAGTAAGTTTTATCTCTCGAGCATCATTGCCAGAATCGATGTCTTTAGCTGAAAAGTAGGCCGCTGCGGAGATTGATGGCTGTGGAAATTTAGAAGGGGTCGGCTGCTCAACATTATGAAAGAACAACATATTAATGGATGACTGGACAGTGGCTTTTTTATTTTCATTGTAGATTTCTTCGTAGCAAGCAAGCATATCATTCACCCCTCTTTTGACTTTTAAGAATCGTTCACTGTCAGGATCCATCTTCTCAAACCTTGCCATTGCCAATGCAATTTCACGAAATGCCATTGCCATCTCTCTGGTGATGAAGCATCTCAGCTTCTCATTTCATTCATCTTGAGCTTCGTCAGCATTTTCTTCTTTCACTATCGCTGCCTGGAAGACAATAAGATAATTCCTTCTCTTCTTCCTCTATTAACTCCTCCATGTCTTTGGCTTCAACCTCCATCTGAAGTAGCTCTGCAACCTTTACAATCTTATCTGTAACCGCTTTATATGATTTGTCTTTTTCAAACCCTTCGAAGCCTTTTAAGTGTCATGGGCATATTTTCTTCCATGCACCATTTAAACAACTTTTAGTAATTTCTGCCCAGGGCTTATTAATGTTTAAGATGGCGTGGTAAACATTGTAAGATTTCCAAAAGTCTCTTAATTTAAAATTTTTCTCACTGTCTACTGCAGACAATGCCTGAGCAAATGTGCGTAAATAGTATGCTTTTAAATTTGGTGGTAGAAATATGAATCTCACGTTCAAATTGAAATCATCTAGATATGTAGAATGTCCAGGAGCATTATCTAATAGAAGCAAAATCTTGAAAGGAAAAGGAACGTCATTGAAAAATTTACAAAATTTTTCAACCTTGGGAATGAAGTAGCATTTAAACCAATCCTCATAGAGAGATATTGTTATCCATGCTCTCTGGTTCAATCGGAAATGCATGGGTAGTGTGGCTTTATTGATGCCCTTAAATGCATGAGATTTCCAGAATGGTACAAAAGCAGTGGTTTTAATCTGTAATCTCCTGCTGCATTAGCCCCAAGCAAGAGTGTGGATCTATATTTTGAAGCCTTGAAACCTGGCATTGTACTTTTCCTCTTTGGCAATGTATGTTCGATCCGGCATATTTTTCCAATACAGAGCAGTCTCGTCAACATTAAAAATTTGTTGCGTTGAATAGCCACCGTCTTCAATATTTTTTTTCCAACACATCACAAAATTTCTCTGCAGCTGCAGAATCGGCACCAGTGACTTCTCCGCATACTTTAATGTTTTGGAAACCAGCACGCTGCTTGAACCTATTAAACCATCCATTGCTTTCCACGAACTTGGCTTGGGGTTTGCCATACTTATCCTTAATATCTTCCTAAATACTTGTTGCTTTTGCTTGAATGGTCATTAGACTCAGGGGCACTCGCTGCTGAATCTGATTTTCCATCCATATTATTAATAGCTTTTCCATCTTCGATATAGCACCTGAATGCTATTTTCTGATCACTGTTGATCTTAAGTGAATTGATCCTTTGACATGTTCTTTTATATGTGCACTATCCTTTAAAATAGTATTCACTGTTGAAGCAGCAAGACCTAATTGCCTTACAATAGATGACAAACTTTGTCCTACTTCATTTCTAAATCAATTTCGTTTCATTTCCTAGCACTGCCAGCACTTGCACTTTCCATTGGTCCCTTTCCCTTCATCATTGTAATACTTAAATAGGAATGAAGAGAAGTTTCTGAAAATTTGTTTTTTATATGATTGGAGATTTCAGTGAAGGGGGAATTCATTTCACCGTAATACTGTAAAAACCCACAGAATACCAGTTATCGGGATTATCGCAAATGCAATAAGATCGAGTTTACTACCCATTTATAATAGATTGTGCTAACAGAAAAGCCCAATAAACCGGAAAGTGCAAATTATTTTTATTGTTTTATGGTAGTGACCTCCAGAAATGTGCTTTAGAAAAATATCACAGAGGCATTCAAAATTGATTCTTATAATGGGAACATGTGATAACGATGAAAGGATAGTGCAATTTCCATTATAAAAATGACCTTTTAGAGAGATAAATAGCTAAGTAATATAGCAAAATTTTCAACTTCCAAGGACTTGGAATGAATTACAAAAAAAAAAAACAATATGTTATTGGGTTCACATTACGATATTTTCACAATATCTCCATTTATTCCTACGGGATGCAAAATACATTTCTATAATTCTTTCAGTGTGCACCGGCCAGCAAAAACTTACGTAAAGTTGAATTTGCATAAGTTGAGTCGGGTAGTTCCTGCATTTAATTTTGACTATTTCAGGTATTAGTCAGTTATTAGCAATCCCCAGATCCAGCACTGTTATTTATTTGTTAGCCTTCAGTGTTTTGTTTACAGTGAAGGCATCATGTCATTTTTTTTTTCAGGCATAGAATATGTTCATAATTGAACATCTACACTCCCCAGGTTTTTATGTTTTGGACTACTTAAAAGGAGTGATATACACTAATAACCTTCACTTGTTGGAAGAATTAAATGCAATATTGAATTAGACATTTCTATAATAATTGTTCAAAAATATCATCCTTTGATGAGACATGCCAAGTCAAGTTTCATCAAAGAAAAGAAAGACAAATATGCAAAGATGATGAAGAAGAGTTTGTGTTTATAATTGGGAAGGAGGACACTTTCAGTATTTATTACAATCTCTATTATAATTACGTTTATAATGATTGAAATAAAAATGAAATATACATGGGTTGTATGTCTGGAATCAACATTTAGAATAAATCTTGTGTGATAAGCATCATATGGAACTTAATTAAATTTGTATAATCATTGACACTTAACTCCATGTTCTATTCAAAACCTTCAATAAATTTGTCAAGTAACAAAATAAAAAGAAAAAATTTTAAAATCATGTACAGATAATCTGGTATTTGCTGTATTTTGAAGTATTACGTTGCATTCCTAATTTTTTTTTTTTCTATTGTATAATATAAATCAAAATTTAATTATTCTGCATAACAGATAATAGCACTAATATTCATTCCCCTTTTTTTACCAATATAGATTTTTAACTCTTAATATAAATAGAATAAATGTGAATCCATAATTATGTATGTAATTACACTTCATTACCTTGATTACCACTTAGTAATAATCAAAGCAAATCTTAGCTCTTGTAGCCTACCCTACCCCCCCCCTCTCCATACTTTTAAATCACCATAAATAAGAAGGGGAGCCAGTGTGATAGCTGGTGTAATAGGTGCAAGTTTTGCTTGTCACCTCTTTTGCTGTATTTTAATTGAAAAAACATAATTTGGTTAAATTTCATTATATTTAATATTATTGGAAGGTATAGCTAACAGTCACAATCAGCACCCTCAATATAAAAGGATCCTATACTCAAGAACTAATTTTTTTATTAGCAGTGGCAAATAATGCAAGTAAGCAAGCTTATACAGCATTATTAGCATTAATATTAGTAGAGGCAGATGATGCAAGAAAGCAAGCTTATATAGCATCAGCCAAATTTAAAAAAAAAAAAAAAAAACTTCCCATTTCACCCATCCATTCACTACAAATGCTTGTATAGTTCTGCCTTGAACTTATTTAAATTGTAAACTTCCACTACAACAGATATGTTTGTTCCAACTATCAACCACCTGCTGGATAAAGGCAAATTTCCACACATCTGTTCTACAATTGTCTTTCCTCAATTTGAATTTAGGTCCCCTCAGGTGAGTAATTAAGGTGTGGCTTGACCATTGCCTTATACAAAAGGACAATCACCTCCTTATCCTTGTTAGCAAAAAGCAGAGAGCAAATAGTATCATGCAAAACACACACATACACACTACCCAACTCGTCTGTCCACCCTCTAATAATTTATCTAATTCTTCATAAATTTATTCAACGACCCACTTCCATGACACCCACTGGTACTTTGTTCTAACAATCACTCTCTGGCTGAAAGCAAATTTTCACAGATCTTTCTTACAGCTATCCTTTTCAATTTAAGTTTATGTCCCCTTATGTGTGTTGTCCGAGAATAGTAATGATGTAATCAGCATTTAGTTTATTCAGTCATTTTTAAAGCCTTGAACACTTTTATTGGGTCTTCTTACATATTCTGCTGAACAAATTTAGGTAATTGCTTTTATTTTCTTAATTAATTATGCTACAGGCATTATGACTCAAGCCAAAAGTACTGTGAGCAGTTGTCTTGTAAGTCAGTGCCTTATTACTTGTACAGGCTGTTATGTATAATCCAAGGCCACTCTTACAGGTAATAAAAGTATGACTGATGATCCATCTATCCATTGTATTAGATGTAGAGAATGTGTTGTGGGCAATTAAAAGTGCAGAAGCACCTTGAGAGAGAGAGAGAGAGAGAGAGAGAGAGAGAGAGAGAGAGAGAGAGAGAGAATGCTTGCAGACAATCCTTAATTACCCTAAACACTAAAGCAGAAACTGTAACAGAAGTTATATCCATTGGTAACGTCTCTTATAAGGAGTGTGTCAGGCAATCAAAAGCTGTAAAATAGTAAAATAAAAAAAGTTCCTAGGTGAGTAAGGTATGTGGTTATATCCTTTAATAAAAAGTTCACCTCCTATGATATTAGCATTAGCAGAGACATATGATGAAAGGAAGCAAGCTTATATAGCATCAACCAAAAAAAAAAAAAAAAAAAACCTTCTCGTTTCACCCATTCATTCACTCCAAAAGTTTGTCTAGTTCAGACTTGACTTTATTTAAGCTGTCAACTTCCACAACAGCGGATGGAAGCTTGATCCACCAATCAACCACACACTGGCTAAAGGTAAATTTCCGCACATCTGAATTTATTTGAATTTATGCCCCATCAGCATTGAACTTGCTCAAACCATTCAAGGCCTTATACATTTCCTTGAGATCACCTTGCAGGTGCCTAGTCTCCAGATGCTGCAATTTGCAGAACTTAATCCTATCTTGGTAATAGCAACCCTTTGTTTCACTCACTAATCTCATTGCCCTTCTCTGTACTTGTTCTGGTAGCTCCACATCTTTCCTCAAATTAGGCCTCCAGAACTGTATGCAGTACTTAAGGTGTGGCCCGACCATTGCCTTATACAAGGAGATAATCACCTTCTGGCTATCCTGGCTAGCAAAATTCCTATATATCATTGACAAGACCCCATGAGTTACTCTTGTCTAGCCTGTCTGCACTGCTCAGAAAACTTCATATCTGACTGCACAATTATGCCCAGGTCTTTTTCATTCTCCACTACCCTGTTGTACTCCATAGTTGGTATGTTATTCTGTGGTTACTGCTACCCATATGCAGTACTTTGCATTTGTCAATGTTAAACTTCAGTTGCCACCTCTCAGCGCTAGAAAAGTTGAGCATCTGATCAACTTTTCTAAATTCTGATGCAGTAGTGTACCATCCTTACTGGCATTAACAACAGTACCAACCTCCGTATCATCTGCAAACTTGGATATTAAGCCTGATATACCGTCATCAATATCATTGATAAATACAGAAAACAACAATGGGCCCAACACGGATCCCTAGGGAACTCCACTATTAACATTAGTCCATGAAGAGCAGTGTTCATTGATTACCACTCTCTGTCTTCTCCCAATCAACCATCATTTTATCCATTGTAGCAACTTGCCCTTAATGCCATACTGCTCCAACTTGTACAGTAGTCTTCCATCTGCAACAGTATCAAAAGCTTTCCTAAAATCCAAGTATATGATATCAATATTATATTTTGCATCCATTTCCTTTGTGACCACATCATTATATCCATTCAAATTGGTCAGAGAAGACTTCCCCTTAACCCACTCACACTGTTTCTGAACTATAACTGCAGTCTTGTCTAAGTGATCCTGCAGTACTTCTTTAACCAGTGATTCCATTATTTTCCCTGGAACAGAAGTTAAATTAACAGGTGTGTAATTACTCATGCCACCTTTCAATTCCCCTTTGTGAACTGGGGATACATTTGCACATCTCCAGTCTGTGGGGACCTCCCCTGAGGCCATAGATGCCCTCATAATCATGGCTAAGGGCCTGTTTACTTCCTTTGCTGCCTCCTTTAATATAACTGGATAGATCCCATCCACCCCAGGTGCCTTCCTTTTATTTTTAACTTCAGCAATTTCTCCTCCACTTTGCTCTCAGTTATTACAAAATCATTTAACTCCCTGCTAGAGTTTTATAAGCTTCTGGCCTCCACTTCCCTACAGAATTCCTCATGTGTGAATTTAGATTGAAAAATACTCATTCAGTTTGTCAGTAACCTGAGCACGATTATCAACAGTCACACCATCGATATCATGTGGACCAATCTGATTCATCCCCTTCCTTCTAGAGTTTACATAAGTAAAGAAGTCTTTGTTGTTTTTCTTTGCATCCTATGCCAAAGATTTCTTGTAATCTTCCTTTGCTTGCTGCTGTAGAAAACACTCATTCAATAAATCCACAAAAGTCTTGTTAGTGTGTGAGTGATCACCCCACAAGTTCCAGTCTATATCTGGAACTGGCCCACTCTATTTCTCTGTACAGTTGTTGATTGTACTCATCAGAGTCATTAGGTCTATAACACACTCCTACTCTCAACTTTGCTTTCTCGGTGCATATGTCACACCAAACTGACTCAACACTGCACTATCCACCCATTTCACCTGGATGCACTTAGATTTTTTGTTTTTTAACTAACAGCATCACCTTTCCTCTCCTATCCTGTCTATCCTTTTTACTCCCCAAATTTCAATTCTGCATTCCTTATATCTGTGTGGCACCACGTCTCTGATATCTCAACAATATCTGCTTTTGATGTCTTGAACAGCACTTCAAATTTATCAGATTTATTTACTATACTCCTAGCATTGGCTAAGAGTATAGTAAAGTATAGTGTACATATAAGTATATGGGCACCTGTTCTTAGTCTTAGTTACCCTAACACAACCCATGTATTTTATTGTTCTATGACAACTCCGAGCAGTCCTTGAAATCCCCAACACCTCACTTTCCAAGCTGCTGCACATTCCAATAGAAGCAGTAGAAGAATCACTTTCACTTCTGCCTGTGGCTACTGTTAATCCATTAGTCTGTGAATCCTCACAATCTAGCAGTTTTCCAGCCCACCTAACACTGCCTCAATATCATCAGCAAATATTCTTGCACCCTTTCTATTTAAGTGTACCCATCTGTGTAGAAACAATCTCTCCTTTTAACAAGCACAGACTATGCTGAGAAAAATTCTACCCCTTGAGCCTTGAACAATCTCTCTAGGGCCGAATTGATTGACAAGGCTTTCATCATATATTCCCTCCTATCAAGTCTAGGCAGAATTGCAGACACTTTCAAATTTAACCCTAACGCACAACTTTTTTTTCAACATTGACCTGTTCTTGTTAAGTAAGTCCACAGATCTTCTTCTCCTAATGTCATTAGATCTAACATGTACAACAATATTACCCTTTATACCCTTAAAAGCTGATATCTGCTCTACAACATCATCAACTTTTTCCCCTGGCAGACATCATCATCATCAGCCATTTTCAATCCACTGCAGGATGAAGGCCTCTCCAACAACTTTCCAGTTCCTTCTGTTTTGAGCACTGGCCATCCATTTACTACTCAAAAACTCATGAATTTCATCTATCCATCTCCACCTTGATCTTCCAGGTTTTATTCTAGAGTTGGATACCATTCTGTTATTTTCTTAGTCCATCTGTCATCATGTCTTCGAGCTATGTGTCCTGCCCAAGACCATTTTAGTTCTTTAGTTTTGATAAGAATGTCCTTTACTTGAGTTTGTTGCCTAATCCATGTGTTTCTCTTCTTATCTAACAGTCTGATTCTCAATATGATTCGTTCCATTCTTCGCTGTGTAGTTCTCAGCTTCTCTTCCATTCTTTTGGTGAGTGCCCAAGTTTCACTTCCATAAGTCATGGTGGGGAGTATACATTGGTTCATTATTTTACATGTCAGACAAACTGGGATATTGCTCTTCAGTATGTGACTATATTTAGCATTAGCATTAGCATTAGTAGAGGCATTTGATGCAAGATAGCAAGCTTATGCAGCATCAGCCAAAAAAAAAAAAAAAAAAAAAAAAACCACTTCACCCCTCTGTTCGTTCAAAATACCTGTCCAGCTGAGCCTTAAACTTATTTCCTGAATGCTATCCATCCAAAATTTATTCTTCTCTTGACTTCCAGCCATTTATCATTATTACAGCTAATAACTTGTCCCAGATAAGTATATGACTCCACCTTTTCAATTACTGCTCCTTCAATCATTATTTCCCTTTCCGTGGCATACTTGTTCATCATTACTTTTGTTTTAGCCATATTCATCTTTAGTCCAAAATCCTTACTAACTGTGCATAACTGATTAAGATTTTCCTCTAATTCTTTGGGATCATGGCTTATGACCACAATGTCATCTGCAAATCGTAAATGGTTTAGGTACTCTCCGTTCACATTGACTCCTTTCTGCGACCCGTCTAATCTTCTGAAAGCTTCCTCAAGGGCAGCAGTAAACAGCTTCGGAGATATTGTGTCTCCTTGTCGAACTCCTTTCTCAATTTTAAATTTCCTGCTGTCTTTGTCTAGTGTAATAAAGGAGGTAGCACTGTCATATATTTTCTTCAAAATCATAATATATGGGCTATCAATGCCTATCTGCCCAAAACATTGCCTTATGCTGTATGGAGTCAAATGCCTTTGCATAATCCACAAATGCCAGGCATAATGGTTTTATATTCATTTGCTTTCTCCATTAGCTGTGATATTACGTGAAGGTGATCCATAGTTGAGAATCCTGTCCTAAAGCCAGCTTGCTCTTTCGGTTGATTCTCATCAAGTATTCTTTCTAATCTGTTAGTAATGACCCTTGCGAACAACTTGTAGATGTTGGATAACAAGCTAATTGGTCTATAATTTCCAATTTCTGATTTATCTCCTTTCTTATGCAGCAAAACTATGATTGCATTATTCCACTGCTTAGGCGTCACACCTTTTCTAATGCACTTTGTGAAGAGCCTTGCCAGTTTTTGTGTTATGTCTCTTCCTCCCAATTTTAACAACTCTACAGTAACTTCATCCTCCCAAGGGGCTTTCTGATTCTTCATTTTCTTCAATGCATGTTCTACCTCATCAGGAAGAATATTGGGTATGTCGTATGTGTTGCTACTTTGCAATCCATCTTCCCCACTGCTGGCATCATTCCCCTGCTCCTTGTATAATTCTCTATAGTAGTCTTCTGCTATTTGAATTATGCCTTCTCTGCTGTTTATAAGTACACAATCACTATTCTTCAGTTTCAGTATCATTTGTCTTTCTGTATTACAAACTGTCTGTTAGATTACAAACTTTCTTTCAAAATTGTTAAATTGAAAGCAACTTGCTGTCAGTGTGAAATGACTCTACAGGGAACAACATTGGGCATCTTCTTCTAAACAACCTGAAAGTAAGTGAGATTCCTTCAAAAACTACACTTGTTGATAATGCCCCTGTTGCGGAAAACCTGAAAACTGGAGTAGCAAGGGTATTAAAAGAAGAAATCAGCACTTTGTGATAATAGGCTGCCCTTGTATCTCTCATTAATTTCTGTGCTGAAAAGGGAGCTGCATGCATTTCTGTGAAAGTGAATGAATATTTGTTGGACATTTACTGTTGTCTAGAAAGAAGTGCTAAAAGGAAAAATAGATTTAAACAGTTTCAGTTAATACATGCAACTGAACATAAAAAAAAAAAGAAAAAAAAGACCTTGAAGCATGTGTATGGATGCTTCAAAATCTCTGGATGTGTTTGGTTAAATGTCTAAATAGACTCATAGAATAGTAGCAATCTTTGACAAATAATATTTTATGTATAATTAAATTCTATATTTTCTTTTATGTGTTTGTACCAGAAGTAATGAACATTCATTTAAAACTAGGAAACTGTCCTTATCAGTGACATTTGCTGCTAACTTAGCATGTGAATTTTTTTTATTTTAGCCAGAGATTCGTATGGGCACTTTGTATATAAATGTAAAGGTATTCTTACCTCATATGTATATCCATACAAAATGTAGCTTTTTGCATTCAACCATTTAAGGTCAGCTAATACATTTCCATTAAATAAAGACATGTTTCTTGGCTGGCTGTAGTTTTGGGGAATATTATGTAATTATTGCATTCTTTCAATATTAGATTACTATTACAAAATATGTCATGTCATACCCTAAAACTGTGCTAACAATTCTTGCCTAAGTTGTTCAAGAGCTGTATTGAAATTTTTGGCATGATTAAACAAGGTTGTATATGTGTCAAGTGTTTAGTTTATATTGTTTTAAGGATTTTCTTGAATGTAGATGTATGCGCTGTAAAATGAAGTTGGATATTTTCCCAGTATTTTACATTAAAGCCATTTGCAAATATGTATACCACCTCATACTCTTTCTTGTTAATATGAGTATCATCTGCTAAGCTAGAGATAATCTTTACGCTCCTGTTATCACTAAATTATTAAATAAGAATTATAAACCAGAATAGTCTAGTCTGTTCACTTATGCATGACTTATGATAAGTCCTGCATAAGACTATAGGACTTATCAATCCCCCCTCCACAAACAATGAATTGTCGAGTTACAGGTAACTTCCCAAATCTTCAGTGGTGTGCAGATGTATTGGGATCTGTTCACAAATTGCACAACTCAAGGTGTAGATTCGATTCAAAAAATGTTACTGTGTATTGTGGTGAGAGGGGTGGTCGTGTACCATATTTTTTCCATAAAGAAGAAAAATTGGCTTGGAGTAATTTGGATTCTTATGAGAAAGAAGGAAAGCTCATCTTTGTCATCAATCCTACCATACTATTGTCTAAGAAATATGAGAATTGCACTAAGAAATATGGGAATTGCACTTTAAATATATTTAGTGTAATAAGAGCTATTATGTGCTCAATATCTCCTATATTCTTTTTAATTATTAAATAATTATACAGGGATTACCTTGATTTTTTTTTTTATAGGGAAGGCTTCTTATCCAACTCTCCAGGTCTAACACATAAAATAATTATAAAAAATTGATAAACTTCATCTTAATGTGTTCCATACCATCAGTACAAATACACATCAATAGCTCGGGATCAACACTAAGGCCCCAACCCAATCCCAAAACCATCAACTGTGACGCAACCATCGGCATCGAAAACATCAGTCAAAATTTTAAACGGCTTAAAAACAATTAACAAATATGTGATGGCATATTTCTTCCTCCTTGGATGTAAACTTTTCGATCATTCGTGTTCACAGGACAGAATGAAACTAAAAAATGTGTCGGTGCTTCTTTATTTAAAAGAATTTTAATCCTCATCTCGCATGCTTTCATAGAACCAATCATTTGATATTAGAAAATGTGTGCAAATGTTAATAGAATTTTTACATAATTTTATTTCAAGCGTTTCAGTGATAAGTAGTTTATTATAATTGTATTGAATGTTGATGACTTTTGCTTCATTAAAAAGAAACAGATGCACGTCATTCACAGCGTGAAATGCTAATTCCAAAGCACTTGCTCTTGACCCTCAAACTGAAGACTCATGCTGTTTAACGCGAAAATTCAATACCCCCCCCCCCATGGAACCCCACATACAATGAGTCACAGTCTTTATGAGATATACCATAAACCAACGTCATGTGTCTGTTGCAAGGAATATATATATATATATATATATAGTGCTATATATATTTAAATATATATAGTGCCCGACCATTAATATCTGGATACCCCTTTGTTAATAGTTGGTCACATCATCTTCATAGGTCTTTAGGAAGGTAGTGTACAATTCTGAATGCAAGATGCTGCGATGAATGAAGTTAACAAACTTCTAGCACTCTACATGATATTTCCATGGTACCAAAGGTACCAAGGTTGATGATTGCTGATGTGATATGCAAATAGGGTGATTCTCATCCTTAAAACATCATGAAATTATTATTATTAGCCATATGGTGTAAGGAAGCCTGAAGCTTATGCTGCACCAGCAAAAAAAAAATTCCTGAGTTACCCTGAGAGAGAGAGAGAGAGAGAGAGAGAGAGAGAGAGAGAGAGTCAAAAGTAGAAAGGAATCATGAAGAAAGAGAAGAATGATGATATCCAGCTCAGGACCCTGGGTGTGCCAAGCCCATACTCACCAGAAAACCTGGAAAACCTCCAAAGCTCACATATATGACAGGAGAGCTCTGTAAAGAATTGTCTGCTTGGAACACAGTTTGATAATGTTGACGCATACACCCAGGCTTTCAGTCAGACAACTGGAACAACTCAACACCAGTACAGTGCTCAGCATGATGTGGGTTATCACATCATGCAACTGTCCACACACAACTAATCATCCCGACTAATGCCAGACCCTGTCTAGCTTGGTGTGAAACCTGCAGTTATTGGGCCATGGATCTGTGGAAAGCTGTGCTTTAGAGTGACAAGTCACAGTATATGGTCTACCAGTCTAATGATCATGCCTGGGTGTGGTGATACCTGGAGAATGCTACCTGCCAGGCTCATCCCAACAGTGAAGATTGGTGGAGGCATTGTGATGGTCTGGAGCAGTTTTTCATGGCAAAACCATTAAACCATTAAGAGAAGGGCAACAAGATTAGTGAATGGAACAAAGGGGTGCTCTTATGAAGAAAGGCTTAAGTTTTGCAAATTACAGTGTCTGGAGACTAGGCACCAGCGAGGTGATCTGATAGAGGTGTATAAAGCCTTGAATGGTTTGAGCATACTCAATGCTGATGGGATTCTTCCTCTTGCTCAGAATAATCACCTGAGAGGGCATAAATTCAAATTGAGGAAAGACAGATGTAGGATAGACGTGAGGAAATTTGCCTTTAGCCAGCGGGTGGTTGGTTGGTGGAACAGACTTCCATCCCTCGTCATGGAAGTTGATAGCCTAAATAAGTTTAAGGCTCAGCTGGACAGGTATTTCGAACGAAAAGAGGGGTGAAGTGGAAGTGGTTATTTTTTATTTATTTATTTATTATTTTTTTTTTTTTTTGCCTGATGCTGTATAAGCTTGCTTTCTTGCATCAAATGCCTCTACTAATGCTAATGATGAGGTCTATCTAGCCATCCTGGACAATCCATTAACTACGTAGTGGCAGCACATTGGGAAAGGCCTACACCTGTATCAGCAGGAGAGTGTTCCATGCCACACTGCTCACATTGTGATGGAATGGTTTGAGGGCATGAGCATTGAAAAGTTGAACAGGCCAGCCCAGAAGAGATCTGACTTCAGGTCTATAGAGAACTGCTGAGATGAATTGAATCATAAAGTACGTGTGAGAAGAGACTCAAAAAATAGAACTGAACTGGTTGCAGCTTTGAAGGCTGAATGGCATAAAATACTGGAGGACATTTACAAAAAAAAACCTGATGGAGAGCATTCCACAGGGACTAGAGGATGTCATAAGGGCTAAAGGTTTTAGCACACATTATTGGTGATCCTGTAAGTAGAGATTAGTTGTAAATATGCAGGTGTCCAGATATTAATGGTAGAGCAGTGTGTGTGTGTACACACACATGCTAAATTAGCATTTATCAACATTTCCAAAATTTCAACAATCTAAATAAACATTTCGGTTAGGTTACTTACCTAATTGAAATGTTGATAATTAATTTCATAGTTTAATATTGAGACTGGTTAACAAGGTTTAGGTAAAAGGAAATTGAGTCTAAATTAGTTCTGTTATAACAGTTCTGAATCTGAACACAGTTTTATAGCATAAGAGTTATATACACACAGTAAATTCATAAAATTTCATAAGAATGTTACAAAATAAACATTGCATATTGAATGTGACATTATTATTATTATTAACAGCCATATGGTGCAATGAAGCCTGAGGCTTATGCTGCACCAGGCAAAAAAAAGTTCCCAAGTTACCCTGAGAGAGAGAGAGAGAGAGAGAGAGAGAGAGAGAGAGAGAGAGAGAGAGAGAGTGAAAAGTAAAAGGGAATCACCAAGAAAGAGAAGAATGATGATGACATGTACAAGATGACACTTAAGTCATGGTATGTAAACCTGTTATAACACATTAATGCATGTTAATCATCAGTCATAATCTGTGCAGCCGACTAGGACTAGCCGGGTGAGTAAAGTGCCTGCCTGGCAACCCAAAGGTCGCAGGTTTGAATCCCATCTTGGGCTTGGATCAGAGTAGAAAATGCAAAAACCTTGGGAGGTGCAATATGGCCACAGAAGCCGATGCACCAACAACTAACAAAAAAAAATAATAATAAATAAATAAAATAATCTGTGCATTTGGGGCCATTTGTGCATTTTATTCTTTGTTTTTTTTTTTTTTTTTTTTTCTTTGTGTAAATTTTGTTTTCTGACAAACGGTGTGGAGAAACCATAACACCATTGCTGTTCAAATTCACTGTAAACAGTTTTTGTTATATGTATAGACAGTTTACACCAAAGTCATGTTAATCAGAATTGAGACAGTGTTAGGTGAGTCAGAAAACTGCTAGTTTGGGGGGGGGAGATATGCAGACTAATAGCTTAATAGCAGCCATAAGCAGAAGTGAAATTGATTCTTGTGTTTCTGCTGGGACATACAGCAACCTAGAAAGCAAAGTATGGGAATTACAAGGCTTGCTGGAGTTGGGGGGGGGGGGGAGGCAGTCTTCATGAGACAAGCATATGTACACACACACACACACACACACTGCCCTGCTGTTAATATCTGGACTCCCTCTTTGTTGATAATTGGTTGCATCCTACCCAAACACATGTACTAGGCACAACTATAAATTTGCTTTTAGGCCATCGAGGAGAGTTAACAACAAAGATAACAGATTTCCAGTGCGGAATGATCATAGGATGCCACATAAGCTGTCAGTCTGTATGACGATTCAATGGCACCGATAATTCCTAGATCAGTGATTGGTCATGTGATCTGCAAATGGAAGCATACTGGTGCTAACGCCAGCACAAAACCAACCCCGAAAGCCTCTGATGCTTGTTCACAGAATGTGACAGAAAGCCCCTACAAACAATCATCCACTCACTTGGAATGCAAGTCAACGTCACAGCGTACACAGGCCCTCAGTGAGACAATTGGGACTCAGGTCACAATAGTACAGTGTGGAGGACACTGCATGGCAGTCATGCAGCCGCTTAAAAGTCACTAATCACTCAAACTAATGCTGGACACTATCTAGCTTGGTGGCTGCTGTTCTTGGACCATAGACCAAATAAAAGGTGTGCTTTAAAGGAATAAGTCGTAGTACATGGTCTACTATCAGCATGCTGTAGCAAATGCCAGAGAAAGCTACTGCTGGACTGTATAATTTTGATAATGAAGTTTGGTGTAGGCAGCATGGTGGGCTGGAGCTGTTTTTGATGGTTTGGCCAAGAACTATTGATTGTTTTGGGCAAAATCATGAATGCTGAGGTCTATATAGATGTCCTAGACAATAATGCATTATCTGCATTGTGGTAGGATGTTGTGTAGGGCCCATATGTGTATCAGCAGGATGATGCTCAATGTCATAAAACTTGCATTCTGATGGACTGTCTGAGGACATGAGCTTCAAAAAGTTAAACAAGCTAGCCCAGAGCCCTGATCTCAACCATATAGAGAACTTCTGGGATAAAATGGATTGTTGAATTCATATGAAAAGAGACCACCCAAAACAACAGCCAATTAGGACACAAACTGACTTTAGCCTTAATGACTCACTGTCATAAAGGCTAATGGTTTCAGCACATCATATCAGTATCAGTTTTCCTGTAAATAGAGGTCATTTTTAGATAAGCTAGCGCCCACATAGGAAAGTGTATTTGCTGTGGTAGGGTAGCTAAGAGCAAAACATGGGTACACATATATATGCTTGAATAGCAGCTTGAAATAATGGGATTATAGTAAATAAATTGGATGAATTTTAAGTACTGGTTAAGTAGCCAGCCTGCAGTGTAGGCATGGAGATACTCTTTGTGATGAAGATCAATCAGTGTGGTGGTGTTCATGAAATGTCATGGTGTGCTGTTTGGGATTGACCTCTTAGCCCAGAGGCCTACAGAACATGGTCAGCTGCTGTTTGCCATCTGTATCACACAAAGCTGAGCCATCTCTGCAGCATACTAAGAAAAGGAGTGTTTTTAGTAGATCAGCCTAAATTGGATGCTCATCCTGGCCCTTGATATAAATGAAATAGAGAAGAAAAGCCTAAATGGCAAAAGACGAAAAAGAAGAAAAGATTAAGACACACAGAAAACAACAGACTAAGAAAATACAGAAGAATAAGAAAAGACTAAATGATTTAAATAGCAAAAAGACTAATAGCTAATCTCTAGAGGTTTGTGGGGGAGGGAACAGTAAGGTCCTTAAAAGAAAATTATAAGTTCCTTCTCTATAATTCCTGATAGTGAGAATGATAAACAAGCACAAAATTGAAGCAGCAGAACCTACTATCAAGCATAATTGCATGAGTGATTATCAATGGACACTTTTCGTGAACTAATGTCATTAGTGGAATCCCATAGGGTTCAGTGGAATCAGGACTCCATTATTGTTCTCATTATTTATTAATAATATTGATGAGGGTACGTCAGGTTTATTGTCTAAGTTTGCAGATGATATAGAGGTTGGCAAGGTGGTAAATGACAGTAATGAAGGTATGCTGTTGCAACAAGATCCAGAAAAATGAGGCAGATGGGCTAAGAAATGGCAGTTGATGTTTAACATAGACTAATGCAGTGGTTCCCAACATGTGCTCCACGGAACCCTAAGGGCTCCACGTACACTTCACAGGGGCTCCGCGGCCACTCCAAGAAAATAAAATAGCTAAAAATTGAATGAAATTAAAGAATTAGAAACATAAATTAGAAAACTATAAATTACATTCTAAATAAAAATTTGCCAAGTTGAATTTTGCGCATTCTCTAGCAGACGACATTCAGTCATTTTGCTGCCATTAGCTTCAAAATTATTCTAGTACGAAACGGACAGACGACGAGGCAGAGTGGAGCATCGGCATAGTGGCTCCTCCATAGAAATTGATTCTAAAAAGGGCTCCACGGGTCAAAAAGGTTGGGAATCGCTGGACTAATGCAATTTACTGCATATAGGTAGCAGTAATCCCAGAGTAATGTACCAACTGTGTGGTATTACACTCAGGATAGTGAAAATGAACAAGACCTGAGGGTAATTGTGCAGCCATGAAGTTCTCTGAGCAGTGCAGACAGGCTGTCAGGACAGATCATTGAGTTTTTTCAATGATATACAAGAATTTTGCTAGTAGGGATAAGGAGGTGATTATCCCATTGGAAGACAATGGTCAGATCACATCCTGAGTACTGCATACAGATCTGGAGGCCTTATTTAGGAAGGATGTAGAGCTGCTAAAACAGGTACAGAGAAAGGCAAGGAGATTGGTGAGGGGAACAAAGGGGATGGGCCTTACCAAGAAAGGCTTCAATTTTGAAAATTGCAGCATCTGAAGACAAGACACCTGCAAGGCAATCTCATTGAGTTGTTCAAGGTTTTGAATGGCTTGAGCAAACTCAGTGCTGATGGGATTCTTCCTCTTGCTCAGAATACTCACATAAAGGGACATAAATTCAAACTGAGGAAGGTTGGTTGGTTGTAGAATAGATGTGTGGAAGTTTGCCTTCAGCTAATGGGTACTTAATTTCTGGAACAAGCTTCCATACATTGTTGGAAGTGGATAGTTTGAATAAATTCACAAAAGACCTAGACAAACTATTGGCGGAGATGGATAGGTGAAATGGATTTGTTTTGGCTGATGCTGTGTGAGCTTGCTTTCTTGTATCATTTGCCATTACAAATGCTAACCACTTAAAGAAGAGGTGAGAAAAGCCTATCACCATTTTTCAGAGTTGCAAAATTGAAAAGTACAATAATCAATCACTAGTGATAGCACTGATTCATGTCCAAAACCAGTTTATGTACCAAAAAGTCTTTAAAGAAGATAAACTGAACTCAAGAAAAAGAATTTATGAATCGCAAAAATCCTAAACAGACTAAGCAAGCTGCTAATCCTAGGCATACTATCCTCACTTGTGCAGAAAGACTGTTCATGTTCCTCTCTTCTGGCTTGAATAGCACAATTTGCTCGTTTCTATTAAATGTTATGCCAACAGTTGAAAATCCAAACATAACCCTCCAATACAATATACTTCACATCCATGCTTTGATATCATTATTCCTAGATATATTTAAGAATGTTATGTGCAAATTTGTTATGCCAATAGTGTTTAAAGATTCCACTTACATTTTGGAAGTTGATTACCACAAAACACTAAACCAGAAGGGGATGAATTCTGACGTAATCTTAGATTTTGTTTCTTTCTACCAAGGTCATGGAGAATCTAAACCAAGAGAAGGTTCAATTCTTTTATTCAGTGAGGAAGTACTTTATTGTTCATATGATTATTTTGTGCACAAGTTCCCATCAAATAATATTTTATAAATGCTGAGGTGGCACAAATTTCATCAGTTGGTAGTGCACCATTTTCAAATTTGTAATTTTTAGTGGACAACTTTCTAGTACTTTGTGTCCTTAAAGATAATGAAATAGATGATGCAGTAGATGTTTTGCAGCATCTGTTGTTAAAATGCCAAGAACAACTTGGAATAATTTGTTATATTTCATGCTACTTTGTGCACTTTTCATTTCTCCACCTAGAAGCACTGTACATCAATTCTTTCTTCATGCATAATAGCATCTATCAGATTTTCAGCAAAACTGAAATAATAAGTAGTCTGGACTTGCTTTTCCAAAAATTCTGGTTTCCTTCTGTTTTTTCAATGAACTGCTTTTTCACAAAACAGTAGTTTTTGAAAAACTCCTGCTTACAATTGCCTGATCTCCAGCTTTTTGAAAGTCAGAAGTTGACAACTATAATGCAGTAATGCCAGGAGTATTTTAACCAGATTAACTGAATTTGAGCTTTTGATTAAGTCAACTAATTGTGTAAGCTAATCTAGTTAGGCTTATTGAGACATGGATCAATTCAGAGATACAAGATGAATTTCATTTATACTTCTCATCTGCTTCAAGTAGCAAGAATATTCCCCCAATCAGACCAAGGAAATGAAGGTTTCGAGTCAGTATAGTGTGAAATGACTTATAGTAAGGGCAAGATTATAGTTGAAGTATGTTAGAGGCCAAATGACTCTGAATAGTATATCAAAGAGTAATGGAAACACCTGATGTGAAAGTAGTAATTTTTGTAATGGCTGTATAACATATTTATGAACATGCAGTGATTATTTTTTTTTATTGCTGTGAAGGAAAAATGATAAAAGCTGATGTTTATTTAGAGGTGATATAAAAAGATATGTGAAGAACATGACCAACCTGTCTGAATTTCAAATAGGTCAAATTGTTGGTGCACATTTAGCAGGGGCATTGCTGACTAAAATTGCTGATTTGTTTAATGTATCCAGAGCAACTGTATCAAAAGTATTGTCTCAATTCACCAAGAAAAACAAAATCTGATAGGACAAATTGTGCAGGAAATCAAAGCTGACTGAAAGAAACTGCCAGACACTGAAAAGGATTGCAGCCAGAAAACATGAAACTGCTACCTCAAAAATAACTGCAGAACTTAATGTGAGGCTCAACAATCCAGTTTCTAGCAAAACAGTTTGGCAAGAACTTCATAATGCTGAAATTTATGGCAGAGCTGCCATAAATTGCCAAGCCACCTGTTACTGATAGTAATTCTAGAAAGAGGATGCAGTCATATAAGGAGCACAAAACCTGGACACTTGATGATTGTAAACATGTCATCTTTTCAGACTAATCATCATTCACACTCTTTCTAATGTCAGTGAAAGTTTACGTTTGACAAATATCAAAGGAAACACATCATCCTGATTGTCTCGTGCCAACCATCAAGCATTAGCATTAGCATTAGTAGAGGCATATGATGCAAGAAAGCAAGCTTATTCAGCATCAGCCAAAAAAAAAAAAAAAAAAAAAAAACAACCACTACTCCCATTTCACCCCTCAATTCGTTCGAAATACCTGTCCAGCTGAGCCTTAAATTTGTTTAGGCTATCAACTTCAACAACAAGCGATGGAAGTCTATTCCACAAACCAACTGCCCGCTGGCTAAAGGCGAATTTCCGCACATCTATCCGACATCCGTCCTTCCTCAATTTGAATTTATGCCCTCTCAGGTGATTATTCTGAGCAAGAGGAAGAATCCCATCGGCATTGAGCATGCTCAAGCCATTCAAAGCCTTGTACACCTCTATCAGATCACCTCGGCGATGCCTAGTCTCCAGGCTCTGTAATTTGCAAAACTTAAGCCTTTCTTCGTAAGAGCAACCCTTTGTTCCATTCACTAATCTTGTTGCCCTTCTCTGTACTCGTTCCAGCAGCTCTACATCCTTCTTGAAATGAGGCCTCCAGACCTGTGGTATTTGGCGCATTATAGCCTCAGTTGCTGATGCGCCAATAAAACCCAAACAAACAAAAACAAAACCAGACCTGTATACAGTACTCAAGGTGTGGCCTGACCAATGCCTTATACAAGGGAATAATCACATCCCTGTCCCTGCTAGAAAAATTCCTGTATATCATTGACAAGACACCATGAGCTACTCTTGCAGCTCGTCTGCACTGCTCAGAGAACTTCATATCTGCCTGCACAATTACCCCCAGGTCCTTTTCATTCTCTACCACTGTCAGCGTAGTACCACAGAGTTGATACGTTGATCTGGGTTTACTGTTTCCTATATGTAGTACTTTACATTTGTCAATGTTAAACTTCATTTGCAACCTCTCAGCCCATCTGCTCAACCTTTCCAGATCCTGTTGCAGCAGCATAGTATCAGTAGTGTCCTTAACAACCCTGCCAACCTTTGTGTCGTCTGCAAACTTGGACATTAAGCCTGATACACCATCATCAATATCATTTATAAATACAGAAAACAACAATGGACCCAACACTGAACCCTGAGGAAGAGGAGGGTTAGCAATATCTTGTTATTCTTTAGTTCCTATCATTACCTTGAATAAATAAATTACTGCCACTGATTACCTTGATATTCTGAATGACCAGGTTCGTCCTATAATACGTACATTGTTTCCCACAAATGATGCCATGTTTCAAGGTTATAATGCAAAAAACACACACACACACGTGGCGCCTCCGTAGCCAGGTGGGCAGGAGCAGCAGCGCGTAGCACATGCTTCTTGATTAGACTGGGGTTCGAGCCCGTGAGCCACCAAATACGGAGGATGCAGAAAAGGTCAGGGAATGACCACCGCATATCCCCGGAGCAATATGGCCTTAGTTGCTAATGCTCCTAAAAACCAAATAACAACAACAACACACACACACACACACACACAGCCTGATGTGTCCAATCTTGGTTTGGGACACATGAAACCAAGGCTAAGTATCTCCCATGGCCTTGCACAATCACCAAATTTAAATGTTATTGAGCTGTGTGGGCATATTTGAAGAGCAGGTTTCCCTCACCCTCATCACTCAAGAAGCTTGAAATATTCCACCATGAAGAATGATCCAGTATTCCTCTTAACACCATATTAGTGATTACCTTTAACTTTTATGACTGGTGTTTCCACTATTTTGTCTGCACCCTGTATAAACAAACAAACTATACTTTTTATATAAACAAAAGCTTTATATAAAAACTAGAATAAGTTGGAGTTCTGGTAAGGTCCTATGCTTGATCACATGCTGGCTGAAAGATGGGACACAAAGGGTTGTTATAAATGACCAGTCTTCGGGTGGACTGGTATAACAAGTGGGTTTCTAAGGGCTCAGTGTTGGTTCCCCTTCTTGAATGAAAGCTTTCATTCAAGAAGGGGGGAAACCAAGAATGAGGGTATCCAAGGCAAGCTGTCAAAGTTTGCTGATGATTTGAAGGTGAGAAGGGTGGATAACAATCTGAGTCAGGCAATGTTACTTCAAAAGGATTTGGATCAGTTGCATATATGGTCTGAAAAAGTCAACTGAAGTTTTCAGATTCCAAATATATAACCTTACTTCCTTAATTTAAGGTTATATATTTGGGGGCCAGAAATCCTGAAGTACGTATGTGCTAGGGAAGAGAAGCTGAAAGTCATTCAAGACAAAAAAGACATTGGTGGCATGTTGCAGTCTGGTATGAAATTTTTCATACAGTGCAAACAAGTAGCTAAGAAGACACATGCCATGCTATTCATGATTTGTAGGACCTTTTCTAATAGGGATAAGGTTGTCATTATCCCACAGTACAAGGTGATGGCTAAGACCATATTTGGAATATTTTATTGAGGTGTGGAAACGAAACTGCACATAGAAAAATGCAGAATTTCTAGAGAGGATTCAAAGAAGGCCAACCACATTAGTGATTAGTAAAAATTAATGCACATATGAAGAATGGCTTATAAGGTGTAGAGTGCAAAGTTTGACACTAGGCATCTAAGAGGAGATCTGACTGGGGTGAATATTTTTGTCATGCTAAAAAGACATGAGTTAATGTGAAATATAATTGCAAACCTACTGAGGCATAATATGTGCCATTTTATAATGCAAGCCTTGATGATTAACTCTAGGCTTGGGAGATTCTGTAGAAAAAGGAAAGGCTTGGGGGGAGGGGGGGTGAAAGATTTTTATTAGCATGGTCTACCTAGTTGGTAAAGGAATTTATTTTTCAGTGCACAGGGTGTCCATAAAGTTCCTATTTATTTTTGTGAAATAACTGCAAAATTATGGAATTCAATTATAAAATGATAGATGGTTAACATTTACTGAATAATTAAGCTAAGGTTCGACATGTGCTTCTCGGTATCTCTACACAGTTCAAATCTTTTTTCCACGGCACTTCTAAACACTTCCTGGAGCATTTGTGGAGTTATTTTGTTTACGGCCATTACAATGCGTTGATGCAAGTTTTGCAGACTTGTAACCTTTGTTTAATAGACAGATTTAATAAAACCCCATTCAAAGAAATCTAAGGGAGTTAGATATGGCAGTTTGGGCAAGCCAGGGTCTGTTGTTTCCACGTCTGATCCACCAATTTGGAAATCTTTCATTCAAAAACTCCTGAACAATGTTTGCATAATGATAGGGGCACCATCATGTTGAAAGACAATGGTGTTTAGATTACCATCCCCAATCGATTGCGGTTCAAGGAACTGCTGCAACATGTCAAGATAAATAGGCCACATAACTGTAGCTTTAACAAAAAAAAAAAAAAAAAAGAAAAAAAAAAAAAAAAGGACCATAAATTGTAGAACACGTCGAACCCAACCAGACATTAAGCTTATGTGAGTCTCTTTCCCACTAGAAGATGAAATCATTTGTTTGGGTTTTTCATCTGGCCAAATGCAACAGTTATGATGATTTCACCATTGACTGCATGATCATGGATCACATATCTGGTGTGTCATTAATGCAAAACTATGCACACGTGACAAATGGCAGTGCTCATCACACTGCAGAATGGTAGACTCCATAATGGGGTGCATATGCACTCCTCTGTTATGGTTCATAGTGCTATTACAATTGACTATGTGCAGTGTCTCAAACCATGAGCGCTGGCGGTAGTGACGTGAATGGTCGATGATCTCAATATCATGTCAGGATTAAGGTTGTCTTCACAGCCGGAACTTGTAAAGTTCCTGCTGTGAATTACAAGCTCCAAAAAAGCATGTGTTTTGCCATTCTATTTACTTAATTTTATATTATATTGTACTTCATAAATAGCTTTTTAATTTTGGTAAATAGGTAACTGAAGCGTAAAACCAGATAGCGTAATACTCATTTAGGAATCTGTTAGATAGTGTAGTACTGATAATTAATTAATTAAATTTATTAATCTTATTAATTTTTATTGTTAACCAATAATATTTAATATCATGCCTCAGACTACAGCAAAGCAATGGGCACAAAGTAGCAGGAGTGCTGTGACTCGGGGGAGAACCGAGGGGGAGATTCTGCAATGCATCACAGCCTAAAAAAATGTGCAACTTGTGAAATGTTTGCGAAACTTTCTGGAACAGGACATGATCTAGCCAATTAGGATGTCTTTGTGTGTATCGAGAAATTAGGTGCCAACTCAGCTTTCTGATGAGTGCTTATGTGAGTTTGAAGAGTCAGGTAGATGCCCTTGAAGGTAAAAAATGGGGGGCTCGTCAAGCTCCCAGCTGCCCAACTCAATGCCAAAGTTCACTCTTGTGCATCAGGCAACACAGCGGCAGTCATCAAGGCAGTATGTGGTAGTCCTACAGGAGCTAGTTATTGTCGGTGATTCTGTTGTCAGGGAGACAGGTAATATATTCTGTAAAAAGGATAGCTGGAATAGGACCAGAATATGTCTGCTAGGGCAAAAGTTGATGACGTTGTAGAGCAGATATCACCTTTTAAGGGTACAAAGGGCGATATTGTTGTATACACTGACACTAATGATATTAGGAGAAGGAGATCTGCAAACTTACTTAACAAGTACAGGTCAGTGTTGGAAAAAAGTTGCGAGTTAGGGTTAATTTGAAAGTGTCTGCAAATCTACCCAGACACAATGGAAGGGGATATGTGATTAGATCCTTGTCAATCAATTCGGACCTGGAGACATTGTGCAAGGCTCAAGGGGTAGAAATTTTCTCAGCATGGTCTGTGCTTGTACTGCTTCTACAGGGATGGGATACACTTAAATAGAAGGGGTGCAAGAATGTTTGCTGATGCTATCGCGGCAGTGCTAAGTGAATCGGAAAACTGCTAGCCTGGGGGGGGGGACTCACAGACTACAAAGTTAAAACAACATGCAGAGGTAAAAGTGATTCCTGCACTGCTTCTATTAGAATGAGCAGGGGCCTGAAAAGCGGGGTGCTGGGGGTTTTCAGGGACTAATGGGAGTCAACATGAAACAAATAAATACATGGGCTGTGTTCGGGTAACTAAAAATAAGAATAGGTGCATGCATGCTTGCATGTACACCAATGCTAAAAGTATAGTGAATAAATTTGATGAATTTGAAGTGGTGATCAAGACATCAAAGGCAGATATTGTTGGGATATCAGAGACCTGGTGTCACTCAGATATAAAGAATGCAGAATTGGAATTTGAGAAGTACAATGTGAACAGAAAGGATAGACAGGATAGGAAGGAAGGTGGGGTTGTACTGTTAATTAAGAAAAACATAAAATCTAAGGAAGTGCATTCAGTTGACATAGATAGACACTGCAATGTTGAGTCGGTTTCGTGTGACATAAGCACTGTGAAAGCAAAAATTAGAGTAGGAGTGTGTTATAGGCCTAATGACTCTAATGAGTACAATGAACAATTGTACGTAGAAGTAGAATGGTCCAGTAAATCTGATTATCTTATAATTGGGCATTTTAACTTCCCAGATATTGACTGGAACTTGGGGGTTGGTCACTCACACACTAGCAAGACTTTTGTGGATTTATTGGATGATTGTTTTCTGCAGCAGCATGTTCGAGAGGCAAACAGAGAGTATAATACTCCTGATCTGATTTGATGAATCAGATCAGGAGTATTATACTCCTGATCTGATTCATCAACAGTGATGATCAGTGCATTAAGAATTTGCAGATAAAGGAACCACTAGATGGCAGTGATCACAGTATACTGATGTGCTATTTACTTAAAGATATAATTACTATCAGGGGTAAAGGGAAGGGTTTTTGCTTTCGTAAATGTGACTACAGTGGTCTCAGACAGTTTTTAAATTCTGTACAGTGGGACCAACTGATGATGTTACCAACAGCAAATTCTAAATGGGAATCATTCAAGAAATTAATCGTGGAAGCTACTAGGCTTTTCATACCGATTACGAAATATTGTTCAAGGTTTAAGCCTAAATGGATGTCACATAAACTAATGAGACCCATGGCAGAATAAAAATGCATGGGATGCATATAAATTATCAGGCGACACAGTAGCATATGGCAGATATAAGCTAGTCTGTAATCAATTCACAAAGAAAATTAGGCAAGTGAAGGTAGATTACGAGAAATCTTTGGCAAAGGATACTAAGAAAAACAGCAAGGACTTCTTCAGTTATATAAATTCTAGAAGCAATTGGACGAATCATATTGGTCTACTTGATATCGATGGTTTGACTGTTGATGATCCTGCTCTGATAGCTGACAGACTAAATGAGTATTTTGCATCTACATTCACATATGACAAATCCTTTAGGGAAGTGAAGTACAGAAGCTTATTAAACTCTAACAGAGAGCTTAATGATTTTGTAATAACTGAGAGCAAAGTGGAGGAGAAACTGTTGAAGTTAAACAGAGGAAAGGCAGGTGGGGCAGATCGGATCTATCCAGTTATATTAAAGGAGGTGGCAAAATAAGTATGCAGGCCCTTAGCCATAATTATGAGAGTATCCTTGGACTCAGGGGAAGTCCCCAAGACATCAAAGGCAAATATTGTTGGGATATCAGAGACCTGGTGTCACACAGATATAAAGAATGCAGAATTGGAATTTGGGAAGTACAATGTGTACAGAAAGGATAGACAGGATAGGAAGGGAGGGGTTATGCTGGAAATGTATCTCCTATTCACAATGATGGATCAAAAAGTGGGATTTAATAACTTGGGAATTTTTTTTGGCTGGTTCAGCACAAGCCTCAGGCTTCCTTGCACTATATGGCTAATAATAATAATAAAAGTTGACATGAGTAATTACAGACCTGTTAATTTAACTTCTGTTCCAGGGCAAATAATGAAGTCACTGGTTAAAGAAGCATTGCAGCATCATCTACACAAGACTGCAGTAATAATTCAGACACAGCATGGGTTTGTTAAGGGAAAGTCATCTGACAAATTTGATTGGATACTATGATGTACAGCAGCCTCTCAATTAACCGGGACACTTCAAGACTCCAAATTAAAAAAAAAAAAAAAAATCAACCAGAAATCAAAAAATTCAAGTAATAACAAGCGTATTTATAAACAAATATTGTTGGGATTTCAGAGACCTGGTGTCACACAGATATACTACCCTCCCAGGTTATTGCAAGTCATAAATAAGGGACAAGCGGCATTATAAGTCGTTGGGAGATTAGTGTACTATTATCTTGCAACCCCCGCTGGCTTCATACCCACTGCTCAAAAAAAAAAAAAGAAAAAAAAGACCAAATGTTTAGTTTGCTTTAGTGCGTCGCGTCGATTGTTGTGTTCCGTTGCAGCCAAAAAGACAAATTTTGTTTAGTTTTTCATGTCAGGGATGTCAGAATTTTTTTTATAGTAATTTTTTTTTGTTTAGAAATCACAAAAATGATGGGTAAATGCAAAAGGAATCCCAGAAAAAATATCCCATTTTCTTGTTAAGATACATAAACGTTTGATTATAAATTGTATGATTTTGTATGTAACTCGATTACCGATTTTAAAACAGCTCGATAGGGGGAAAACACCCTACCTCAGCTAAGACCCTCCCCCTCGATGGCACAAATCAATCAGAAAGAAAATGCTCTCGCCTTCACCGTATTACAAAATTTTCTTATTATTAATATTATAATATTATTTAAGTAGGTAAAAGATCACTGCTTTCTCCGCTCACTGCCCTACATTGATATGCCTAGGGTGTTTCTCCCCACTTGACAATGTTTTTAAATCATGAACTCATTTACCGATTTTAAAACAGCTGGATAGGGGGGGAAACACCCTACCTCAGTTAAAACCTACTCCCTTCGACGACACAAATCAGTCAGAAAGAAAACGCTCTTGCCTTCACCGAATCACAAAATTCGACTGTACGATCAATCCATTTTTACCAGGGGATATTTTTACCGGTTACCACGCAAAAGAGTTGCATTTTTAGTTAAACTAAAACTTGAAATTATTCCAAAGTTTGAAAACGGTGCATCCGTTAAATCTCTAAAGAATCATTATATAATGTTAGTGACCCAACCATACGCAACATCGTAAAAAATAAAGGGAAGCTATTAGACTTAAAATCGACATCGCAAAAAATAAAGGGATGCATCGTATTGGACACGCGAGTAGTGTGTGGTAAATTTTTTCATTTTTTTATCTCTCGTCATTTTTTACGTAGATTGCTGAACATTTTTCGATTCAGTAAGTCCCCGACTTATGCAACTACGAATTTACGTAAAAAATTTTTTGCTCAAATTTTTTTTTTTTTTTTAGGATTGTAAAATTTAAAACAAACAAAAATAAAATAAGCAATCAATAACAATGATCACGGCACGCCCAAATTTCACAAGTGAGATTTGTAGTAACAAGCAAAAAAGTAGGAAAGAAGAGAAGATTCTTTCAATTTATATATGGTTCTTTTTTTTTGTATGACTGAAGATTTCAGTGAAGGGGACAGACATTTCACTATAATAACCTAAAAACCCACACAATTCTAGTTATGCCGACCGGGCTAGCCGAGTGGGTAAAGTACCTGCCCGGCAACCCAAAGGTCGCGGGTTCGATTCCCGCCTCAGGTTTGGATCAAAGCACTGCAAAAACCTTGGGAGGTGCAATATGGCCACAGAAGCCAATGCGCCAACAACTACCAAATCAAATCAAAATTCTAGTTATCGGTATAATTGCAACTGCAATAAGATCGAGTTTACTACCCGTTTATAATTAGATGCACGAACAGAAAAGCCCAGTAACCCGAAGGTGCAAATTGTTTAAATGCAGTGACCTCCAGAAACGTGCTTTAGTAAAATATGAGTTCGCGTGAGGTGATAATAATGTGTTTCCCCCTTAACCCTGTGAAGTTCTTTTCAGAAAATTTCATTTTGACCATTACCATGGTGCCGACTAAGAGAATAAGTGACAGTGCTACTACTAGTAAATCTACCAAGAAAAGGAAAGCCATCGATTTGTATCAAAAAATTAAACTAATAAGGATGTATGAAAATGGTCAAACATTAACAAGTATCGTGCAGAATTCAGATTTGTCAATAAATATAGTAGCAATAGCATATAGTAGCAATATGTTATTAGTCATTCCCGAGTTACGTAAAACTCGATGAATTAAGAAGTCCCGGTATCTCTTAAGTATGTCGGGGACTTTTGTATTTTTGGATTAACTGGGAAATCGATTATCTGGGACTTTTTTTTACCAACTATTCCGGAAAATCGAGAGTCTACTGTAGTTACAAAGGAACTGGATGCAAAAAATAATTTTGATATCATATACTTGAATTTCAGGAAAGCTTTAGACAGTGTTGTGCATGGAGACTACTGTACAAATTGGAGCAGTAGGATATTAAGGGCAAGTTGCTACAATGGATAAAAGTGTGGTTGAGTGGGAGACGACAGAGAGTGGTAATCAATGGATGCTGCTCTTCGTGGACTAATGTTATTAGTGGAGTCAGCCAGGGTTCGGTGTTGGGCCCGCTGTTGTTTTGTATATTTATCAATGATATTGGTGAAGGTATATCAGGCTTAATGTCCAAGTATGCAGATGATACAAAGGTTGGCAGATTTTACTGTCAATAACCTTGTTAGTGACAGTAATGGCAGTGTGCTACTGAAACAAGATCTAGAAAATTTGGGGCAGATGGCCTGAGAAGTGTTAACTGAAGTTTACCATTTAGAAATTCAAAGTACTGCATATGGGTAGAAGTAACCCCAGAGAAACGTACCAACTGTGTGGTACTACACTTAGGGTGATAGAAAACAAGAAAATTCTGGTAGTAATTGTGCAGTCAGATATGAAGTTTTCTGAGCAATGCAGACAGGCCACAGGAGCAGGTCATTGGGTTTTGTCAATGATATACAGGAATTTTGCTAGCAGGGAAAAGGAGGTGATTATCCCTTTGTATAAGGCAATGGTCAGGCCACGCCTTGAATACTGTATACAGGTCTGTAGGCCTCATTTTAGAAAGGATGTAGATTTGCTTGATTGTGTAGAGAGAAGGGAAACAAGATTGGTGAGGGGAACAAAGGGGTCCTCTTACCAAGAAAGGCTTCAGTTATGCAAATTTCAGCGGCTGGAGACTAGGCACCTGCAAGGTGAACTGATTGTGGTGTATAAGGCCTTGAATGGATTGAGCATGCTCAATTTTGATGGGATTTTTCCACTTGCTCAGATTGCAAACCTGAAGGGACATAAATTCAAATTGAGTAAAGTCAGTTGTAGAATAGATGTGTGGAAATTTGCCTTTAGCCAGCAGGTAGTTTATTGCTGGAACAAACTTCCATCTGTCATTCTGGAAGTTGATAGCTTAAATAAATTCAAGGAGGAACTGGACAAACATTTAGAGAGAATAGATGTGTGAAATTATTGTTTTTTTTTTTTGATTGCATGAAAGAAAGCAGGCATAATTCCATATGCCTGCTTTCTTTCATCACATGCCTCTATTTCTACTACTATCCTCCCAGGTTATTGAAATTGACACAATTTAAGGAGCAGCTGGATTTAAAGGGTACCTTCTGGTACCCTTTAAATTCAGTGGGAAGATTATGACAAGAGTGAATATAAGTTGTTTAGATAAGTTGTAAAGATGGTTTTTTTTTTTGTTTTTTTTTTTGTAGAATATTAGAAATAAATCCTTGTTTCTTGCATCTTTTGGTTTTTACAAATATTAAATACTAATATTTAATTCCAGTGTCACATAATTTCAGCATGCCCCAAAAAGCACATTTTGTGTTTTTTATTCCATTCAAATATTTAATAAATATAAAAAAAAACAATGAAAATATCATGAATTTGAATGATAGAGTATTTTGCATAGTGTTTCACATCACTACTGTTTGATGAAAAATGTTAACTGTTTTAATATCATCTTGTAATAATTGGACTTTACAATTGTTTGTAATATGTGTCACTATGTGAGATGATATTTGATGGTAATCCCAAAAATAATACACAAAAGCAGTTAATTTAAAATGAATTTATTTTTTAACATAATTTACATTAAAAGCTATCAGTGTAGTCTCCTTTGGCTGTATGCTTCCTTTTTGACATTCTTGAAACAATCCAAAGGTAGTAAAAGTAATTTTGAATGGCGTTTAATTGTCTGCTCAAGTTAAGCTGTCTGATGCCTTTTGTTACAGCTTCACTCAACATATCTAAAGATAAATCTTTGTCCATGCAGCAGTTCCTTGAGCTTCAGAAATAAATCATAATCACAAGGACTCATATTTAAGCATTCAAGGAATAAATCTTGGTAACTACTAGGCTTTTCATACCAATTAATAAATACTATTAAAGGTTTAGGCCTAAAAGGATATCAGATGAACTAATGAGACTCATGGCAGAGAAGAAAAATGAATGGGATTCATATTTTTTGACTGATGCTGCATAAACTTGCTTTCTTGCATCGTAGGCCTATGCTAATGCTAATCAAGTAGAATATTATGGTAGATATTAGCTAGTCTCTAATCAAGTCACAAAGGAGATTAGGCAAGCTAAGGCAGATTAAGAGATTAATTAATCAGATTAATCTTTGGCAAAGGATGCAAAGAAAAACAGCAAAGACTTCTCTACTTATATTAACTTTAGAAGGAAGGAGATGAATCAGATTGGTCCACTTGATATTGATGGTTTGATTATTGATGATCCTGCTCAGGTAGCTGACAAACTGAATGAGTATTTTGCATCTACATTCACACATGAGGAGTTATTTGGGGAGGGGAATGCCAAAAGTTTACCAAACTCTAACAGGGAGCTAAAGGAATTTTGTAATAACTGAGAGCAAAGTGGAGCAGAAATTGCTAAAGTTAAACAGAGGCACCTGGGGTGTATGGGATCTATCCAGTTATATTAAAGGAGGTGGCAAACCCTTAGCCCTAATTATGAGAACATCCTTGGATTCAGGGGGAGGTCCCCACAAACTGGAGATGTGCAAATGTATCCCCTATTCACAAAGGGGTTCAGAGGGTGACACGAGTAATTTCAGACCTGTTAGTTTAACTTCTGTTCGGGGGAAAATTATGGAGTCACTGTTAAAAAAGCATATCAAGATCATCTAGACAAGACTACAGTTTTAGTTTGTACACAGCATGGGTTTGTTAAGGGAAAGTCTTGTCTGATCAGTTTGATTGGATACTACAATGTGGTCACAAAAGCACTGGATGGAAAGAATAATTTTGATATCATATACTTGGATTTCAGGAAAGCTTTTAATACTGTTGCGCTGATAGACTACTATACAAATCGAAGCTGTGTGGCAAGTTGCTGCTATGGATGAAGGGATGGTTGAGTGGGGGAAGACAGAGTGTAATCAATGGACACTGCTCTTTGTGGACTAATCTTATTTATTAGTGGAGTCCCCCTCCCCAGGATTTGGTGTTGGGTCCTTTGTTATTTTCTATATTTATCTATGATATTGATGAAATTATATCGGGCTTAATTTCCAAGTTTGCAGACGATATGAAGGTTGGCAGGGTTGTTAATGACAGTAATAACAGTATGCTTACTGCAACAGAATCTAGAAAAGATTTGTGCAGATGAGTTAAGAGGTGGCAACTGAAGTTTAACATTGACAAATGCAAAGTACTGTGTAGCAGTAACCCCAGAGTAAGGGGGGAGGGGTTATGCTATTAGTTAAGAAACACATAAAAACCAAGGAATTGAAGCCAGTCGACATCGCTGGACAGTGCAGTGTTGAGTCAGTTTGGTGTGACATAAGCATTGGGAGATCAAAATTGAGAGTAGGAGTGTGCTATAGGCCTAATGACTCTGATGAGTATAATAAGGAACTGTACAGGGAAATAGAGTGGGCCAGTAAATCAGAGAGTCTTATAATGGGAGATTTTAATTTCCCAGATATTGACTGGAATTTGGGAGCTGGTTACTCACACACTAGCAGGGCTTTTGTGGATTTATTGGATGATTGTTTTCTACATCAGCATGTTCAGGAGGCAACTAGAGGGAGTAATACTCTTGATTTGATTATCAGCAGTGATTCTTCATGCATTAAGAATCTGCAGATAAATGAACCACTAGGTGGCAGTGATCACAGTGTGCTGAAGTGGGATTTACTCAAAGAGGTAACTACCATTAGGGGTAAAGGGAAGGGTTATTGCTTCCGTAAAGGCGACTACGATGGACTGAGACAGTATTTAAATTCTATACAGTGGGACCAACTGATGATGTTACCTACAGCAAATTCAAAATGGGAAGCATTCAAAGAACATATCTTGGAAGCTACTAGGCTTTACATACCAACTAAGAAATATTGTTCAAGGTTTAGGCCAAAATGGATGTCAGATGAACTAATGAGGCATATGGCAGAGAAGAAAAATGCATGGGATACTTACAAATTAACACATGACACAGAAGCCTATGATAGATACAAGTTGATATGCAACCAAGTTACAAAGGAGGTTAGGCAGGCGAAGGCAGATTACGAGAAATCCTTGGCAAGGGATGCAAAGAAAAACAGCAAAGAGTTCTTTACTTATGTAAACTCTAGAAGGAAGGGGATGAATCAGATTGGTCCACTTGATATTGATGGGTCAACTGTTGATGATCCTGCTCAGGTAGCTAACAAACTAAATGAATATTTTGCATCGACATTCACACATGAGGAGTTATTCAGCAAGGGGAATGCCAGAGGTGGATTCAACTCTAGCAGTAAGCTACAGAATCTTGAAATAACTGGGAGTAAAGTGGAGGAGAAACTGTTCAAGATAAACACAAGAAAGGCACCCGGGGTGGATGGGATCTATCCAGTTATATTAAAGGAGGCAGCAAAGGAAGTAAGCAAACCCTTAGCCATAATTATGAGAGCTTCCTTGGACTCAGGGGAGGTACCCATAGACTGGAAATGTGCAAATGTGACCCCAATTCACAAAGGAGGATCAAAGGCTGACACAAGTAACTATAGACCTGTGAGCTTAACTTCTGTTCCAGGAAAATTAATGGAGGCACTGGTTAAAGAAGCACTGCAGGATCATTTAGACAAGACTTCAGTTATAGCTCAGACACAACATGGTTTTGTTAAGGGGAAGTCTTGCCTGACCAACTTGATTGGATACTATGATGCAGTCACAAAAGAACTGGATGCAGGGAATAACTTTGATATTATATACTTGGATCTTAGAAAGGCTTTTGATACTGTTGCACATGGAAGACTGCTACACAAATTGGAGCAGTGTGACATTGGAGGCAAATTGCTGCTATGGATAAAGGGGTGGTTGAGTGGGAGAAGACAGAGAGTGGTAATCAATGGACACTGCTCATCGTGGACTAATGTTATTAGTGGAGTCCCTCAGGGCTCAGTGTTGGGTCCATTATTGTTTTCTGTATTTATAAATGATATTGATGATGGTATATCAAGCTTAATGTCCAAGTTTGCAGATGATACAAAGGTTGGCAGGGTTGTCAAGGACACTACTGACACTACACTGCTGCAACAGGATCTGGAAAGGTTGAGCAGATGGGCTGAGAGGTGGCAAATGAAGTTTAACATTGACAAATGTAAAGTACTACACATGGGAAACAGCAACCCCAGGGCAACGTATCAACTCTGTGGTACTACACTGACAGTGGTAGAGAATGAAAGGGACTTGGGGGTGATTGTGCAGGCAGATATGAAGTTCTCTGAGCAGTGCAGACGGGCTGCAAGAGTAGCTCATGGAGTATTGTCAATGATATACAGGAATTTTTCCAGCAGGGATAAGGAGGTGATTATTCCATTGTATAAGGCAATGGTCAGGCCACACCTAGAGTACTGTATACAGGTCTGGAGGCCTCATTTCAAGAAGGATGTAGAGCTGCTGGAACGAGTACAGAGAAGGGCAACAAGATTAGTGAATGGAACAAAGGGGTGCTCTTACGAGGAAAGGCTTAAGTTTTGCAAATTACAGTGTCTGGAGACTAGGCACCAGCGAGGTGATCTGATAGAGGTGTATAAAGCCTTGAATGGTTTAAGCATGCTCAATGCTGATGGGATTCTTCCTCTAGTTCAGAAAAATCACCTGAGAGGGCATAAATTCAAATTGAGGAAAGACAGATGTAGGATAGACGTGCGGAAATTTGCCTTTAGCCAGCGGGTGGTTGGTTGGTGGAACAGACTGCCATCCCTTGTGGTGGAGGTTGATAGCCTAAATAAGTTTAAGGCTCAGCTGGACAGGTATTTTGAACGAACAGAGGGGTGAAGTGGAAGTGGGTTTTTTTTTTTTTTTTTTTTTTTTGGCTGATGCTGCATAAGCTTGCTTTCTTGCATCAAATGCCTCTACTAATGCTAATGCTAAGTTATATCAGGCTTAATTTCCAAGTTTGCAGACGATATGAAGGTTGGCAGGGTTGTTAATGACAGTAATAACAGTATGCTTACTGCAACAGAATCTAGAAAAGATTTGTGCAGATGAGCTAAGAGGTGGCAACTGAAGTTTAACATTGACAAATGCAAAGTACTGTGTAGCAGTAACCCCAGAGTAACCTACCACTGTGTAGTACTACACTCGGGGTAGTGGAGAATGATAAGGACTGGGGGGGGGGTAATTGTGCAGTCAGATATTAAGTTTTCTGAGTACTGCAGACAAGCTGCCAGAGCAGCTCCTGGGATCTTGTCGATGATATACAGGAATTTTGCTAGCAAGGATAATGTGGTAATTATACCCTTCTATAAGGTAATGGTCAGGCCACACCTTGAGTACTGCATACAGATCTGGAGGCCTCATTTTAGGAAGGGTGTAGAGCTACTGGAACGATTACAGAGAAGGGTCACGATATTGGCGAGGGGAACTAAGAGTTGCTCTTACCAAGAACGACTTAAGTTCTGCAAATTTCAATATCTGGAGACCAGGCACCTGTGAGGTGTATAAGGCCTTGATTGGTTTGAACAAGCTCAGTTCCAATGGGATGCTCTCTCCTGCTCAGATTGTGTACCTGAAGGGGCATAAATTCATGTTGAGCAAAGACAGTTGTAGAATAGATGTGTGGAAATTTGCCTTTAGTGAGGTTGATTTAGGGTGGTTGATTTTTGGAACAAACTTTCATTGGTCATTGTGGAAGTTTATAGCTTAAATAAATTCAAGTAAGAACTGGACAAATTTTTTAGGATCTGGATGGGTGAAATGGGAAGGGTTTTTTTTTTTTTGGCTGATCCTGTATAAGCTTGCTTTCTTGTATCAATGGCTCTATTAAAGCTAGTGCTAAATGTTGATATCTGGACTAATAAGAGAAGTTTGTTGGTGCTTTCCACTTGTAATCCTACTTCTCACTTCACTCAGTGAAAGCAAGTCTTGCATTGTCATGGAGTATGAGCACACCAGCTTCCAACATCCATGGCCACATACAAATTTTTGGGCATAATTTCTGATGAAGAAATGTTGCGTAATGGTCTCCAGTTGCTGATCTTCCAAGTGGCCATGATCCATGACAATAATGCCCTTATGTTAACAGAAGAGACTGCTTCTACAGGGATGGATACACTTAAATAGAAAGGGTGCAGAGAAGAGTCTATCGAGACAGTCTAGCTTGGGGAGGGATATATAAGGACTAATAGATTAACAGTAGCCACTGGCAGAGCTGAAAGTGATTCTTGCACTGCTTCTATTGGAATGAGCAACAGCCTGGAAAACAAGATGCAGGATATTTCAGAGACTGCTGGGAGTCATTGTGGTACAAGTAAACACATGGGTTGTGTTACGGTAGCAAAGAATAGGAACCGGTGCATGTATACTTGTGTGTACACCAATGCTAGGAGTTTGGTAAATAAATTTGATGAATTTGAGTTAGTGCTCAAAACATCAAAGGCAGATATTGTTGGGATATCAGAGACATTGATATTCCTTATATCACACAGATATAAGGAATCCAGAACTGGAATTTGGGGAGTAGAATGTGTACAGACAGGATAGGAAGGGAGGAGGGGTTATGCTATTAGTTAAGAAACACATGAAATCCAAGGAAGTGAAGCCAGTTGACATCACTGGACAGTGCAGTGTCAATTCAGTTTGGTGTGACATAAGCATTGGGAGATCAAAATTGAGATTAGTAGTGTGCTGCTGGCGCCTCCGTAGCCAGGTGGGAAGGAGCAGCAGTGCGTAGCACATGCTTCTTGATTAGACCGGGTTTTGAGCCCGTAACCACCAAATACGGAGGATGCGGAAAGGTCAGGGAATGACCACCGCATATTCCCGGAACAATATGGCCTTAGTTGCTAATGCTCCTAAAAAAAAAAAAAAAAAGAGGAGTGTGCTATAGGCCTAATGACTCTGATGAGTATAATAAGTAACTGTACAGGGAAATAGAGTGAGCCAGTAAATCAGAGTCTTATAATGGGGGATTTTAATTTCCCAGATATTGACTGGAATTTGTGGGTTGGTCACACACACTAGCAAGGCTTTTGTGGATTTATTGGATGATTGTTTTCTGCATCAGCATGTTCGGGAGGCAACTAGAGCTAGTAATACTCTTGATCTGATTATCAGTAGTGATTCTTCATGCATTAAGAATCTGCAGATAAAGAAACCACTAGGTGGCAGTGATCACACTGTGCTGAAGTGGGATTTACTCAAAGAGGTAACTACCATAAGGGGTAAAGGGAAGGGTTTTTGCTTTCATAAAGGCGACTACGATGGTCTGAGACAGTATTTAGTTTCCTTGGACTCAGGGGAGGTACCCATAGACTGGAGATGTGCAAATGTAACCCCAATTCACAAAGGAGGATCAAAGGCCGACAGAAGTAATTATAGACCTGTTAGTTTTACTTCGGTTCCAGGAAAATTAATGGAGGCACTGGTTAAAGAAGCACTGCAGGATCATCCAGACAAGACTTCAGTTATAGCTCGGACACAGCATGGTTTTGTTACGGGAAAGTCTCGCCTGACAAATTTGATTGGATACTTTGATGCAGTCACAAAAGAACTGGATGCACATCTGGTGAGAATGGGCTTGGCACACCCAGGGGCCTGAGCTGGATATCATCATTCTTCTCTTTCATGGTGATTCCCTTCTACTTTTGCCTCTCTCTCTCTCTCTCTCTCTCTCAGGGTAACTCGGAAACTTTTTTTTTTTTTCCTGGTGCAGTATAAGCCTCAGGCTTCCTTGCATCATATGGCCATTAAAAAATAAAAAATAAACACAAGAAAGGCACCTGGGGCGGATGATCTATCCAGTTATCTTAAAAGAGGCAGCAAAGGAAGTAAGCAAACCCTTAGCCATAATTATGAGAGCTTCCTTGGACTCAGGGGAGGTACCCATAGACTGGAGATGTGCAAATGTGACCCCAGTTCACAAAGAAGGATCAAAGGCTGACACAAGTAATTATAGACCTGTGAGTTTAACTTCTGTTCCAAGAAAATTAATGGAGGCACTGGTTAAAGAAGCACTGCAGGATCATCCAGACAAGACTTCAGTTATAGCTCGGACACAGCATGGTTTTGTTACGGGAAAGTCTTGCCTGACAAATTTGATTGGATACTTTGATGCAGTCACAAAAGAACTGGATGCACATCTGGTGAGAATGGGCTTGGCACACCCAGGGGCCTGAGCTGGATATCATCATTCTTCTCTTTCATGGCGATTCCCTTCTACTTTTGCCTCTCTCTCTCTCTCTCTCTCTCTCTCTCTCTCTCTCTCTCTCTCAGCGTAACTCAGGAACTTTTTTTTTTTTTTCCTGGTGCAGTATAAGCCTCAGGCATCCTTGCATCACATGGCCATTAAAAAATAAAAAATAAACACAAGAAAGGCACCTGGGGCGGATGATCTATCCAGTTATCTTAAAAGAGGCAGCAAAGGAAGTAAGCAAACCCTTAGCCATAATTATGAGAGCTTCCTTGGAGTCAGGGGAGGTACCCATAGACTGGAGATGTGCAAATGTGACCCCAGTTCACAAAGAAGGATCAAAGGCTGACACAAGTAATTATAGACCTGTGAGTTTAACTTCTGTTCCAGGAAAATTAATGGAGGCACTGGTTAAAGAAGCACTGCAGGATCATCTAGACAAGACTTCAGTTATAGCTCGGACACAGCATGGTTTTGTTACGGGAAAGACTTGCCTGACAAATTTGATTGGATACTTTGATGCAGTCACAAAAGAACTGGATGCAGGGAATAACTTTGATATTATATATTTCGATCTTAGAAAGGCTTTTGACACTGTTGCACATGGTAGACTGCTGCACAAATTGGAGCAGTGTGGCATTGGAGACAAATTGGTGCTATGGAGAAAGGGATGGTTGAGGGGGAGAAGACAGAGAGTGGTAATCAATGGACACTGCTCATCGTGGACTAATGTTATTAGTGGAGTCCCTCACGGTTTAGTGTTGGGTCCATTATTGTTTTCTGTATTTATAAATGATATTGATGATGGTATATATCAAGCTTATTGTCCAAGTTTGCAGACGATAGAAAGGTTGGCAGGGTTGTTAAGGACACTACTGATGCTATTCTGCTGCAACAGAATCTGGAAAGGTTGAGCAGATGGGCTGAGAGGTGGCAAATGAAGTTTAACATTGACAAATGTAAAGTACTACATATGGGAAACAGCAACCCCAGAACAACGTATCAACTCTGTGGTACTGCATTGACAGTGATAGAGAATGAAAAGGACCTGGGGGTAATTGTGCAGGCAGATGTGAAGTTCTCTGAGCAGTGCAGATGGGCTGCAAGAGTAGCTCATGGTGTCTTGTCAATGATATAGATGAATTTTTCTAGCAGGGATAAGGAGGTAATTATTTACTTGTATAAGGCAATGGTCAGGCCACACCTTGGGTACTGTATACAAGTCTGGAGGCCTCATTTCAAGAAGGATGTAGAGCTGCTGGAACGAGTACAGAGAAGCGCAACAAGATTAGTGAATGGAACAAAGGGTTGCTCTTACGAAGATAGGCTTAAGTTTTGCAAATTACTACTACTACTTATTACTACTACTTAGTCACATGGTGCAAGGAAGCCTGAGGCTTATACTACCCCAGCCAAAAAAAAATTCCCGAGTTACCCCGTGAGAGAGAGAGAGAGAGAGAGAGAAGTAGAAGGAAATCACGAAGAAAGAGAAGAATAATGATATCCAGCTCAGGACCCTGGGTGTGCCAAGTCCATATTCACCAGATGTGAGCCCCTGAGGTGATTTTACAGTGTCTGAGACTAGGCACTGGTGAGGTGATCTGATAGAGGTGTATAAAGCCTTGAATGGTTTAAGCATGCTCAATGCCGATGGGATTTTTCCTCTTGCTCAGAATAATCACCTGAGAGGGCATAAATTCAGATTGAGGAAAGACAGATGTAGGATAGATGTGCAGAAATTTGCCTTTAGCCAGCGGGTAGTTAGTTGGTGGAACAGACTTCCATCCCTTGTTGTGGAAGTTGATAGCCTAAATAAATTTAAGGCTCAGCTGGACAGGTATTTCGAAAGAACGGAGGGGTGAAATGGAAGTGTTTTTTTTTTTTTTTTGGCTAATGCTGCATAAGCTTGCTTTCTTGCATCATATGCCTCTGCTAATTAATGCTTATAATCATAGGCCATAATGCCCATTTATTTCACCCCTGATTGTTGCCAGTATCATTTAAATGTGTGAAAAAATGGATACATCCAGTCTGCTAATTGTGATTTCAGTTCAATTCAGGTACAAAGTGATATGTCCTTGTCTCATCATTGGCAGTCACTTTTAAAAACTCTTCACCTTATTGTTGGCAATGTGCAAGTAACAGCACTGCAATTTCTCTACACTTTGCTTATCTGACAACAAGTGTGGGTCCTGTCAGACAGTGATCTTACATTTTGATATTCCAATTTCATTGGCTGTTCCTTCACAAGTCATAACACATCTTCCTCCAAATTTGTGGTAATAATGAGTACTACTGATGAATGACTACATCATAAATTTGCTGACACAAATTTATGATGAATTTTTGACCATGCAAAGTTTCAATTTTGATAAAAGATCTTTTCTCTGAACTGTAATCTGACCTGAAACAATATTAACATCCATTTTTAAAAGGCTCTACATAAACATTCAAAGAAGGAGCTCTGTTTCAAGCACACTAATGTTGAGGTTAAACTTCAAATTATTATCCTGATAAATGTCAGTCAGCCAGGCATATGGAGTGAGGTGTATTTGCACAGTGTGCATTACTTTTGGGATAACACTTGTATTTTCTGCATTTATTTCATGTATATTATTAAAACAATTTAAATATAAGCAAGAAATAATGTATGCAAAAATTGTTTTGTAGTCTGTTGCTAAATTATTTTAATATGTAATACAAATAGCTTAGAAAATTCTTGATTATTTTTATCTTAATATTAAATTTTTAAAAATAAGAAATAGGACATATATGCTTTTGACTGCAGAGAAGGAATGGCATATTAAGAAATCTGCATTTAATGAACTTAGCCTCCTTTGCAGTTCTTGTTCTAAATGGGATTAGCAATTTCCTTTTTTGATTCTTATATATTGCTGCTTGTTAATTAGAAGTTGAAAATCATAGCATATGAATAGATTGATGTTCATTGAAGATAATTACCATGTTAATAAGCTAATTTTATTTTGTACTAAAAAGAACTATAATCTTGAAATTAAAATTACAGCACAAATAGAACAGAAATGCAGCCATTCATGTTCTTGAAAGTGTCTTGAAACACATTTTCTTCATCAGAGCAAGCATTTGCAGCAGAACAAAGATGTATATACAGTGAAAGTCCATTATAAAAGGAGTTGAGAAAAATCAGAGAAAATTTATTATAATGGATTCTTGATATAACCAAAGTACTATTTAAAAACAATAAATGCTGAAATAAACAAGAAATTTAAAAAAAAATCTTTTGTATATTCATGTTTATCTTACATCAATCATATAATTTTTTTTGTTGCAAACACAATAAGATAATAATAAAATAAGTACTGTTGATGTGGCATGTTGCATACAAATAATACACTGTTTAAATGCAAACCTTTCCATTTATTTTTCTATCCTGATTAGCTTTGTCATAAGGTTTACCGTATATGACTTTAAATGAGTCATTAATTTCAGTTTTATTTCCATTAAGCATTAACTATAAATTATTATAATGCAATAATAATTTTTTTCATCAGTATCACAATCCACAACCTTTGCAAATTCCTTGGTTACATCACACTTAATCTTAGTGATCAATATATCTAAGTGTTATAAACTACGGGAGATGACATCATAAGAGGTCACTGATTGTCCAGTAGAGAATCAGGTATGCCCAGCTTACCCTGAACACTAACCTCTAGAATGTAGTTCGGTAACAATTTAATTATAGAAACATTCTGTACAGTGCAATCCTTTATTATTACAATTAAATTAAAATAAAATTTAATTGTAATAATAAATTCAGTTGTCAAATAAATTCATCCATAATATGTATGTATATATATATATATATATATATATATATACACAGTGAAACTTCCCTTTAACGGGCAGCCATGGGGAACGAAAATCTGTCCGTTAGAGAGAAGTGTCCGCTAACAAGAAGTCTGAGGGAGAAAAAAAAAAAAAAAAAAAAAAAATCGTTAAACATTTAATGTAAAATTAAATTAAATTATATACAGATTTTGCACAATATTTTTGTAAATAATATACATACAATTGTGCTATGCATATTATGACTTTATTTTAAGAAAAATACATAGAGTAATCACTTATTTTCTTCTGCACCTTCTTCCGGCTGATAATTTTGTTTTCAACATTTGTTTGGAGTGAAGAAACCATCGAAAGTCCTTCAGTATCTTCTTCAGTGGCGAAAAACATTTTTAAACGATTGATTTGTATGAGCGTTTCTTCTATTTTCATCGGTAGTTTGTCGTTAATATGTTCTTCGACAGAATGACCTCCTTCCATTTCTTCATCCTCATGAGGAACTTCTTGAAAAATATCGATGATAATGTCGTTGATATCTAGAGCACCATCTTCTGTAGTGAGGTTCGAGTCTATATCTTTTGTAGCCAAGATTACTTGTAGCCGAAGTATCGTACATTATCAATAAATGTCGAAGTTCTTGTTCTTCTTGGTGCTCCACATTGCTCTTCACAACTTCAATTTTTGCGTTTGAGAAGCCAGACTTTACAAAACAGTTCACAACAGTTTGTTTTCTAATTGCGTTTACTGAAGAGGAAATCCATTGAATCGCATCCAGGATGCTGATTTTCTTTGCAAGGTCACTCGCACATGTTCAATCGTTCATGTTTGCAATGAGATGTCTTAAAACACGTTTTCTGTAGTGAAGTTTAAAATTTTTTATTATCCCTTGATCCAAGGGCTGACACTCTGCAGATGTATTTGGTGGCAGAAAAACGATTTGAATTTTGGACAATTCAATGTGCGGGTGAGATGATCTGATTATCAGTAGTGATTCTTCATGCATTAAGAATCTGCAGATAAAGGAACCACTAGGTGGCAGTGATCACAGTGTGCTGAAGTGGGATTTACTCAAGGAGGTAACTACCATCAGAGGTAAAGGGAAGGGTTTTTGCTTTCGTAAAGGCGACTATGATGGTCTGAGACAGTATTTAAATTCTATACACTGGGACCAACTGATGATGTTACCAACAGCAAATTCAAAATGGGAAGCATTCAAGGAACTAATCTTGGAAGCTACCAGGCTTTACATACCAACCAAGAAATATTGTTCAAGGTTCAGGCCTAAATGGTTGTCAGATGAACTAATGAGACATATGGCAGAGAAGAAAAATGCATGGGATACATACAAATTAATGGGTGACAGGGAAGCCTATGATAGATATAAGTTGGTCTGTAACCAAGTCACAAAGGAGATTAGGCATGCAAAGGCAGATTATGAGAAATCCTTGGCAAAGGATGCAAAGAAAAACAGAAAAGAGTTCTTTACCTATTTAAACTCAAGAAGGAAAGGGATCAATCAGATTGGTCCACTGGATGTTGATGGTTCAACAGTTGAGGATCCTGCTCAGGTGGCTAACAATCTAAACAAGTATTTTGCATCTACATTCACACATGAGGAGTTATTCAGGAAGGGGAATGCCGTAGGTGAAGTAAACATTGGCAGTGAGCTAGATGATTTTCTAATAACTGAGAGGAAAGTGGTGGAGAAATTGTTGAGGATAAACATAAAAAAGGCACCCGTGGTGGATGGGATCTATCCAGTTATATTAAAGGAGGCAGCAAAGGAAGTAAGCAAACTCCTAGCCATAATTATGAGAGTTTCTTTGGACTCAGGAGAGGTACCCATAGACTGGAGATGTGCAAATGTAACCCCAATTCACAAAGGAGGATCAAAGGCTGACAGAAGTAATTATAGACCTGTTAGTTTTACTTCGGTTCCAGGAAAATTAATGGAGGCACTGGTTAAAGAAGCACTGCAGGATCATCTAGACAAGAATTCAGTTATAGCTCAGACACAGCATGGTTTTGTTAAGGGCAGGTCTTGTCTGACCAATTTGATTGGATACTATGATGTAGTCACAAAAGAACTGGATCCAGGGAATAACTTCGATATTATATATTTGGATCTTAGAAAGGCTTTTGATACTATTGCGCATGGAAGACTGCTGCACAAATTGGAGCAGTGTGGCATTGGGGGCAACTTGCTGCTATGGATAAAGGGATGGTTGAGTGGTAGAAGACAGAGAGTGGTAATCAATGGACACTGCTCAACATGGACTAATGTTATTAGTGGAGTTCCTCAGGGTTCAGTGTTGGGTCCATTGTTGTTTTCTGTATTTATAAATGATATTGATGATGGTATATCAAGCTTAATGTCCAAGTTTGCAGACGATACAAAGGTTGGCAGGGTTGTTAAGGACACTACTAATGCTATGCTGCTGCAACAGGATCTGGAAAGGTTTGTTAGATGGGCTGACAGGTGGCAAATGAAGTTTAACATTGACAAATGTAAAGTACTACATATGGGAAACAGTAACCCCAGATCAACGTATCAACTCTGTGGTACTACGCTGACAGTGGTAGAGAATGAAAAGGACCTGGGGTAATTGTGCAGGCAGATATGAAGTTCTCTGAGCAGTGCAGATGAGCTGCAAGAGTAGCTCATGGTGTCTTGTCAATGATATACAGGAATTTTTCTAGCAGGGATAGGGATGTGATTATTCCCTTGTATAAGGCATTGGACAGGCCACACCTTGAGTACTGTATACAGGTCTGGAGGCCTCATTTCAAGAAGGATGTAGAGCTGCTGGAACAAGTACAGAGAAGAGCAACAAGATTAGTGAATAGAACAAAGGGTTGCTCTTATGCAGAAAGGCTTAAGTTTTGCAAATTACAGTGTCTGGAGACTAGGCACTGGCGAGATGATCTGATAGAGATGTATAAAGCCTTGAATGGTTTGAGCATGCTTAATGCTGATGGGATTCTTCCTCTTGCTCAGAATAATCACCTGAGAGGGCATAAATTCAAATTGAGGAAAGACAGACATAGGATAGACGTGCGCAAATTTGCCTTTAGCTAGCGGGTAGTTGGTTGGTGGAACAGACTTCCATCCCTTGTCGTGGAAGTTGATAGCCTAGATAAATTACAAGGCTCAGCTGGACAGGTGTTTCAAACAAACGGAGGGGTGAAGTGAAAGTGTGTTTTTTTTTTTTCTTTTTTTTTTTTTTTGGCTGATGCTGCATAAGCTTGCTTTCTTGCATCATATGCCTGTACTAATGCTAATGACACCAGACAGCGGGACCCATTGCAAACAGCTGCACATGACGCAGGATATTGCAGTTTACTGTGGCCAGGTGTATTTCAGGTGACTCAACAAAAGTGGACTGTTTGCCCGACGGCCAATACACTGTGTCCCTGTAACACCTGCCCATTGGAAACACTGTTTACAGTGGTGCATCGAACACAAAGACTGGACAGCAGTGCAATGGGGAAAGGTACTCTTTACTGATGAGAGTGGATTCAGTCTCAACAGCAACTGATCAGTGAAAGGGATTGATATGGCGGTACTGTAACCGGTGCACGCTACTGTACTGAGGTAATCCACCCCCATGTTGTGCGTCTGTTCCGAGGTGCCATTGGCTCTGAGTTCGTGTTTATGGATGATAACGCCGCAGCCCATCGCACTGCAGCTATTGATATGCTTTTGGAAAGTGAGGACATTGTTCATATGGATTGGCCTGCCCGTTCCACCGACTAAATCCCATCGAACACATATGGGATGCTCTAGGGAGATGCCTAGCGGCACAAGTCCACACCCACCAGAAAATGTTCACCAGCTGAAGATGGTGACGATGTTCCCACAAGAACTTATCAACAACATTATTCTAAGTATGGACAGGTGGTGCAAAGCCTGCATCGACACCATATCGCCTACTGAGGACAACCTCTTCCCTTTGTTCCATCTTTGGCAATGATGCATCTGCATCATGGCAGCCAGTGCTATGCTGCCATTTTTGAATAAAGTTCTCTACCGTTTTGTTTCCGTTGTTGTGTCGGTGTTGTTTCCTTCATCATTTCTGTACCTCACGAGGTTCCTTTGGTATGCTTTTCTCATATCCAGGCCACTCCTATGAGAAGCTACAGGTGAAAACCTGACTGGTCCTTAAGTTTTGCACACCAGTAAACCTGACTGGTCCTTAAGTTTTACTCACCAGTGTATTACTGTCTTTCAGAATTTTCAGTATAGAAAAAAATGACTAACAGACCATTAAATACAGCTATAGTCACAATAACAAATCCTGTAATTGTCACCTGCTACAATGACATTCCATCTGGGTTACATTGGCTCCAAATCAACACAATACTAGGTTCCAACCTATTTTACTTTCATCCACTATCCTCCTATTATCCCTCCCTCCTGCCCTCTCTATCTCCCCCAAAATATCTCTGGTGACTGTATACCATATGGTAGCTTAAAATAAACACTGAGCCACCTGTGATGAAAAAATTTCTATTTCTGTCATCAGGCCAATCAGAAAGATGTACACACTACACCATAACAATATGAGAAGGGGGTGGAAAGCGCTCATACACAACCATCACTAATATTACTCATACACATAGAAATGAACATTAAATAAAATCACGTTACATAAATCACATATAGTTAGCACAAATCACGTAAGCCCAAATAGGAACCAAACAGGTAAGTATTTTTTTATTTATTTATTTTTTTTGTCTATTTTACAGCTGCAAAGGGATCAAAATGAAGTAGTTCATGTAACTGTTATAGTTCCCATTTAGTGCAAAATAAACTTAGCTTTGTTCATATTGAATAGCATTATCTCTATGAACAGCTTTCCGTTAATTTAAAAATTGTCCTCCATGATTTTTCTGATTATAATAGATATAATTTCAGTTGTATTATTCAGTGCAGATTTCTCAATGAATTCCTATTCCCATCTCTTTCAGTCGTTGCAAGCGAAGTACTCTGGATTGTCAGCGAGGTGATACAGAATGTCTGAATAAACCTTTATCATTTTCTTATAACTACATCACCTTTGTTTCTAATATGCGGATCCCTCCATCTGGTCAGCTGGATCTTTTCACCATGAGGGGTCCACGATTTACAATTACAACTGTGCAATTTGATCTTGGACTTAAAGATTCTCGGTCTCCTGAAGGCATCACTCCAGCAACTCGAGATTACTTTCATCTGCGTAGAACATCATTTAATGAAGCCATGATTTCTCTTGCCAGACCAATTCCAGGTCCTCAGGAAATAGAATTGGAGTTAACTATGAAAATGTACCACAATGGTCTTTTTGGTGGTAGTGCAGTAGCAAAAGTCTACATATTTGTTACTAGATATGAATTTTAACTTCCTTTCTTTCTTTCTTTCTTTCTTGGGCTAGCTATGAAAGAAAAAGATTTGGAAACTTAGATCACTTTACCTCATCATCTTTTCCTGTGTGAGAATTAAATTATATGTTCATGGGGCTTCATAATTAAATCAAAATGTATAATCAACTTAAAAAAACATGTCTTTTATACTCATTTGACATTTTTGTGTGATTAAAAGGCAATTTTGATTGGTAATTAGGCATTCTTTATGTTTAACTTTATTGTTCTGTAATTTATGTTTACTTTTATGGCTTGTTATCCTTTTAAGTAAACAGTGATAACATTTTATTTCTCTTAATACAACCACTAAGTATTCCAAAAATAAAATATTTTAGTATAAGACAGAAATTAGTGGTTAATGTACATTAAAGGAAATTCCAACTTTATTATGTGGAAATCCTAATTTCTATCTTTTGAACTTAGTTTCACATAAATGATGAGGAAAAATGTATGTTTTTCTTGATTTTACATGACTATAATCTTTTCTATAGTTTTTTAGATTCATATTTTCATTTGAAATCTGACTTTCAGAATGCTTTCTTCATCTTTTAATTAAATTCCCTTTTTAGAATTTTATAAAATTAGTAACTTATTGAAATTTCATTTTTCCAGATGTTATTTATTTGAACTATAGAGGACTTGGCTGTACAATTATGATATCAGAAAAAGCTTTCCTTGTTATGCGGATATAACAAAGTTTATATTATCAGTAGGCAGTTTCACATGCCAAGAGTATAAATAGTGGCCATTTAAAAGAGGCTAGGTACTCACTGATAAGCTGCTTTCTTTGTCACCAATTTCAAATAATGATTAGCAATTGCAAGATAACTACAATTTAAACCACTATTACTCATGATAATTACCTTTCTAAAGAGCATCATGTGATCAAGAACCTATACTGGTTCTTAATCACATGTGCAATTCCTCTCAGTGGTCTCTGTAAATGTCTAGGCAAATAAGATAAGGGAGATGATGTCATAAGAGAGTGATTGATCCCTGATTATAACTAGAGACCCAGTAACTTATCTCACTCTCTAAAGAGCAGTTCTTTTGTATTTATATGCATGGATAGTCCCTAGTAAAAAAAAAAAAAAAAAATTATAAATTTATATTCTGTTGCCAAAAAAAGATCCATCCATAATGCATCTGTATCCCACCCCACAGTTTTGTTTATTTATCTTATCTTTAAATTGTCCTATTTTATACAGCTTCTTTAATTTCTTTTTTGATAAAATCTCTTCTTCCCCTCCTACCAATTTCAAAAAAGTATGCTCTGGTACCTTAGATTTCCCGGGCGCCTCCGTAGCCAGGTGGGCAGGAGCGGCAGTACATAGCACACGCTTCTTGATTAGACTGGGTTCGAGCCCGTGACCACCAAATACGGAGGATGCGGAAAGGTCAGGGAATGACCACCACATATCCTCGGAGCGATGGCCTTAGTTGCTAATGCTCCTAAAAACCAAATAACATATTTCCCAGTATTCCCCTTTCTACATGTTTACAATATTCGCCATGTAGAAAAGGGGAATACCAGGAAATCTGAGATAGCAGAGCATCCCTCTGGATGCTCACACACTTTTAATGTAAAAAATTGCAAAATTATTGGGTAGGGGGAATTTTAAACCCCAAGTAAAAAAAAATGTATCATATTTTTTTGCTCGGGATTTATCAAAAGAAAAGTTAAAAGAAGTTATGTATATAAGAAAGTTTAAAGATAAAATAACAAATAGAAATACGGGGAAGAATATAGGTGCATTATGTGGATGCATCTTTTTTTGGCATCAGAATATGAATTTATAATGATTTTTTTTTTTTTTTTTTTTACTTGAAGATTTAGATTTCGTGTACATAAATACAAGAGAACTGATCTTTATTGGGTAGGATAGGGTCTCTCTGCAGTCATGGATCAATTGGTCTTGTGATCTCATTTCCCATCGTTGGTTAATAGAAAGGTTTTCCCTTTCTATTAAGGGAGTAGTTTCTCTAATCATGACTCTAAATGAGTCATGATTAGGGAAATAATAGCAAAACCTAAACTGTTTGAGATTTCCAAGATGACCGTTAAAGTCACCCATTCATAGTATTTTTTGTCATACCTCCACAATGAAAATGTGTGATTCTGGTGGAAATAAACGTGATGATTCTGAAAATCACCATGAAAAGTGTCTATCGACATTTAATGTCGATATACATATAAGTCAAGTTTGTAATACAAGTGTAACAAAATATTATACATTCTCTATAACTCATTTAACTTCGGAAAAAATATAAATCATTGCGAAATAGTTATATTTCAATAATATATAATCAGCATACTTCTAATTGTCTTTAAAAATGTTTGCTACTGAGAGATTTTCTCTTGTATTCCTGCTTACTTTCCAGCAGTAATCCCCCATCATTACTGGATCCCTGCAACCTTGGTACTGCTTTTCCATCATGGAAATATCTTGATGAAACTGCTCTCCTTGTTCATCCCTCACATATCTCAGATTTTCGGGGGGAAATTCAAGATGGGAATGAAGAAAATGAATTTTCAACGACATTCAACAGTCCGTGTTTTTATAGCACTTGAGTAAAATACACACCAACATTTCATAGTTATCTTCTTTCCTATTACCCAAAAAAACCATCTACTACCACCTTAAATGTTTGCCAAGCTGCCAATTCAACCTCCTTTAACTGGGTTTCAAACACATCATTTTTCAGGAGTTTCCTAATTTGGGGTCCTATGAAAATTCCTTCCTTAAGTTTGGCGTATGTTAAATTAGGAAACACACTTCTCAAGTATGCAAATCCGTTACCTTCTTTATCTAGTCCCTTCACGAAATTTTTCATCAATCCAAATTTGATATGCAGGAGCGGAAGAAGGACCTTGTTTGATTGCACTAAAGGAATATATTTTACATTACACTATCCAGGTATGAGCTTGTCCGGCTTGTCCCAATGTTGCACAACATAATGTTCTTCTGTCGCACAGCTAGCCTACAAATACAAAAAACAACAATATTTTGTGAAACCCCCCTGCAAACCAATAAGCAAACCATAACAGTAAGACCACTGCATATGTTCCAACCATAATCCTGGTATTTTATAGCATGTAGAACCTTAAACATGCTTTCATGACTTTAAGTCCAACTGAATGAAGCACAGGAACTGATGGAAATTTGTTGCCATTATGAAGCAAAACTGCTTCATAATATTTATGTTTGGAGGATAGATTTACAATCCTGAGAACATGTCATGGTCAGTTAATACCTGGAAAATCTTGGCACAGCCTACAAAAATCCTCACCAAAAATGCTAAGTGTGCTCTCTTCAAATTGTAAATTGTTTTATCAGAATTTGAACCTAAGAACCATAGGTAGAAGTCTGATTATGTTTATTACAAGAAAACCGAGGCCAGAATCGATTTCTAAAATTAAGAGAAAATTAGCTGATATTTGTTAAAATAAACCAGTATATATCATACATTACTGGCTAGATTATGTGAAATTGGCATATTTTGGTAAAACTTAACTCCCTCTATATTTAATAACTGACATGATGTGAAACTGTTGTGGTGATTTTCGAAATCTACACATAAAAATTGGTTAAAAACAGCATGTAAGTCCTTGGGGGTATAAATGGTGTTGGACAGTGAGGAAAAGAAATAATCTTTTCCTTTCTTCGTCTTCTTCCTTATATATTTTTGTGTTTATCAAAATATTTTCTCATAATATGCAATTTTATTTATTACTCAGCATGTTAAACATAGTTAAAATGAAGTTATTACTTGTGATTTTTAAATGACTTGAATTAGCTCTCTAACCTTTGAAAATAATTTTTTTGTGGCTCATGCATTGACTACCCTTGGCCACACTATAATAAGCAGCTAGAAATTTATAAAAGGGGAGTTAATAATTCAGTTTAGATGAAAGTGATTTATGAATTAATTGATAAATTAATAAACAGATTACCATGGGATTAAATAACAAATAAAATAGTCGTTTTAAATAATAAATTCTTATCTGTTTTGAATATGCCTAGTCCAATCACATTATTCAAACACTAACAATAAGAAGAGAATAAATTTAAAATATTAGCTTGATTTTTATTACTGAAAATTTCTTTAGATATGACTTTGAATTTCTTCCCTGCAGACAGACAATTGTTAAAAACAATTTTAATTTAAATATTAATTTTCAACTTTAAAACATGTAAACATAACTCTTTTGTCCCCTCTGTTTTTTTGCTATGTTATTTTCAGTAACTGGTTTTATTTTTTGATTTTTTTTGAGAATCAAAATAGTTAAGTTCTGTTTGTAATTTAGCTCATGATAATATTTTTGAAGAAATTGTGATTTTTATTAACATATGATCAGTTATATATTAATAGAACCATCTTAAATTAGTAGTGGTCAGTTGTTCTTGGATTCATTAGTACAATCTAGTTATTTATTTCTCAGGATACTTCATTCAAGCAATTTTGAAAGAAAATATTTATTTATCTTATTTTTTAATTTTATTACTAAATATGAGGTTATAAATATTTTTAATATGTTGCCTATTTATTTATATTTTTCTTGCAAATTTATTGCAAGAAAAATTAAGTAATCCTAATTCATTATAATAAAGAATATCTGTATTAAAGAATTGTATCCTTTTTATTTTAAATGCAGTTTACATAAAATAAAATAAAATTCAACATGAGACAAACATTTATGATTATCATGGAATTGTCTATAAACCTTATAAATATACTTAAATGTCTTTGTTCATTTAACTTCATACTAATAAAAAAAAAAAAAAAAAGAGTTCCAAGTGATAAAAAAAAGGATATCAGCCTAGCAAACATATACAGGTAGTTCTCGACTTTACGAGTTAATTCATTCCTAGCACGTGCTCATAAACGGGCATTTATTTCCCATAGACATAATGTTAAAAATAGGGGTTACGTTATCAACAATGAAATTAGTTAGCTAATTAGTTTATGTTTAAACAATGATTGATTTATCTAAAGAAATGAAAATGTAGCCTGTAAAATTAAGCAAATTATAATAATACAGAAATTATTTATGACTTACAAATGTTAAAGAATGTTTATTCTTCATCATCATTTGCAGATAAGGGAACCACTGGGTGACAGTGATCACAATGTACTGATGTGGGAATTACTTAAAGATGTAACTACCATAAAGGCTAAAGGGAAGGGCTTTTGCTTTCGTAAAGGTGACTACACAGGTCTCAGACAGTTTTAAAATTCTGTAGAGTGGGATCAACTGATGATGTTACCAATGTTGAATTCTAAATGGGAAACCTTCAGGGAGGGACTTAATTTTGGAGCCTACTAGGCTTTTCATTCCAACTAAGAAATACTGTTCAAGATTTAGGACTAAATGGATGTCAGATGAATAAATGAAGCTCATAGCAGAGAAGAAAAACATATGGGATGCATATAAAGTATCAGATGACACAGAAGCCTATGGCAGGTATAAACTAGTCTGTAATCAAGTCACAAAGGAGGTTAGGCAGGAGAAGGCAGATTAAGAGAAATCTTTGGCAAAGGATGCAATGAGAAACATAAAAGATTTCTTTACTTGTGTAAACTCTAGAAGGAAGGGGATAAATCAGATTGGACCAATTAACATAGATGGATTGACTATTGAGGATCATGCTCCGGTAGCTGATAAAATGAATGATTATTTTGCATCTACATTCACACATGAGGATTTATTCAATGAGTGAAGTACAGAAATTTATCAAACTCTAACAGGGAGCTAAGTGATTTTGTAATAACTGAGAGCAAAGTGGAGGAGAACTTGTTGAAGTTAAACATAAGGAAGACGCCTGGGGTGGACAGGATCTATCCAGTTATATTAAAGGAGGCAGCAAAGGAAGTAAGCAAACCCTTATCCATAATTATGAGAGCTTCCTTGGATTCAGGGGAGGTCCCCATGGACTGGAGGTGTGCAAATGTATCACCAATTCAAAAGGTGACACAAGTAACTACAGACCTGTTAGTGTAACTTGTGTTCTGGGGAAAATAATGGAATCACTGGTTAAAGAAGCATTGCAGGATCATCTAGATGAGTCTGCACTAATAGTTAAGACAGAGCATGGGTTTGTTAAAGTGAGGTCTTCTCTGACCAGTTTGATTGGATAATATAACAGGAGAGACCTCTTCTTCAGGGATGGGATACACTTAAATAGAAAGGGTGCAAAAATATTTGCTGATGCCATCGAGGCAGTGTTAGGTGGGTTGGAAAACTGCTAGCTTGCGGGGATACAAGGACTAATAGATTAACAGTAGCCACTGGCAGAGGTGAAAGTGATTCTTGCACTGTTTCTATTGGAATGAGCAGCAGCCTGGAAAACAATATGCAGGATATTTCAGAGACTGCTGGGATTCATTGCAGTACAAGTAAACACATGGGTTGTGTTAGCTAAGAATAGGAACAGGTGCATGTATACTTGCGTGTACGCCAAAGCTAGGAGTTTGGTAAATAAATTTGATGAATTTAAGGTATTGCTCAAAACATCAAAGGCAGATATTGTTGGGATATCAGAGATGTGGTGTCACACAGATATAAGAAATGCAGAACTGGATTTTGGGGAGTACAATGTGTACAGAAAAGATAGGAAGGTAGGAGGGGTTATGCTATTAGTTAAGAAACACATAAAATCCAAGGAAGTGAAGCCAGTTGACATCGCTGGACAGTGCAGTGTCGAGTCAGTTTGATGTGACATTAGCATTGGGAGATCAAAATTGAGAGTAGGAGTGTGCTATAAGCCTAATGACTCTGATGAGTATAATAAGAAACTTTACAGGGAAATGGAGTGGGAGAGTAAATCAGAGAGTCTTATAATGGGGGATTTTAATTTCTCAGATATTGACTGGATTTTTGGGTTGGTCACTCACACACTAGCAAGGCTTTTATGGATTTATTGGATGATTGTTTTCTACATCAGCATGTTCGGGAGGCAACTAGAGGGGGTAATACCCTTGATCTGATTATCAGTAGTGATTCTTCATGCATTAAGAATCTGAAGATAAAGGAACCACTAGGTGACAGTGATCACAGTGTGCTGAAGTGGGATTTACTCAAAGAGGTAACTACCATCAGGGGTAAAGGGAAGGGTTTTTGCTTTCGTAAAGGTGACAATGATGGTCTGAGACAGTATTTAAATTCTATACAGTGGTTTGTTTGTTTGTTTTTTTTTTTGTTTGTTATTTGGTTTTTTTGAGCATTAGCAACTAAGGCCATATTGCTCCAGGATATGCGGTGGTCATTCCTTGACCTTTCCGCATACTCCGTATTTGGTGGTGACGGGCTTGAACCCCGGTCTAATCAAGAAGCATGTGCTACGCACTGCTGCTCCTTCCCACCTGGCTACGGAGGCGCCTATACAGTGGGACCAACTAATAATGTTACCAACAGCAAATTCAAAATGGGAAGCATTCAAAGAATTTATCTTCGAATATACTAGGCTTTACATACCAACTAAGAAATATTGTTCAAGGTTTAGGCCTAAATGGATGTCAGAGAAACTAATCAGACATATAGCACAGGAGAAAAATGCATGGGATACATATAAATTAATGGGTGACATGGAAGCCTACGATAGATATAAGCTGTAACCAAGTCACAAAGCAGATTAGGCAGCCAAAGGAAGATTATGTGAAATCCTTGGCAAAGGATGCAAAGAAAAACAGAAAAGAGTTCTTTTCCTATGTAAACTCTAGAAGGAAAGGGATGAATCAGATTGGACCACTGGATATTGATGGTTCAACTGTTGATGATCCTGCTCAGGTGGCTGACAAACTAAACAAGTATTTTGCATCTACATTCACACATGATTAGTTTTTCACGAAGAGGAATAGAGATGAAGTAAACTCTGGCTGTGAGCTAGTTGATTTTGTAATAACTGAGAGGAAAGTGCAGGAGAAATTGTTGAGGATAAACATAAAAAATTAATGGATGGGATCTATCCAGTTATATTAAAGGAGGCAGCAAAGGAAGTAAGCAAATCCTTAGCCATAATAATGAGAGCTTCTTTGGACTCAGGGGAGGTACCCATAGACTGGAGATGTGCAAATGTGACCCCAATTCACAAAGGAGGATCAAAGCCTGACACAAATAATTATAGACCTGTGAGTTTAACTTCTGTTCCAGGAAAATTAATGGAGGCACTGGTTAAAGAAGCACTGCAGGATCATCTAGACAAGACTTCAGTTATAGCTTGGAAACAGCATGGTTTGTTAAGGGGACGTCTTGCCTGACCAACTTGATTGGATACTATGATGCAATCACAAAAGAACTGGATGCAGGGAATAACTTTGATATTATATACTTGGATCTTAGAAAGGCTTTTGATACTGTTGTACATGGAAGACTGCTGCAAAAATTGGAGCAGTGTGGCATTGGAGGCAAATTGCTGCTAGGGATAAAGGGATGGTTGAGGGGGAGAAGACAGAGAGTGGTAATCAATGGACACTGCTCATCATGGACTAATGTTATTAGTGGAGTCCCTCAGGGTTCAGTGTTGGGTCCATTGTTGTTTTCTGTATTTATCTTGGGGGAATTTTGTGTAGGCAGATATGAAGTTATAAATGATATATTTAGACTAAGGCGCATTTAGGGCTTTAAATGATATATTTAGACTAAGGCGCATTTAGGCAAACAGAAAAAAAAAAATTTTTCTGTTTATTCAGAAATGGCTGTGTATTATGATGCTAAGCACTTTATATACATAGTTATAAATGATATTAATGATGGTATATCAAGCTTAATGTCCAAGTTTGCAGACGATACAAAGGTTGGCAGGGTTGTTAAGGACACTACTGACAGTATGCTGCTACAACAGGATCTGGAAAGGTTGAGCAGATGTGCTGAGAGGTTGCAAATGAAGTTTAACATTGACAAATGTAAAAGTACTACATATGGGAAACAGTAACCCCAGAGCAACGTATCAACTCTGTCTTACTACACTGACTGTGGTAGAGAATGAAGAGGATTGGGGGGTAATTGTGCAGGCAGATATGAAGTTTTCTGAGTAGTGCAGAAGGTCTGCAAGAGTAGCTCATGGTGTCTTGTCAATGATATACAGGAATTTTTCTAGCAGGGATAAGGAGGTGATTATTCCCTTGTATAAGGCAATGGTCAGGCCACACCTGGAGTACTGTATATAGGTCTGGAGGCCTCATTTCAAGAAGGATGTAGAGCTGCTGGAACGAGTACAGAGAAGGGCAACAAGATTAGTGAAAGGAACAAAGGGTTGTGCTTACGAAGAAAGGCTTAAGTTTTGCAAATTACAGTGTCAGGAGACTAGGCACTCGTGAGGTGATCTAATAGAGGTGTATAAAGCCTTCAATGGTTTGAGCATACTTAATGCTGATGGGATTCTTCCTCTTGCTCAGAATAATCACCTGAGGGCAAAAATTCAAATTGAGGAAAGACAGATGTAGGATAGATGTGCGGAAATTTGCCTTTAGCCAGCAGGTAGTTGGTTGGTGGAACAGACTTCCATCCCTTGTTGTGGAAGTTGATAGCCTAAATAAATTTAAGGCTCAGCTGGACAGGTATTTCGAATGAATGGTGGGATGAAATGGGAGTGAGTTTTTTTTTTTTTTTTTGACTGATGCTGCATAAGCTTGCTTTCTTGTATCATGTGCCTCTACTAATGCTAATTCTATGATGTGGTAACAAAGGAATTGAATGCCAAAAATAATTTTGATATCATATACTTGGATTTCCGGAAAGCTTTTGATACTGTTGCACATAGAAGACTGCTGTACAAATTGGAGACGTATGGCATTAAGGGCTATTTGCTATAATGGATAAAGGGATGGCAGAAGGTAGAGTGATAATCAGTGGACACTGTTCTATGTGGACTAATGTTATTAGCAGAGTCTCCTGCCCAGGGTGCTGGGGACTGGGCCTATTGTTGTTTTGTATATTTATCAATGATGTTGATAAAGGTATATCAGGTTTAATATCCAAGTTTGCAGATGATACAAAGGTTGGCTGCGTTGTTAATGACAGTATGCTACTCCAACTGGTTCTAGATAAGAAGGAAAATGGGCTGAGAAGTGGTAACTGAAGTTTAACATTGACAAATGCAAAGTACTGCATACAGGTAGCAATAACCCATGAGAAATTTACCAACTGTGTGGTACTACACTCAGGGAAGTGGAAAGTGAAAAAGACCTGGGGATAATTGTGCAGTCAAATATGAAGTTTGCTGAGCAGTGAAGACGGGCTGCTAGGGAGTGTCGTCAATGATATATAGGAATTTTGCTAGCAGGGACAGGGAGGTGATTATCCCGTTATACAAGATAATGGTGAGGCCACAACTAGAGTACTGTGTACAGGTGTGGAGGCTTCATTTTAGGAAAGATGTTAGAATTGCTAGAATGAATACAAAGAAGGGCAACAAAGGGGTGCTCTTACCAAGAAAGGCTTAAGTTCTGCAAATTGCAGTGCCTGGAGAGTAGGCACTTGCGAGGTGATCTGATTGAGGTGTATAAGGCCTTGAATGGGTTGAGCAAGCTGAATGCTTATGGGATTCTTCCTCTTGCTCAGACGAAGAACCTTAGGGGGGGCACAGTTTCAAATTGAGGAAAGGTAGTTGTAGAATAGATGTGTGGAAATTTGCCTTTAGCCAGCGGATAGTTGAATTATGAAACAGGCTGCCATCTTTTGTTGTGGAAGCTAATAGCCTAAATAAATTTAAGTCTGAGCTGGACAGACATTTGGAACGAATGGAGGGGTGAAATACGTGTTTTTTTGGTTTTTTTTTGGCTGATGCTGCATAAGCTTGCTTTCTTGCATTGTATGCCTCTACTAATGCTAAACATCATTGACTAAATGCACACTCGTTGATCACTCATTATTGGCTTGGCACTCGTTAGTTTGTTGCACAAGGAGTCGTCTTCTTCAGAAATGCTTCAAGAGGCATTTACATCTATTTTCTTTATAAATTTCAGTAGTATGCATAAATTGCAACTAACGTGATTTGCATGGAGTAACAAGTTTACGAAGCTTAAAAAGGCGGAATGAAGAGAAGATTCTGAAATTTTATTTATGTTTTTTATACGACTGAAGATTTCAGTAAAGGGCAAACATTTAACCATAATAACATAAAAACCCACACTATCCACACACACACAAAACCCAGCTATCGGTATTTTCGTAAATGCAATAACATTGAGGTTACTACCCGTTTATAATTGCTTGCAGTAACAGAAAAGCCCAATAAGCCAGTAAGTACAAATTGTTTTTATTGTTTTGTGGTCGTGACTTCCCGAAATGTGCTTTAGAAAAATATCACAAAGCCATTCAAAATTGATTCTTATAACATGATAATGATGAGAGTGTAGTGCATTTAATGATTTGAATTGGTAACTAATACAATTTACACTATAAAATCAACCTCTTAGGTAGTTATATAGTGAAAATTTAAACTTCCGAGGTCGTGGAATGAATTACCAAAAAACAGTGTGTTATTGGGTTAACGTTGCGTACGATGGTAACAGATTAATATCATAAAGCGGGATACACTGTATTGTTTAGCTATACACGTGGTTTGAAATGAGGTATATATGAATATTTAACATTCATTTTTTACAATTAATGTTCATATTTTTGATTTTGTTGATACTTGATACTTGAAAAAAAAATAATAATAAAAAATACTCGTAAAACCGGGAACTCTTAAAGCAAGAACTGCCTGTACACATAAATTTTTATACACGTTTATATGTGTATATAAATTTAAAATACAGTTTTAATTACTTTATAGTTTTTAGAACAGAACAGACCTTTCAATATCAAAACTTTTTTCCCATATCAGGAAAATGAGAATTAGTAAATATTTTCAAAAAATATAAATTTTTTTTATTTCATAAATTTCAGTTTTGTATTCTGCTTGATTTAATTTTTTTTTTTTAAATCTCCTTTTCTGTTGTATGAAGTACATCACCAAAAATGACTTTAGATGATACATTTCATAAAATACAAACTTAAAAAATCGAAGGAAAAGTTTAATTTCAGTTCCTACTATACCCAACTTATTTTTTAATTATTTTGTACTAATAAATGAATACATTAAAAAAAGGTGAAATTTGTTTCATTTAAAAATGCACAAAAAATATATTGTTGAACAATAACTAAATGGACATGTACACTGTATATCAGAAACATTCAGGTATAGTTGCAAAGAGCTTTTAATTCAGAAACCTAATACAGAATAAGACAATCTACTTTTAGACTCTTAGGCATGTATATGACACAGCCTCAACCTTCTTGGGCATCATCATCATCATCATCAGCCATTTTCAATCCACTGCAGGATGAAGGCCTCTCCAGCAACTTTCCAGTTCCTTCTGTTTTGAGCACTGGCCATCCATTTACTACTCAAAAACTCATGAATTTCAACTATCCATCTCCGCCTTTGTCTTCCAGGTTTTCTTCTAGCTCCTCTTGGGTACCATTCTGTTATTTTCTTAGTCCATCTGTCATCATGTCTTCGAGCTATGTGTCCTGCCCAAGACCATTTTAGTTCTTTAGTTTTGATAAGAATGTCCTTTACTTGAGTTTGCTGCCTAATCCATGTGTTTCTCTTCTTATCTAACAGTCTGATTCCCAATATAATTCGTTCCATTCTTCGCTGTGTAGTTCTTAGCTTCTCTTCCATTCTTTTGGTGAGTGCCCAAGTTTCACTTCCATAAGTCATGGTGGGGAGTATACATTGATTCATTATTTTACGTTTCAGACAAACTGGGATATTGCTCTTCAGTATGTGACTATATTTCCTGAATGCTATCCATCCAAAATTTATTCTTCTCTTGACTTCCAGCCATTTATCATTATTACAGCTAATAACTTGTCCCAGATAAGTATATGACTCCACCTTTTCAATTACTGCTCCTTCAATCATTATTTCCCTTTCCGTGGCATACTTGTTCATCATTATTTTTGTTTTAGCCATATTCATCTTTAGTCCAAAATCCTTACTAACTGTGCATAACTGATTAAGATTTTCCTCTAATTCTTTGGGATCATGGCTTATGACCACAATGTCATCTGCAAATCATAAATGGTTTAGGTACTCTCCGTTCACATTGACTCCTTTCTGCGACCAGTCTAATCTTCTGAAAGCTTCCTCAAGGGCAGCAGTAAACAGCTTCGGAGATATTGTGTCTCCTTGTCGAACTCCTTTCTCAATTTTAAATTTCCTGCTGTCTTTGTCTGTAATAAAGGAGGTAGCACTCTCATATATTTTCTTCAAAATCATAATATATGGGCTATCAATGCCTATCTGCCTGAAACATTGCCTTATGCTGTATGGAGTCAAATGCCTTTTCATAATCCACAAATGCCAGGCATAATGGTGTTTTATATTCATTTGCTTTCTCCATTAGCTGTGATATTACGTGAAGGTGATCCATAGTTGAGAATCCTGTCCTAAAGCCAGCTTGCTCTTTCGGTTGATTCTCATCAAGTATTCTTTCTAATCTGTTAGTAATAACCCTTGTGAACAACTTGTAGATATGGGATAACAAGCTAATTGGTCTATAATTTCCAATTTCTGATTTATCTCCTTTCTTATGCAGCAAAACTATGATTGCATTATTCCACTGCTTAGGCATAACACCTTTTCTAATGCACTTTGTGAAGAGCCTTGCCAGTTTTTGTGTTATGTCTCTTCCTCCCAATTTTAACAACTCTAAAGTAACCATCTTCCCCCGGGGCTTTCTGATTCTTCATTTTCTTCAATGAATGTTCTACCTCATCAGGAAGAATACTTCTTACCAACTTACAGTATATGATGACCAGAATTTATCTCCATTTCTCGTGAAAAACAGATGTAAGTGCACTAGTTTGTAAGAAGGCCACAGCCTAATTAACCCACACTGCAGGTAGTGCATAATTAATTGTCCACAATGTCCAATTAGGTCATGGACTTAATGCTTTCAGGTGCTACCACCAACTTACCATTACTCCCTTGCCCCACCTCCCAAACCTATTTTTCGGCTGGTGGACCCTACCACTACAAATCTTTTATTTTTCTTGTCTGTCTCTCCCCCCCCCTGGTGGATGATGGGCTTCTTCCACAGGCTTGCCCCTCTATTTCTTTAACTTACTACTTCTTGGTGGACAGTCTTCTTATCATCCACCCAAACCTTGCTCTGCTCCATCCCTTTCTGCTGTTACCACTTTCACTTCTTCCCCTCAAGAGGTTTTTTTTTTTTACAGTGGGCCCTCCTTGGCAAGCTCAGGTGCAGTCCAGGGTTTGCCCTTGCCAGAGCCTTTCTTCTACAGTACCCAGCTGCCTCCCCGAGGCAGTGGACGGAAACATGGGATCCCACTAAAGGCCCTGGCTGCTAAATGCCAGAGGAACAATAGACCAACATAACCTCACACTACACTATGCAAACCAACACAAATAGTTACACTATCTCTGGAATTTACAGAGTTTGTACTGTGTCACAAAGCATACTTCATGGTTTGTAGGAGAAACCCCCATTGCCGCTAAACAAGAAACACTATACACCACCAAAGACTTGGGTCTTTGGTGGTGTATAGTGTTTCTTGTTTTTCAGACCATCTCTGCCAAACTTCATAGTTGCCACAATATGCTCTGAGGAAATGTCTTCCGGGCAATCTCCATAACAAAACACATCAATGGGAACAAAACATGAAGCAAGATTAGTCACCCCACCTTCTGTCATTGTTATAGAGTTCATAGGATTGATTCTAAACTTCCAAACAAACACTCTTTTGCATTAGTGATCATTATTGTTGGACTTTATATTACAACTGCCCTACAAGTGGACTCAAGGATGTGCAGATCCCCATTAATGACTGACTTATTAATAGATGTTCTTGTGGCCTCCTGTATAGGACCATCTTTTTTTTTACTTGAAATCCAGGGATTTCAAAGAAAAAACATAAAGAATATGGAAAATATATACTACTCAGTATTTCTGGAGACAGAATTACACTGGTAAAAAAAAAAAAAAAATTGTACCTCAAAAGTAAAAGTTTCAGATTATAAAGGAAATTGATAAAATGATTCCAAAAACACCAGAAAATTATGTCTCTATAACATCTCCATTGAATGATATACTGAAATTTTAGTAAACTGATGAACAACCAATTTAAAATATACAATAATAGATATGCTATCTTAAAATGAATCCAATTCAATTTATAATACTTTAATCAACATATAATGCACTACATACATTCTGTTTTCTTAGAAATGATTCCTATTTAGAGAATTTTTCTTATAATGAATTTTGATTTAACACTTAAGAAATCAGCAGTAATGCCATTGTGGCAGTATTCCACTAGTCTTGGCACCACTTTTCCATTGGGGAAATTTCCCGATGAAAGCATTCCCCTTACTCATTATTTACATTTCTCAAAATTTGAGGTGTGAATGAAGAAAATGAATTTTCAAGACATTCAATAGTCCATATCTTTATAACATTGCAGTAAAATTTACCAGAGATTTATAATTACCTTCTTTCCTTCTTCTAAAAGATCCATGAACTGCTTTATTTTTTTTTTTTTAGTTGGTGCAGCATAAGCCTTAGGCTTCCTTGCACCATATGCTAATAATAATAATAATAAGATAGTGACAAACTTCCTAGGAACAACAATGGTGAAATGTAGTACCACCATTAATGTCGAGAACATCATAACCAGGCCAATCCCCATTAGAAGAGGAATCTTTCAGGGAGATGCTCTGAGCCCACTGTGGTTCTGTCTAGCACTCAACCCCCTATCCACCATGTTTAATGACAACAAGTATGGATATAACCTCAAAGAAGGAAGAAAGAACCTGTACACCCCACCCACCTGATGTACATGGATGACATCAAGCTCTATGCGGCAACCGAGAAACAACTCCAGCAGCTGCTCCGGATCACCGAAGAATTCATCAAGAACATCAGGATGGAATTTGGTCTAGACAAATGCAAGACCCACACACTATACCAGGGGAAATTAGTTGGCCGAAACTACCAGCTGCTGACTGGAAAAGAGATCAAAGCTATGACAGAAGGAGAGACCTACAAATACCTAGGGATGATGCAAGTTCAGCAGTTAGAGCACAAGGAAATCAAGAAGTGCCTGACCGAAAAATATCATCAGAGACTCAGAAGCCTGCTTAAAGAAAAATTGAACGGAGGGAACACAGTTAAAGCCATAAACACCTATGCAGCTCCAGTACTAACATACACCTTTGGCGTCATAGATTGGACTAACACCGAGCTAGAAGATATCATGCGAAATAAAAGGGCAATGATGACCAAGAGCCACCAACACCACCCGAAGTCAGCAGTGGAGAGACTAACAATAGCTCGGAAAGAGGGAGGAAGGGGCCTGATAGACCTGATAGAACAACAGAAAACAGCGATAGTTAACCTGAAGGATTACTTCATGAACAACACAGCACCACTCCACCAGGCCATAAGGAAGATAGATAAGTGGTATACCCACTCAACCAAAGCGAGGAACCCCCACCCACCGAGATGGCACAAGAAGCGAAGTTAGAAAGATGGGCAAAGAAGACACTCCATGGCAGACACTACAATGACCTCCATCAAGATCATATCAATAACATTGTTTCCAATGCGTGGCTCAAAGAGATGTGGCATATGCAACAAGTAATGACCGGCGTCTCCGTAGCCAGGTGGGAAGGAGCGGCAGTGCATAGCACACTCTTCTTGATTAGACCGGGGTTCGAGCCCGTCACCACCAAATACGGAGGATGCGGAAAGGTTAGGGAATGACCACCGCATATCCCGGAGCAATATGGCCTTAGTTGCTAATGCTCCTAAAAACCAAACAACAACAACAAGTAATGACCATCCCAATCATTGTGTCAACCACAGTTATGGTGCCAAATACCCTACATAACAGCCTAACAGCAATAGGTCTCCCAGCGAACACTTACAAGAAACTCCAGAAAGTCACAATCCTGAACTGGTTCTGACAGGTTCTGGCTAACCTGTAGGATAGCCAGAGAGTTCCTCGACCAACAGTAACACCAGATATAACAACAACCACCCTGTGTACTTGGTAGCAATACCTGTCACGAGGTGGAACCCCCAATCAGGGAGAAATAATATAAGAGCAATAATAATAATAATAATAAATGATCATTAAGCTAGTTCATTATTCTGTATCATTGTTTCAAATGTTTCAGAATCTTTGGGGAGTTTCTCTAAAGCCTACTGAAAATTCTTTCTTTCAGTCTTGTGTCTGTGAATTTGGGAAACACCTTCCTTAGGCAACAGATCCCACTTCCTTTTTTCATCCAGAGCCTTAACAAAATTCTTCATTAATGTAAGCTTTATAAGAAAAAGTGAAAGAAGAATCTCTTTTAGTTCAACCAGCGGAATAAATTTTATATTACTTTTATATAATTTTTTTTATATTACTGTTAAAAATTCTTTCCTCTTTTCCCACTGCTGCACAATAAATGTTTTACTGCTGCATCACTGTCCAAACAGAAAACAGTAGTATTTCATGAAACCTCCCTGTAGACCAGTGAATACTCCAGTTATCTTAAGATCATCACGACATTCTAAATAAAGTCATGGTACTTTATTATACTCGGGATATTGGACATACTTTCATATGTTTCAAGCCAACAGCATGAAGTAGAGGAACCAATGGGAATGCATTTTCATTGTGTAGCAAAACTACTTTTAAACACAATTTTGAGGAATCAATAAATATACACAATTCATTAGGATTGTGTTCAGTGCCCAGTTCATGCAAAGACTCCTAATATATTTGCAGAAATACCTATCTTCTTCCATAATGAAATATTTTGAAAACATTTTGTGATGTTTTCATTATACTGTAATTTATTTCCTGCTTCATATTAACCCTTCCACTGTTGTAACCTAGAACCAAGGATTTCTGCTTACTCTTTAGATAATCTTAAATCATGAACTAAGTCACTGAACACTTCTTGCTTAATTAAGTGCAGTTCATTATAATTTTATGGTTGGTAGTTATAATCTGCTAAATACAGTAGTTGGTCCAGCAAAGTCTACAACACAAGAATGCTAATTCTTCACTACTTCCTTTATCCCATCATTTTGGGGGATATTGGAGATGATATGTTAGGATATTTGATGTTGTGCATGCTCTTTCTGCACATCCCTGATACTGTCATGCAGAAATAGCATGTCACACCATAGGAACAGTAAAAGGCATTCTTTTAATTTTCCCAATTATCTGCAACCTCAGAATTGTAGTGCAGGTAATACAGCACATATATCGAGCCCAAGTTTTGCCTGATCAACAAGCATACAACCAAAATACAAGAATATGCACATTTAGTAATATTAAACATGCATATTCTTTGTAATAGATTTCTTACCCTGAATTTTTGTTGTAAACATCCACACACAAAAGAGAAGTTGTCGGGTTTATTCAGACACCTTTCCTGTGCCTGAATAAATATTTTAACAATAAAATGGTAAGCAAAACGCAGAATAAATGAATAATGTGCAATATTTTTTTTTGCCATTACTGAAAGAGAGAGAGAGAGGTAGGAGGCAGACAGACAAGATTAAACATATTAACCCACCCCAACATTACTACCATCTGTGAGTACATGCAAACATTATTATTTGTAGGTAATAAAACAGATCAGTGTCATATCTTCCCTGAATTGTAATAAGATATATGTGTTACGGTTAAATACAAAAACCTGTATAAGTAGAAATTGTGATGTGTTGTGAAATTTTAAGAATTATTTTTGAAATCTACTCATAAAAATTGACTGAAAACAGCTGATATATTACTGGAGATAAAAATCATGTTGGCCTATGTAATTAAACAAATGAAATTGATAAATAATGTTAGTAATTTTAATTAATAGTAATAATTATTAAATTATATGGAATTAGGAGGATTATCCTCATATGCCCCCATACTGTACTAATACAAATGGCATTGCCAAAGCTTAATCTGTTGTTTAGAGATAAGATGAGATAACGGTTAAATGACAGATTAACCTTTTTTGCCTTGTCATAGCATCACTAAAAAAAAGTCAGTGTGCCAATTACACAACTTTGAAACAAATGTGTTTGCAAGTTATGCAATACCTGAACAACTTATTGTGAAGGTAATGGGGTTTGTTTTTTTTTATTCTATGAGCATTAAAACCATTGTATTAATTGAGCAATTTAAATCCTACTGGCTGAAAAAAAAAAAATGAGAGGATAGGATGGGCCTTCTAAATCCATATAATTTCAATAAGACCAAATAGCATTAGCTATTTTATTTTATTATTAAACTGTTATCCAAAATTCGACAGTTTTATATAAAAACCAGAGATTTTTATAATAATTGATTTAGAGAATAAACATCATAATTTATTTTAATTCTATTCAGAGACTTCATGTTATTTTGTCATACTTTTCCATACCCTAGTTAAAACCAGTGAGAATCATACTCGTGCAGTCATAGTATGAGTGTTAACTGTACGTCATTGTTGACAGTTGTTTGACAGAGCTTGTGATATAATACAGTATACAGAATATTTACCTGAAAAGTGAGCAGTCGCAAGTATATGATTTATTTGAAATTCTAATGAATCAGCTGTCTGGGGACATATTCTAAAAATTGGGGATGTTCTAGAAATAGTCAATTCAGGGTTGTTTAATAGCCCTACTCTTGGACTTACTCTGCTGTTTTCCACAGATGACATGCTTGAGGAACATACTATCCTCTTTACAGTTTGTCAAATACATTCCATGGTTTGTAAGACTATGTACACCCCTTTTATTGAGGTACAATGTATAGCCTCAAATTTTTCAATAACACCTGCCACAATGGATTTTAAGATAGAGATTAACATGAAGTACAGTTCCATAAAAGGAACATATAAAGCACAGTTCCAGCAAGAAAGGTTGCTGATGTGCGTAACTACCAAATTTTTACTTTCAAAAAAAAAAGCTGGAAATCAGTTAATTGTAAGCAGGAAGAAAACAAAAAAAAACAGATTTTTTGGAAAAAAGCAGGGTTTTTTCTTTTAAAGTTCACACTGCACTAGAAATTAAATTTCACTGACAACATATACATTATATATTAAAATACAAATATAGGACTGCTTTACCAATACAGTATAAATTAAATTTTTCACACTGCAGTAGAAATTAAATTTCACTGACAACATATACATTATTTATTAAAATACAAATATAGAACTGTTTTACCAATACAGTATAAATTAAATTTTTCACACTGCAGTAGAAATTAAATTTCACTGACTACATATACATTATATATTAAAATACATATAGGACTGTTTATTTAATTTAAAATTTAATATAAAAATTTAATTTATACCAATACGGTATAAATTAAATTTTTCTGACTGTGAATTTTTGCTTGAATTTTCTGTTGGCCATCAACTGATTTTGATCATTTCAAGAAAGATACTGTTATAGACTTTGTCCTATATATATATTTTTTTTCTTCTCTATTTTTTTTTTGTTTTCTTCAGAAATGAAATTTTGAGTCAAAGTTTGTAAGTGACAAATGGCCCTGCTGTCTAGACTTGGCTATAAGGAGCATTTCCAAAGCTTGCAGAAGGAGATCTAAACTCAGTTTTTGTTTTTTTACCCAAGCTGAATATTCTCTTACACTCAGCACTACTATGAGGAATTGTTAAAATGCCAAGCATGATTTAGGATAATTTGTTATATTCAAGCTTACTTGTACTTGTAAAGTACCTGCCTGGCAACCCAAAGGTCACGGGTTCGAATCCCGCCTCAGGCTTGGATCAAAGTACTTCAAAAACCTTGGGAGGTGCATTATGGCCACAGATGCTGATGCACCAACAACTACCAAAAAAAAAAAAAAATCAGTGCTTTTTTCTTTTATAATAGCATCTCTTAGGTTCCTACACTGAAATTGATCTGCAAATTTCTGCAAATCTGTTGCTTACTCTATTTCTTTATCTTTAACAGTGCTAACAAGTATTGGAAACCTCTCCACAAAAAAATTCAAATCTGAAAATGATTCACTGCCCCAATTCATGAAATTTGTGCTACCTTAGCAATTATGAGAACATCATTTTTCAATGGAAAACTTTGTGCACAACATAGTCACATATAGCAATAAAGTATTTCCTCACTAAACAAAAAACAGAATCTCCTTTTGTTTTAGTCTCTCCGTGACTAAGTCAGAACAAGAAATGCCTGTGACTAAATCAGAATCAATCCTCTAGTTTAGCCTGCTGTGGTAATCAACTCCCAAATGCAAATGTAAAATTTAAAAACTGTTAAAAATGAAAAATTTTTAATTTAAAAACTGAAGGTCTATGTTTGGATTTTCAAATGTTTGCATATTATTTAAAAGAAACAAGCAAATTGTTTTATTCAAGCCAGAACAGACTTTTTGCATGAGTGAGGATAACATGTCTAGAATTATCAGCTTGCTTGCTTGGACTATATAGGATTGCTTTCACTAGAAGTTTGTGGTATAATAGTTTTTTTCCCTGAGTCATTATTATTATTATTAGCCACATAGTGCAAGGAAGCCCGAGGCTTATGCTGCACCAGCCAAAAAAAAAATTTCCCTATTACCCTGAGAGAGGGAGAGAGAAGTAGAAAGGAATCACCAAGAAAGAGGAGAATGATGATATCCAGCTCAGGACCCTGGGTGTGCCAAGCCCATACTCACCAGATGTGAGCCCCTTTTTTTTCAAAGCTTTTGAATTGAACTGGTTTTGAACATTAATGCCCCACCCAACTAGAAGCTGGGTGTTATACTTTCAATTTTGTGACATTTGGCAATCTTTGACAAGTCTATTCACCTGCAACAATCAAAAAATTATCCATTTTTCAGAACCATCACTACTTTTTCTTTCCTTATCCATGCAATTTTGCTAACAGTACATGTTTTCATTCTTCCACAACTGTATTCTTTTCACTTTTTTTTGAAAAGAATACAGTTGTGAAACATTTTTCAACAACAAGCCTGCATAATCATCATAACTCAGAAGTCGATATTTTTAGACAAAAGATGCAGATAACCATTCAGCACTTATGATATCATCCACATTAATTATTTTATTTATTTCTTTGCACTGCACTCTGTCCTTAGGTCATTTGTTTACAAATGTTTGAATACATAGCATTTCCCACTGTACTGCATATGGGTAAAAGTAATCCCAGAATATACTAACCATTATACTAACTTGGGTCCGATATCACACTCAAAAGTAGTGGATAATGAAAAAGACTTGTGAGGTAATTTTACAGTCACACATGAAGTTCTCTGACCAGTACAGACAGGCTGCTGAGAAAGCATGTGGGAACAGCACACCAATGATATATATAAGAATTAACAGCAGGGATAAGAATGTGATTATTCTATTGTATAAGAAAATGGTTCACTACATTTTGAGTACTATGCACAGGTCTGGAAGCTCCATTTTAGAAAGAAATGTGGATCTGTTGGAATGGGTACAGAGAAGAGCAATGAGATTAGTGAAGAGAACAAAAGGATACTCTTACCAAGAAAGACCAGTTCTGTGAATTGCAGCATCTGGAAACTAGGCACCTGCAAGGAGATCTGATTGCATTACTGAGATTGAATTTGAGATTTGAGTTTTTAAGATTGAGTCATTAAAGCTTTGAATGGACTGAGTAAGCTAAATGTTGATGGCATCCTTACTTTTGCTCAGACAACACATATGGGATGGCATAAATTTAAGTTGATTTTAAATTCATTTTTTAAGAAAGATGTGAATTTCTTGCAAATGGGTGCATAGAAGAGCAGCCAGATTAGTCAAGGAGAACAAAAAAATTTACTCTAAAAACTTATTGTTGGAACAAACTACAATCTTGTGCTCTGGAAGTGAGTAGTTTGAATAAATTTAAGGAAGAACTAGACATTATTAGAGGGAATGGACAGATGAGGTGGATAGTGTTTTTCTTTTTTCTCTTTTTTGGCCTGTATAAGTTTTCTTCCTTCCATCATTTGTCAATAATAATAGTAAAAAAAATAAAAAAACAAATGCAATAATAAATGAATATAGTGTGACTCTAAGCAATAAATCATTATAATTTTATATATGTATATTGTTATTTATTTCTTAAATTTTAAATACAAAATTTTTCAGCAGTAGATATATGGCTTTTAGTTTTGCTGTTATCCTCACAGTCATTTTCATATCAGTTACATATTGAACCACTTCTACTCATTCCATTACTTCATTATTCAACACATTTCTTTTCTCTCTCTCTCTCTCTCTCTCTCTCTCTCTCTCTCTCTCTCCTTCCCCCAACATCTCCCGCCTGCCTGATCTCACACAATCTTACTTCATCCAGTTTACTCTAATCCATTCCTCTTCTAAAGTATTCCAGTGGAATGTGAAGATGTCCCTCCAACATCCTCACATTCCATATTGCTATCCTTATTTTTTTCCTATTCATACAACTTTGTCTCCAATGAGGATTTCAAAATTTGATGACCTGGAAGGCCTCATCTCATTCCGTGGTGAGGTTGACCCTCTTGCCAATGTCAAGCCCATCACTAATATTATAACCTTTCAGTTCTTTGCCATAATATGAGGTGCGGCAATAAAGTTCCTGGACTGGTGCAAAAAAAAGAAAACAAAGTGAGGGTGCTCAAAAATGGCTTTATTTTTATTCAAAGTAATCACCACCTGATTGAATGCTCTTATTACACCATTCTAAAAGTTTCTGAAAAGAGTCAGTGAAGACTTCCAAAGAGGTGATGTTCATTTCAGAGGTTATGTTTTTCTTTATGTCCTCAACATCCATTTGGCAGTTTTCACCTTACAAGAGAGGAAGAATTCCGCTGGTCCTATATCAGAAGAGTAGAGAGGATGATTGATCTGCACAATGCCATATTTCTTCAGAAATATCTGCACAATCTTTATATTTGCCCCACCCATTCCACAACAAGTGTGGAATAAATAAATAAATAAATAAATTTTCTGTTTATACATACTCCGGGACGATCAAACGGTCAGGGGAGTTCATAAGATAGACAGAATACAAGAAACAGCACCGCATTCAGTAGTCACGGGCTTGAACCCCGGTCACTCAAAGCACATGTACTTATGCACCTGCGCGCCTGACCACTAGGCTAAGGCGAATGGGTGGGGCATTGTCATGCAACAAGAACTAGTTGCCTTTCTCTCAAAATTGCTGCTTCACCTGGGAAATATGCATCAGTAGTCTTTGAAGCACATGTACATAGAATGCACCCCCTCACCTGCTTCAGGTACCAATTCCTTGTAAATCACACTTTTATCCTGGACTTCTGTAAACAAAATTTTTTCGACCTTGGTGATGATTTTGAAATCCACTGCATGCTCTGATACTTCGTCTCTGGATCATGCTGAAACACCCAACCCATCTCCACTGACAATACAGTTGAGGAAATCAGGATTGTCTTGATAAATCTGGATGAGGTCTTTGCATGATAGCACTCTTTGTTGCATCTTCTCATTTATGAGGCTGGCAGCACAAATTTTGCACAGATTACACAGACCTTTTCCCTAAATCTTCATGCAGAATTTTATGAATCGTCTCTCTATTCATATCCAACTCATCAGTCATCATTCTGAGAGTCAAAGACAATCTCTTTCACAATTTCTGAACTTTTGCAACCCTGTCCTCATGTCGAGAAGTTGATAGATGCTCACTTCTTGGATCATTACAAACATCCTCTGTCTTTGAACTGTTTAAATAAAGAGTTTTCATTCGTATAATATAATTAGTCAATTATATGAAATTGGTACTGAAGTATTAATTTCAGTATACATTTAAACACACAGGTAAAACTTAACATTTCATCATTATAAACAGTTATTAATATTTCATACATTTCTGTTGCAGATTTTCCCAGTTTAAAACAAAAGTTGAATTCATTTGTGGCTCCATTGCAAAATTGTGAGAGAATATTAACACTACTAACAAAATTGGTTGTTACTTGCAACCTGTCAGCCTACTGGACAATCTCTTGTACCACCATTAGAGTAAGTTTGAACTACAACATACCACTTCCATTTATTTTCAAACTCATCATATATGACTACAACAGCCCCAGTCTGGAAACTTTATTGTCACACCTCGTATATAGTACAAGAAAAATATAAAATGGCTATGGTAGTTTCATGTTGCTACCATATATTAACATGCAGTGAGAGGCAGCCTCCCACTGCTCACTTAGAGAAGTTAAGAACTGAAAAAAAAATAAAGAAAGAAAGAAACAAGAAAAAGGAACTAAGTCTATAAAAGAAAGTTCAGCTAAGCAGCAAAGGGTGCTAAGAGCCTCATACTCACCAACTAATGATCCTGAGGGACTTTTTAAATTAAGCATGCTGAATATAGAAAAATCTATTTAAAGGAAACTGAATATTGAACATTGCTGTTTAGTCAATAAAGAGTTTTCATTCGTATAATATAATTAGTCAATTATATGAAATCAGTACTCAAGTATTAATTTCAGCATTTACTACTAATTCTTATGATGCCAATTAGAGATTTGTCCAAATTGTACATTTGTACTGGTTTTACAGTACAAATATATAAATGTTTATTCTACAATAAAAGAAATCTGCCTAAATGATTCAGAAAATCACTAGAAAGAAATCTGTTTGCATTTTTTTTATTTTATGCATCTAAATATAAATTTAGTGGTCTTAATATTACATATTTTGTCATATATAATGTGAATCACACAGATCACCAGCTTACATCTTGTAGTAGTGTTCTGCTATAAAATAAAAAATCAACCTAAATTATTTCAAAATTCTTCTGTGACACAGAATTACTAGAAAAGGTATATAATTTTTAAAAAATGTTTTTATACATCTAAATATCAACAAAAAAAGTGTTTCCATTCTTTTTGAAATTGCAATTTCCATAGTTTTTTTAATGAAAGAGAAACTAGTGTCTTAGAGTCTTTATTAATATTGTTTACTGTTTAAATTTTCATAATGGTTTACTAGAAAATTATGTCTATAGGAAGCATATTTTTTTTATGAAAACCCCAAGCATGAGAGGTATTAGAATCTATAGTACTTAGTATCCTGCATGGGTTAGAGGTTGAGAAAATGAAAGAAGATATTTCTTCACATTATATTTCAACTTCGGTAGATTGCAATTTTCATGAAATATGTATTAAGGAAGGTTGTTCCAGAAAACAGAAGTTGAATGAATAAATGATGAAGAAAAGTTGGCTCTGTGAATTTGAAGTTGAACAGTAAAAAGATGTTGACTGGTTGAGGCATGTGTTCAGGCTGATTTGGAAGAGAGAGCTTGAATTATAGAAGCCAGTTCAGAAGAAGTACCCAGAGAAGTATCTATAGAATAGGCATGAAGCAAAAACAGAACATCTATGAGACAGATAGTGGAGAGACTGTTAGAGATGAGTCATTAATTAACCTAACTGCCTTCTTTTGAATGGAATCTAGAAGCCTGAGATGCAGGAGCAATATTCCATGGTAAGACAGATTTGCGATTTGTACAGAGTGAGCAGCTGTTTGGAAGAAAAGTAATGATGAAAGCAAAAGAGAAAACCCAGTTTTTTTGATGTGGAGGAAGCAATATTTGTAATGTGCTTATGCCAAGAGAGATTAGAAGTCGTGATAATCCCCAATAAAGATATGTGATCTTGCCTAGAAGTCAGAGTGTCATCAAAGTTAAGGATAGGAGCAGAAGAATCTTTTTGCGAGATACAAGACAGGACTGCATTTTAGAAGGATTTAAATTAACTTATCTTTGCACTACTAGAGAATTATTTGGAGATCAGCATTAAAGGAACTGGTAGTAAACAGTCGAGAAGTTTAAGCTGTTTGTGCAGGGCAAGGTTTCTGCTGGGAGTCATAGTGGGAGTCATGGGCTGTGTTAGGGTAACTAAGAGTAGGAACAGGTGCATGTACACCAATGCTAGGAGTATAGTTAATAAATTTGATGAGCTTGAAGTGCTAGTCAAGACATCAAAGGCAGATAGTATTGGGATATCAGACGTGGTGTCACACAGATATAAGCAGTTCAGAATTGGAATCTGGGGAGTACAATGTGTACAGGAAGGGAGGAGGGGTTATGCTGTTAGTTAAGAAACACATAAAAGCTAAGGAAGTGCAGCCAGTTGATGTTGGTGGCCAATGCAGTGTTGAGTCTGTTTGGTGTGAAATAAGCACTGGCAAAGGAAAAATGAGAGTAGGTGTGTGTGTGTTGTAGGCCTAATGAATCTGATGAGTATAATGAGCAATTGTGCAGAGAAATAGAGTGGGCCAGTAAATCAGAATGTCTTATAATGGGGGATTTTAACTTTCCAGATATTGACTAGAACTTGTGGGTTGGCCACTCGCACACTTGCAAGACTTTTGTGGATTTATTGGATGACTTGTTTTCTACAGCAACATGTTCGAAAGGCAACCAGAGAGAGTAATACTTTTGATCTGATTATCAGCAGATCAAAAGGCATGATTACTCATGCCTTAAGAATTTGCAGATAAAGGAACCACTGGGTGACAGTAATCACAATGTACTGATGTGGGAATTACTTAAAGATGTAACTACCATCGTGGCTAAAGGGAAGGGCTTTTACTTTCGTAAAGGCAATTACAGGGGTCTCAGACAGTTTTTAAATTCTGTACAGTGGGATCAACTGATGATGTTACCAATGTTGAATTCTAAATGGGAAGCCTTCCGGGACTTAATTTTGGAGGCTACTAGGCTTTTCATTCCAACTAAGAAATACTGTTCAGGGTTTAGGCCTAAATGGATGTCAGATGAATTAATGAGGCTCATGGCAGAGAAGAATGTATGGGATGCATATAAAGATGCACAGAAGCCTATGGCAGGTATAAACTAGTCTGTAACTAAGTCAAAAAGGAGGTTAGGCAGGCGAAGGCAGATTATGAGAAATCTTTGGTAAAGGACACAAAGAAAAACAGCAAAGAGTTCTGGATAAGCTTACTTCCTTGCATTCTTTTTCAGTACTGATACTACCATTTAAAACTTTTAGTGTGCCACAAAAAAAAAAAAAAAATTCTAAAATTAAAAAATCACCTTATCAATACACCATAAAATAAATTTGTCTTTGTATAATACTTATTTTATATTTTAAATTATTTATGAGTGGCTATGATCTAGTTCATTGGACTTGTGCTGTTGGCTTGCCATTCACTTTATTATGCCAATAAACTGATATTTATTTCAATCTAGGGCTCAAAAAGATGACACCGTGCTGTGCAAGAAAAGATGCCAATCAAATGATGCTGATTGCATATTGAATAATACACAGACTATCACATTTCAAGGAATTGCTTTGCCCACCTTGTATTTGCTTCCTTCACCTCTGATATTAACAAACATGAGAGCAGTAACAATTGGCAGTCCTCTAAAATTTGATACTGACTATGCCATTTTAGAAGGTAATTCTGAAGAATATTTTGATATTTCCTATGGAAAAGGAGTTGGTAAGTTGCTTTAATTTCCTCTTTTATAAAAAAAGTCAACTGTTAAGATATTATATAAGTATATTATAGCTATTAGTCATATTTAAGTAAAAAGTTACTATACACTGGTGATCAAAGAAAGTACATCACCCCTTAAAATTGTAATTGTTGTCCGAATAACGTAAGTATATGGCAATATTTCTTACAGATTGCATCGGATAAGATTTACATAGGTGATGACATAATATTGCATCAGCTGTTACGTTCAGCTATATAAGCATGCTCTTCAAGAGTTGCAGTCATTCCTTGCTTGTGTCAGGATGGCGAGTTAGTGCAGTTGATGCCACAAAGAAAGAGTGCTATTGTTGCTTTATGTGAGAAAGGATGTTCTTCACATCATATTGTTTATAGAGTGTCTTGAAATCAGCTGACAGTGAGTAGATTTCTTTCCAAATTTAAGAATACTGGTTCTGCTGATAGGAAAAAAGGAACCAGATGCAAACGAGTCTCTACAGCAAAACAGGACCAAAACAGGACTTCAGCTTTTGAAGCGCTTATGCCTTAAAAACTGTAAAGCTTCTTCGTCTGAGCTGACAAAAGAATGAGAAGAATATACAGGAGTGGTAGCAAGTGCAGTAACAGTCAGAAGACACATCTTCAAAAATGGATTTGTAGTCCGTCATCCTAATAAGAAGCTCCTGCTCACACAAAATATGAAAAAGGCCCGATTAATTTGGTGTAAGGAGCGTGTAAAATGGACCCCCGCGCAGTGGAAGTCAGTTATTTTCTCGGACGAGAAGAAATTCAACCTACATGGCTCTGATGGGAGACAAACGATTCACCGTAGACATGGTGAAGAATACCATCCAGACTGTATGGTGTCTACAGTGAAATTCCCTACCAGCCAAATGATATGGGGGTGCATTTCGTACCGCGGAGTAGGTCACCTGCAGTTTATAAAAGGTTCCGTAAATGCCAATGGATTCCTGGCTATATTGGAAGGCAAATTGCTGCCAAACATTTCAACCTGCCAAGTAACTGAATCTTTCGGAAAGACTCTGCGCCTTGTCATCGGGCGAAAAGCATAAAAAGGCACTTCTGTAGTTACTTTAGCATCATTTCTGCATTAGAGGTTCAACAATAATGTAAAATGATAAACTGAAGCATTTGTTACAGGAAAAAAAAAATGGTTAGAAGAATAGTCCATTACAACTCTTAGCTGGCTAGAAAACAGCCCAGACCCGAATCCTATAGAGAACTATTGGCATTGTGTAGAATCTGCAGTTGTCAGAAAGGAACCAAAGACCCTTCATGAACTCTACATCCTTCCTAAAATGAAATCCAAGTATATGATAACAAAATTATTTTTTGCATCCAGTTCCTTTTGTAACCACATCATATTATCCAATCAAATTTGTCAGACAAGATTTTGCCTTACCCATGCTTAACAAACCCATGCTGTGTCTGAATTATTATTGCAGTCTTGTCTAGATGATCCTGCAGTGCATCTTTAACCAGTGACTCCATTATTTTCCACAGAACAGAAGTGAAACTAACAGGTCTTAATTACTTGTGTCACCCTTTGATCCCCCTTTGTGAATTGGGGATATGTTTGCACACATCCAGTCCACAGGGACTTCCCCTGAGTCCAAGGATGCACTATAATTATGGCTAAGGGTTTGCATACTTCCTTTGCCACCTCCTTTAATATAACTGGATAGATCCCATCCACCCCAGATGCCTTTCTTATGTTTAATTTCAAGAATTTCTCCTCCACATTACTCTCAGTTATTACAAAATCATTAAGCACACTGATACACTTTGATAAACTTCTGGCATTTTCCTCCCTTAATAACTCCTCATGTGCGAATGTAGATGCAAAATACTCATTCAGATTATCAGGTACCTGAGCAGGATCATCAACAGTTGAACCATCGATACCAAGTGGACAAATCTGATTCATCCCCTTCCTTTTAGAGTTTATGTAAGTAAAGAAGCCCTTGCTGTGTTTCTTAGCATCCTTTGCCAAAAATTTCTCGTAATCTATCTTTGCTTGCCTAATCTCCTTTGTGACTTGATTACAGAGTAGCTTATATCTGCCGTAGGCTTCTGTGTCACCTGATAATTTATATGCATCCCATGCATTTTTATTCCCATGGGTCTCATTAGTTCATCTGGCATCCATTTAGGCCTAAACCGTGAACAATATTTCATAATCATTATCAAAAGCCTGGTAGTAGCTTACACAATTAATTCCTTGAATGATTCCCATTTAGAATTTGCTGTGGAGTCCCACTGCAGTTGCCTTTACGAAAGCAAAACCCTTCCCTTTATTCCTGATGGTAATTATATCTTTAAGTAAATCGCACATGAGTATACTGTGATCACTGCCACCTAGTGGTTTCTTTATCTGCAAATTCTTAATGCACAAATGATCACTGCTGATAACTGGATCAAGAGTATTACACTCTCTTGTTGCCTCTCAAACATGCTGCTGCAGAAAACAGTCATCCAATAAATCCTCAAAAGTCTTGCTAGTGTGCACATGACAACCCCCCCCCCCCAAGTTCCAGTGAATATCTGGGAAGTTAAAATGCACAATTATAAGACAGTCTGATTTACTGGCCCATTCTATTTCTCCATACAATTGTTCATTGTACTCATTAGAGTCATTAGGCCTATAACACATTTCTTATCTCATTTTTGCTTTCCCAGTGCTTATATCACACCAAACTGTTTGAACATTGCACTGTCCATCTATGTTAACTGGATGCACTTCCTTAGATTTTATGTTTTTCTTAATTAACAGCATAACCCCTCCTCCCTTCCTATCCTTTCTGTATACATTGTCCTCCCCAAATTCCAATTCTGCACTGCTTATATCTGTGTGACACCACATCTCTGATATCCCAACAGTAGCTGCCTTTGATGTTTTGACCAGCACTTCAAATTCATCAAATTTATTTTACTATAATTCTAGCATTGGTGTACATGCAAGTATACATGCACCTATTCTTATTAGTTACCCTAACACAGACCATGGACAGGGTGGCCTCAATTTAAATATTCCTATTCAGAGCTCTCTGTGCTCTAAGTAATAAGTAGAATGCCAACAAAATTGGTAAGTAAACTATGCAAAGCATGGGGTGAAGGATCCCATGAAAAAAAAAATTAGTTCAAAAATGTGTCGATAATATGGTGCTGTAAAAGAAGAAAGACACAACAAAGTACTAACAAATAAATAACTAAGATAAACCTTATTGAAATTACAAATTTTTATTTGTGCTCTGCAAAAAAACAGAAAGAAACTGAATTGCACTAAAGTTTTAAATCCTAACTAAAAAATAAGACACCTAAGAGAGCAGAAAATTTGCATAAATCTGAGTTAATTTAAATTTTTCCAGCAGCAGAGAGTTAGAAAGGCACAACTCAGACATTGCAAGCGTATTCTGTAAGTTTACTGTTTACAATGCGTCTTACTCTGCCCGATCGTGCTTTAATTGTAAAGTTCTTCTACGTTAATGGATGCATTGCAGCACCGCTCTGCGTGAATTTAGATGCTGTAAGAACTTATGTCAATGTCCTTTATCATTTGCTGCAGATAGAAGGATGATTAACAAATTTGAGGAAACTGGGTCCTTTGTTGTTAAGCCTGGAAGAGGAAGGAAGCCTGTTTCACCTCAGGTAGCAGAGGAAGTTGTAACGGCTATCATCAACCGATCCATGGATACAGCTGCTGGAACTAGTAGCAGTGCATGGGGAGTAGCAAGGCAATTTGTTGTCCCATATTCCACTGTTTGGAAAATTCTTCAGAAACTAATCCATTATTATCCATACAAGATCAGTCACCAGCAGCAGCTGCAAAGAGATGATCCTGAATAACAAATGGCATTTGCTCTAACGTTTTTGGCCAGAATGGAAGTGGACGATGCCTGGCCATGGAACATTCTTTGGGAGATGAGGCCCATTTTTATCTCGATGGACTGTCAGCACTCAAAACTGCCAAATATGGGCTTCAGAAGCACCGCATGCTATTCAGAAAATCCCATTGCACTTGCTGAAAATCACCGTCTGTGTGACTTCAAATTTCATCCTAGGGCAGTTTCTTTCTGTTTTTTTGCAAAGAGCACAAATAAAAATTTGTAATTTCATTAAGGTTTGTCTTATTTATTTATTTATTGGTACTTTTTCATGTCTTTCCTCTTTTACAGTGCCATATTATCCCTTATCGGCAGATTTTTTAACTTTTTTTTTTTTTTTTCACGGGATCCTTCTCCCCATGCCTTGCATAGTTTACTTACCAATTTTGGTGGCATTCCACTTATTACTTAGAGCTACAGAGAGCTCTGAATAGGGATACTTAAATTATGGCCACCCTGTATTTATTTGTTTCATGATCACTCCCACTAGTCCCGAAACCCCCCAGCACCCTGCCCTCCAGGCCAATACTCATTCTAATAGAAGCATAGCAAGAATCACTTTCACCTCTACCTGCAGCTACTAATAACCTTTTAGTCAGTGAATCCACTCCCAGGCTAGCAGTTTTCCGACCCACCTAATGCTGCCTTGATAGCATCCACAAACACCTTTGCACCATTTCTATTTAAGTGTATCCCATCCCTGTAGAAGCAGTCTCTCCTGTTAACAAGCACAGACCATGCTGAGAAAAATTCTACCCCTTGAGCTTTGTCAATCAATTCAGCCCTGGAGACATTGTCACAATGTCCCCAGGGATGAATTGATTGACAAGGCTTGTCATATACTCCCGCCTATCGTGTCTGGGCAGAATTGCAGACACTTTCAAATTTAATACTCACTCACAACTTTTTTTTTCAGCATTGACCTATACTTGTTAAGTAAATATGCAGATCTCCTCCTAATGTCATTAGTGCCAACATGTACAACAATATCACCCTTTGTACCCTTAAAAGATGATATCCGTCCTACAACATCATCAACTTTTGCACCTGGCAGATGTACCCTGGTCCTATTCCACCTATCCTTTTTACACAATATATTACCTATCTCCCTGACAATAGAGTCACCAATAATAACTAACTCCTGTGGGACCAGTGCATTCTGCCTTGAGATTGCCACTATGTTGCCTGATGCACAAGAGTGAGTTCTAGTGTTGAGTTAGAGAGCTGAGAGCTTGATGGGCCCCCATTTTAATACTTTCAAGGGCATCTACCCGACTCTACAAACTCTCATAAGCGCCCATCAGAACATTGAGTTGGTGCCTAATTTCTTTACACTCTCTGCACCTAGCACACACACAGACATTCTAATTGGCTAAGTCATGTCCTGTTCCAGAGAGTTAACATGTTGCACATTTTCTTAGGCTGTGATACGTTGGAGAATCACCCCCCCCTCGGCTCTCCCCCCAGTCACTGCCTTCCTGCTACTTTGTGTCCATTGCTTTGCTGCTCTAGTCTGGGGCATGATATTGAAATTAACAATGAAAATTAATAAGATTAATAAATTTAATTAATTAATTAATTATCAATACTACACTATCTAATAGATTCCTAAATGCAGTGATATGTTTTACGCTATCTAGTTTTACATTAGAGCTAGCTATTTACCACAATTAAAAATTTGAATTCCCTACCACTCATTCTATATGAAAATAGGATAAAGGGGATACAAGGACTAATAGATTGACAGTAGCCACTGGCAGAGGTGAAAGTGATTCTTGCACTGCTTCTATTGGAATGAGCCGCAGCCTGGAAAATAAGATGCAGGATATTTCAGAGACTGCTGGGAATCATTGGGGTACAAGTAAACACATGGGTTGTGTTAGGGTAGCTAAGAAAAAGAACAGGTGCATGTATACTTGTGTGTACACCAATGCTAGGAGTTTAGTAAATAAATTTGATGAATTTGAGGTATTGCTCAAAACATCAAAGGCAGATATTGTGGGGATTTCAGAGACGTGGTGTCACACAGATATAAGAAATGCAGAACTGGAATTTGGGGAGTACAATGTCTACAGAAAGGATAGACAGGATAGGAAGGGAGGAGGGGTTATGCTATTAGTTAAAAAACACATAAAATCCAAGGAAGTGAAGCCAGTCGACATCGCTGGACAGTGCAGTGTCGAGTCAGTTTGGTGTGACATAAGCATTGGGAGATCAAAATTGAGAGTAGGAGTGTGCTATAGGCCTAATGACTCTGATGAGTATAATAAGAAACTGTTCGGAGAAATAGAGTGGGCCAGTAAATCAGAGAGTCTTATAATGGGGGATTTTAATTTCCCAGATATTGACTGGAATTTGGGGGCTGGTCACTCACACAGTAGCAAGGCTTTTGTGGATTTATTGGATGATTGTTTTCTACATCAGCATGTTCGGGAGGCAACTAGAGGGAGTAATACTCTTGATTTGATTATCACTAGTGATTCTTCATGCATTAAGAATCTGCAGATAAATGAACCACTTGGTGGCAGTGATCACAGTGTGCTGAAGTGGGAGTTACTCAAAGAGGTAACTACCATTAGGGGTAAAGGGAAGGGGTATTGCTTTCGTAAAGGCGACTACAATGGACTGAGACAGTATTTAAATTCTATACAGTGGGATCAACTGATGATATTGCCAACAGCAAATTCAAAATGGGAAGCATTCAAAGAACATATCTTGGAAGCTACTAGGCTTTACATACCAACTAAGAAATATTGTTCAAGGTTTAGGCCAAAATGGATGTCAGATGAACTAATGAGGCATATGGCAGAGAAGAAAAATGCATGGGATACATACAAATTAACACGTGACACGGACGCCTATGATAGATACAAGTTGATCTGTAACCAAGTTACAAAGGAGGTTAGGCAGGCGAAGGCAGATTACGAGAGATCCTTGGCAAGGGATGCGAAGAAAAACAGCAAAGAGTTCTTTACTTATGTAAACTCTAGAAGGAAGGGGATGAATCAGATTGGTCCACTTGAGATCGATGGGTCAACTGTTGATGACCCTGCTCGGGTAGCTAACAAACTAAATGAATATTTTGCATCGACATTCACACATGAGGAGTTATTCAGCGAGGGGAATGCCAGAGGTGTATTCAACTCTAGCAGTAAGCTAGAGAATCTTGTAATAACTGAGAGCAAAGTGGAGGAGAAATTGTTGAAGATAAACACAAGAAAGGCACCTGGGGTGGATGGGATCTATCCAGTTATATTAAAGGAGGCAGCAAAGGAGGTAAGCAAACCCTTAGCCATAATTATGAGAGCTTCCTTGGACTCAGGGGAGGTACCCATTGACTGGAGATGTGCAAATGTGACCCCAATTCACAAAGGGGGATCAAAGGCTGACACAAGTAATTATAGACCTGTGAGTTTAACTTCTGTTCCCGGAAAATTAATGGAGGCACTGGTGAAAGAAGCACTGCAGGATCATCTAGACAAGACTTCAGTTATAGCTAGGACACAGCATGGTTTTGTTAAGGGGAAGTCTTGCCTGACCAATTTGATTGGATACTATGATGCAGTCACAAAAGAACTGGATGCAGGGAATAACTTTGATATTATATACTTGGATCTTAGAAAGGCTTTTGATACTGTTGCACATGGAAGACTGCTGCACAAATTGGAGCAGTGTGGCATTGGAGGCAAGTTGCTGCTATGGATAAAGGGGTGGTTGAGGGGGAGAAGACAGAGAGTGGTAATCAATGGACACTGCTCATCGTGGACTAATGTTATTAGTGGAGTCCCTCAGGGTTCAGTATTGGGGCCTTTATTGTTTTCTGTATTTATAAATGATATTGATGATGGTATATCCGGCTTAATGTCCAAGTTTGCAGACGATACGAAGGTTGGCAGGGTTGTCAAGGACACTACTGACACTATGCTGCTGCAACAGGATTTGGAAAGGTTGAGCAGATGGGCTTCGAGGTGGCAAATGAAGTTTAACATTGACAAATGTAAAGTACTACATATGGGAAACAACAACCCCAGAGCAACGTATCAACTCTGTGGTACTACACTGACAGTGGTAGAGAATGAAAGGGACCTGGGGGTGGTGGTGCAGGCAGATATGAAGTTCTCTGAGCAGTGCAGACGAGCTGCAAGAGTAGCTCATGGTGTATTGTCAATGATATATAGGAATTTTTCTAGCAGGGATAAGGAGGTGATTATTCCCTTGTATAAGGCAATGGTCAGGCCACACCTAGAGTACTGTATACAGGCCTGGAGGCCTCATTTCAGGAAGGATGTAGAGCTGCTGGAACGAGTACAGAGAAGGGCAACTAGATTGGTGAATGGGACAAAGGGGTTCTCTTACGAAGAAAGGCTTAAGTTTTGCAAATTACAGTGTCTGGAAACTAGGCACCAGCGGGGTGATCTGATAGAGGTGTACAAAGCCTTGAATGGTTTGAGCATGCTCAATGCTGATGGGATTCTTCCTCTAGCTCAGAAAAATCACCTGAGAGGGCATAAATTCAAATTGAGGAAAGACAGATGTAGGATGGATGTGCGGAAGTTTGCCTTTAGCCAGCGGGTGGTTGGTGGGTGGAACAGACTTCCATCCCTTGTCGTGGAAGTTGATAGCCTAAATAAGTTTAAGGCTCAGCTGGACAGGTATTTCGAACGAACAGAGGGGTGAAGTGGAAGTGGTTATTTTTATTTATTTATGTTACTTTTTTTTTTTTTTTTTTTTTGGCTGATGCTGCATAAGCTTGCTTTCTTGCATCAAATGCCTCTACTAATGCTAATGCTAATGCTAATGCTAAAACAGCTGCAAGGTTCAAACAAAACAACAGTTTTGTGTATATTAAGTAGTAACCTACGAAATCTCTATCTAAATTAAAATAACGAACATAACTAGAACTATAAAGCTATTTATAAAGTACATATAATAAGACAATGAAGTAAATAAAAGAACAAAACCCTGATCTTTTTTGAATATTGCTTTTAATTGGATAACAACATCCATTAGGCAAATCTGTTATCCATTAAAAACTCAAGGCACTGCTGTGACTGGTTTTCCAAATTATTGGTTCAGTCATCAGACAGCAGGTAGCCCTAATCAACAATATAAACAAGTAGCCAAGCAGTAGATCAGTAGGAAACTTCTGATTAAAATGTAAGTTATGTTATATGGATGTTAAACCCCTACAGACAAGTTGCTTGTTTGTTTGTTTTTTATTTGGTTTTTAGGAGCATTAGCAACTAAGGCCATATTGCTCCGGGATATGCGGTGGTCATTCCCTGACCTTTCCGCATCCTCCGTATTTGGTGGTGACGGGGTCGAACCCCGAGACAAGTTGCATGAGGCCAATATTATAATATGATTAATAAAGGGGGGGGGAACCATTCCAAATGCAGGTTATTGCAGTATCTGTCTGCCCTTGCTTAGAATAATAAAAAAAAAAAAACACTAAAATATTGATTGATTCCAAATGTATCTTCAGATATGAATAAATGTAAATTATCAGAAAAAAAAATGATTAACCCACTGTATGAACAAAATGGCTTTAGAGCATAAAATGCCTTTACCTTTATTAAATACTTTAACTTACAGTACCATTCAAGAAAAGATTTTAATGCTGTTTTTTTTTATTAAACTTTGAGAAATACTCCTCTATGCACCTTTGAGATTTGTATGAGTACTATGAGCTAAGGAATTCTGTCTTATCATAATATTTGGTAATCTAATATAAAATAAGTTTTGTAAAGTAAGTTCTCTACAGACAGCCTGTATACTTATTGAAAGTCTTAATATTGACAAGTTTACAGTTTGATTATCTATTCTCTTTAGGTTCTTTAAGATTGGTGAAGCCAATTATAGGGCCTAAAGAACTCCACTTGAAGTTAGAGATGCTGATTGAATTACGAAAAGAAAACTATCCTGTGCCAGCTGCATTAACACGCCATTTAGCATTTATCATGATAGACATATCAAAACATGATTTTTGAAGAACTGATGCAGCTTATAGAATGAACAAAGTTATGTATAAATAATTGGCGAAGGTAAAGAAAGCCAACACAAGAACGATGAGAAATGTCGGATAATTTTTGCGGAAAATTATTTTCCCGATACAGCACTCTAGCACAGCTCGCTCGGTAAACAGCCGGTAGGTGTTATCGGTCTGGAGCAAAGTCGAGAAAGATATATTGATTGACAGGTAGGCATGGCAAATGATGTGCTGATTAGTGCACGAACACGATAACATCGGTTTAGAGTCACTTTAGTAGCACTAATGGTAACTTGCCCTAATGAACGGTTTCCATAATGGTGAAAAAAGGTCAGGTTACCTCCACTTGAATCCCATGGGAGCTTGACCCCCTCCCAAAGTGGAGGGGGTAATCTAAACTGTTTTCTTTAGAATCATGAGTGGACTAGTGCATAAATTGTTTATTAACAAAATATTAATTTTTTATTACTGTACTTTTATTTTTAAGGTCAGGTTACAAAATACAATGAAAAATAAAGAAATCTTTTCCTTTTTTCGTAACCAAGCCTAAATGAACAGTATAGTAAAAACACTCATGAACTCCCAAAATCTGCTTTTAATAATGAGAAAAAAACATAATGAAGAACATAAAAATGAACCGAACGAAACTTTTATTAATTTAGTTTTCATCAAAATATCAACCAACGTTTTATTTTCCTTACAAATTTCTTCCATCTTTAAAAGATTCATCGCTACTATTACCTGTTTCCTGTTCATCACAAAACTATTATGCACCGTTCTTTACTCATAAATACACATTATAATGCCAACCAATGACTACACAGTAGCTTGTCATCTGTCACGCCCACCACCACCAATCATTTCATCATTTGCCACACCTACCCCTCAATCAATATATCTTTCTCGATTTCGGCTCCAGACCGATAACACCTACCATCTGTTTACCGAGTGAGCAGCACTAGAGTCTGGTGTCAGGAAACTAATTTTCCACGTAAGTTAGCTGACGTTTCTCGTCATTCTTGTGTTGGCTTTCTTTACCTTAGCCAAATAATTAAATCTAAATTAATATATAAAAAAGGAAGAAGAGAAGATAACTTTATTAAGCAAATACCTATAAGAATTATATTTTTGGATATATATGTATAAAACAATACTTCATGCTTATAGATCTTTTCACAGGTGAATAATATTAATTTGAAATGTTTGAAGATATTTTAAATGCCATGTTGGTGTAGCTGGGTCTTTTATATCAACTTTTTTTTTTTTTTTAAGAAAGGATATTTCTGTAAGTATTTTCGAAATACATTCAGTGAAGTATCTTGGTAATACATCAATAATAAAGTAAATTAGTAATGTATATCCTTTGGTTGTGTCATCTGATTAATAATAAACTCTTTTCCTATTTAAGATCTATAAGCATGAATACTTCATGCTTATAGATCTTTTCACAGGTGAATAATATTAATTTGAAATGTTTGAAGATATTTCATGCTTGTAGATCTTTTCACAGGTGAATAATATTAATTTGAAATGTTTGAAGATATTTTAAATGCCATGTTGGTGTAGCTGGGTCTTTTATATCAACTTTTTTTTTTTTTAGAAAGGATATTTCTGTAAGTATTTTCGAAATACATTCAGTGAAGTATCTTGGTAATACATCAATAATAAAGTAAATTAGTAATGTATATCCTTTGGTTGTGTCATCTGATTAATAATAAACTCTTTTCCTATTTAATTATGTACAGAAAACATTAAAATTATAGAATGTCCATCAGCGTTATACATTTTTATGTAATCTTTAAAATCATGCACACTTAGGAATTGAGAGGTGCCAGATTTTGAAAATTTCCAGATTTTGGAGAGTATACATCAATGAATATTAAACATATACAATTAAATTTATTCACATGGGTAAACATTTATGATGACTGTCTTGACCTGACTGTTTATCTGTTTTTGCAAGCAGAATATAAACTGCATGGATAATGCAATGATATTAATTTTCACAGCAGAACAAACCTACCTTTGTAATCAGTTTCCCTAGAGTTGCACTTTAGTAATACAGTCAGTCCTCGTATAACACGTGTTTGCACTACACGAATTCGATCGTACACGATTTATAAATAGGGGAACAATATCGTATATAACATGAACCGAATTCGCTTATGCACGATTCGCCTTTGTGTTTACAACAAATGTCAGTCGAACGCGGAATCATCCCAACTGAACGCAACACAATAGGAATGAAGAGAAGATTCTGAAAATGTATTTATGTTTTTTTATATCAGTGAAGGGGACACACATTTCACCATAATAACGTAAAAACCCACACAATTCCAGCTATCGGTATTATCACAAATGCAATTAGATCGAGTTTACTACCAGATTCCACTAGCAGAAATGCAACTGGAAATTATTTTTATTGTTTTATGGTAGTAACCCCCAGAAATGTGCTTTAGTAAAATGTGAGCTAGTTGAGGTGTTTTACTTTAATAAAATGTGAGCTAGTGTGTCTCTCTGCCTTTACGATGTTGTTTATTCAGTTGCTACATGTGCACAGCTTTGTTTATGTGTATCAAGCGTGCCTCCTCATTTTGTAATTGTGCTTTATTCACTAAAAATGAGTAAAATACTTAAAAGGTGTGAAAAGGAAGCATCCTGGTGAAGAAACTACAGATTCAGAGAGAAAAAGAAAAGCAATATCGATAAACAGAGGCGGACCGGGTCAAAAATTCTTACCTGGGAAAATTTGTAGTGGCCTCATACTAGCATTTATGGCCAAAATCACACCGGCCTCCAGCCCACCAGGGTTTCCCCAGTAAGGCTTATGGCCAGTCCACCTCTGTCAATAGAGAAAAAATATGAAATTGTGAAACGCTTTGAGCGAAATGAAAGACCATGTGATATTGCACATGCTACAGGCCTAAATGAGGCAACGCCGAGAATTAGAAAGAATGCAGAGAAAATAAAAACAACTTTCATTGCAGAAACAACTCAAAGTTAATTAATTAAAATCCATTAGATCAAGACAAAAAAGAATTGGAAGAGATGGAACGGCTGTCATCTGTTTGGATAGAAAATCAAACAAAAAACAAGTTTGCTTATGATATAAGCAAAAGCATTAGCAATATTTTGTTATGTAATAGTCATAATAAAATACATAAGTATTTTATTACGATTATAATGTTTTGGTTACAAATGTGTCTTCAATCTTTGGTAGTCCACCTAACCCTATTTTTCCCATAGGGCCTGTTATTTATATTGCACGATTTTGCATTGCATGAGGGTTTCTAGGAACACAACTATCGTGCTATACGAAGACTGACTGTATTACAATTTTGAAAACTCTGATTTTGTATACCTCATGATAGCTGACATTAAGCAACTTCTTTTCAACTGTTTTGTCTGCATTACTGTTGTTATCAAAGACCACCTACTATGTGATGAGGGACCAGTTAGTCCTGAAATAGACTAATGATATTAAGAGTAGGAGACCAGCGAAATTACTTAACAAGTAGTAGTAGTAGTAGTAGTAGTAGTAGTAGTAGTAGTAGTGGCACATGATGCAAGAAAGCAAGTGTAGGAGCTTATGCAGAGGAGCAGCCAAAAAAAAAAAAAAAAAAAAATCACACCATTCCCTCCAAATGCCTGTCCAGTTCCTCCTTAAATTTATTTAAACTATCAACTTCAACGACAGATGGAAGTTTGTTCCAGCAATTAACCACCCGCTGGCTAAAGGCAAATTTCCGCACATCTATTCTACATCTGTCCTTTCTTAATTTGAACTTATGTCCCCGTAGGTTGGTAATCTGAACAAGTGGAAGGATCCCATCAGAATTCAGCGTGCTCAACCCATTCAAGGCCTTATAGACCTCAATCAGATCACCGCGCAGGTGCCTAGTCTCCAGCCACTGCAATTTGCAGAACTTAAGCCTCTCTTGGTAAGAGAATCCCTTCATTCCCCTCACCAATCGTGTTGCTCTTCTCTGTACACGCTCAAGCAAATCTACATCCTTCCTAAAATGAGGCCTCCAGACCTGTACGCAGTACTCAAGGCGTGGCCTGACCATTGCCTTATACAGAGGGACAATCACCTCCTTTTCCCTGCTAGCAAAATTCCTATATATCATTGACAAAACCCCATGACCCGCCCTAGTAGCCTGTCTGCACTGTCAGAAAACTTCATATCTGACTGCACAATTACTCCCAGGTCTTTTTCATTTTCTACCACCTTAAGTGTAGTACCACACAGTTGGTACGTTTCTCTGGGGTTACTTCTACCCATATGCAGTACTTTGCATTTGTCAAGGTTGAACTTCAGTTGCCACTTCTTAGCCCATCTCCCAAATTATCTAGATCCTGTTGCAGTAGCACACTGCCATTACTGTCATTAACAACCCTGCCAACCTTTGTGTCATCTGCAAACTTCGACATTAAGCCTGATATACCTTCATCAATATCATTGATAAATACACAAAACAACAGTGGACCCAACACCGAACCCTGTGGGACTCCACTAATAACATTAGTCCACGAAGAGCAGCACCCATTGATTACCACCCTCTGTCTTCTCCCACTTAACCATCCTTTTATCCATTGTAGCAAAGTACAGGTTACTGTTGAAAAAAAGCCGTGAATTAGGGTTGAATTTGAAAGTATCTGCAATTCTGCCCAGACATGATAGGAGGGAGTATGTGATGAGAGTCCTGTCGATTAATTTGGCCCAGGAAAGATTGTGCAAGGCTCAAGGAGTAGAATTTTTTTCAGCCTGGTCTCTACTTTTTAACAGGAGAGACTGCTTCTACAGGGATGAGATACACTTAAATAGAAAGGGTGCAAGAATATTTTCTGATGCTATCGAGGCAGTGTTAGGTGGGTCGGAAAACTGCTAGCTTGGGGAGGGGGGAATACAAGGACTAATAGATTAACAGAGATGCAGAGTATTTTAGAGACTGCTGGGAGTCATTTCGGTACAAGTAAATACATGGGTTGTGTTAGGGCAGCTAAGAATAGGAGCAGGTGCATGTATACTTGCATGTACACCAATGTTAGGAGTTTGGTAAATAAATTTGATGAATTTGAGGCATTGATCAAGACATCAAAGGTAGATATTGTTGGGATATCAGAGACATGGTGTCACACAGATATAAGGAATGCAGAACTGGAATTTGGGGAGTACAATGTGTACAGGTAGGATAGACAGGATAGGGAAGGAAGGAAGGGTTATGCTATTAGTTAAAAAACACATAAAATCCAAGGAAGTGAAGCCAGTCGACATCACTGGACTGTGCAGTGTCGAGTCAGTTTGGTGTGACGTAAGCATTGGAAGATCAAAATTGAATGTAGGAGTGTGTTATAGGCCTAATGACTCTGATGAGTATAATAAGAAACTGTACAGGTTAATAGAGTGGGCCAGAAATCAGAGAATCTTATAATGTGGGATTTTAATTTCTCAGATATTGACTGGATTTTGTGGGTTATTATTATTATTATTAATATCCATATGATGTAAGGAAGCCTGAGGCTTATGCTGCACCAAGAAAAAAAAAAAAGTTCCCAAGTAACCCTGAGAGAGAGAGAGTGTCAAAAGTAGAAGGGAATCACCAAGAAAGAGAAGAATGATGATATCCAGCACAGGACCCTGGGTGTGCCAAGTCCATACTCACCAGATGTGAGCCCCTGGTTGGTTACTTACACACTAGCAAGGCTTTTGTGGATTTATTGGATGATTGTTTTCTACATCAGTATGTTAGGGAGACAACTAGAGGGAGTAATACTCTTGATCTGATTATCAATAGTGATTCTTCATGCATTAAGAATCTGCAGAAAAAGGAACCACTAGGTGGCAATGATCACGGTGTGCTCAGGTGGGATTTACTCAAAGAGGTAACTACCATCAGGGGTAAAGGGAAGGGTTTTTGCTTTCGTAAAGGCGACTACGGTGGTCTAAGACAGTATTTAAATTCTATATGGTGGGACCAACTGATGATGTTACCAACAGCAAATTCAAAATGGAAAGCATTCAAAGATTTTACATTGGAAGCTACTAGACTTTACATACCAACTAAGAAATATTGTTCAAGGTTTAGGCCTAAATAGATGTCAGATGAACTAATAAGACATACGGCAGAGAAGAAAACTGCATGGGATACATATAAATTAATGGGTGACATGGAAGCCTATGATAGATATAAGCTGGTCTGTAACCAAGTCACAAAGGAGATTAGGCAGGCAAAGGCAGATTATGAGAAATCTTTAGCAAAGGATGGAAAAAAAAAACAGAAAAGTGTTCTTTACCTTTGTAACCTCTAGAAGGAAAGGGATGAATCAGATTGGTCTACTGGATATTGATGCTTCAACTGTTGATGATCCTGCTCAGGTGGCTTTCTTTGTTTGTTATTGTTAGTTTTTTGGTTTTTAGGAGCATTAGCAACTAAGGCCATATTGCTCCGGGAATATGCAGTGGTCATTCCCTGACCTTTCCACATCCTCCGTAGTTGGTGATCACAGGCTTGAACCCTGGTCTAATCAAGAAGTGTGTGCTACGCACTGCTGCTCCTGCCAACCTGGCAACGGATGTGCCTCCGCTCAGGTGGCTAACAAACTAAATGAATAATTCGCATCTACATTCACCCATGAGGAGTTATTCAGGAAGGGGAATTCCAGAGGTGAGTTAAATTCTGGCAGTGAGCTAGATGATTTTGTAATAACTGAGAGGAAAGTGGAGGAGAAATTGTTGAAGGTAAACACAAGAAATGCACCTGGGGTGGATGGGATCTATCCAGTTATATTAAAGGAGGCAGCAAAGGAAGTAAGAAAACCCTTAGCCATAATTATGAGAGCTTTTTTGGACTCAGGGGAGGTACCCATAGACTGGAGATGTGCAAATGTGACCCCAATTCACAAAGGAGGATCAAAGGCTGACACAAGTAATTATAGACCTGTGAGTTTAACTTCTGTTCCAGGAAAATTAATAGAGGCACTGGTTAAAGAAGCTCTGCAGGATCATCTAGACAAGGCTTCAGTTATAGCTCGGACACAGCATGGTTTTGTTAAGGGGAAGTCTTGCCTGACCAATTTGATTGGATACTATGATGCAGTCATAAAAGAACTGAATGCAGGGAATAACTTTGATATTATATATTTGGATCTTAGAAAGGCTTTTAATACTGTTGCACATGGAAGACTGCTGCACAAATTGGAGCAGTGTGGCATTGGAGGCAAATTGCTGCTATGGATAAAGGGGTGGTTGAGGGGGAGAAGACAGAGAGTGGTAATCAATGGACACTGCTCATCGTGGACTAATGTTATTAGTGGAGTCCCTCAGGGTTCAGTGTTAGGTCTATTATTGTATTCTGTATTTATAAATGATATTGATGATGGTATATCAAGCTTAATGTCCAAGTTTGCAACGATACAAAGGTTGGCAGGGTTGTCAAGGACACTACTGACACTATGCTGCTGCAACAGGATCTGGAAAGATTGAGCAGATGGGCTGAGAGGTGGCAAATGATGTTTAACTTTGACAAATGTGAAGTACTACATATGGGAAACAGCAAGCCCAGAGCAACGTATCAACTCTGTGGTACTACACTGACAGTGGTAGAGAATGAAAAGGACCTGGGGGTAATTGTGCAGGCAGATATGAAGTTCTCTGAGCAGTGCATACGGGCTGCAAGAGTAGCTCATGGTGTATTGTCAGTGATATATAGGAATTTTTCTAGCAGGGATAAGGAGGTGATTATTCCCTTGTATAAGGCAATGGTCAGGCCACACCTAGAGTACCGTATACAGGTCTGGAGGCCTCATTTCAAGACGGATGTAGAGCTGCTGGAACAAGTACAGAGAAGGGCAACAAGATTAGTGAATGGAACAAAGGGGTGCTCTTACAAAGAAAGGCTTAAATTTTGCAAATTACAGTGTCTGGAGACTAGGCACTAGCGAGGTGATCTGATAGAGATGTATAAAGCCTTGAATGGTTTGAGCATGGTCAATGCTGATGGAATTCTTCCTCTTGCTCAGAATAATCACCTGAGAGGGCATAAATTCAAATTGAGGAAAGACAGATGTAGGATAGATGTGCGGAAATTTGCCTTTAGCCAGCAGGTGGTTGGTAGGTGGAACAGACTTCCATCCCTTGTCATGGAAGTTGATAGCCTAAATAAGTTTAAGGCTCAGCTGGACAGGTATTTCGAACGAACAGAGGGGTGAAGTGGTTTTTTTTTTTTTTTTTTTGGCTGATGCTGCTTAAGCTTGCTTTCTTGCATCAAATGCCTCTACTAATGCTAATGCTAATAAAGAAACGACAATGAAGGAGGCTAGGATGTCTTCCCCAGAAATTATGGTGGTGTTTATATATTCAAAAGCTTGATTCCATAATGCTTGATTGGTGTTGTTAACTCTAAATTTTAAAAATCTCATAAGGGATATATAATTTTAACCAAAAAGGTGGATAGGTTGGCAAAAGCGAATTTGCTGAAAGAAACTATTGGCCATAGGGGGTGGCCAGGTTTGTGTAATTTAGTAATGCCAAACATGTGTGGAAGGATGTTACTGCGTATGGCAATTTGTTGTAGTGTGTGAAATTTGATTTCTTTATCAGATCCTAATCTCAAAATACCATCAAGTTTGTTCTTTAATCTGGAGATGTTTATATGTATTGTCAACTTTGTAGGTATCTTTGTCAGAGAGTATTTGTTGCATTTTATTGATATAAGCACTTTTATCTAAAATTGTGATAGTATCACCTATGTTGGCTTTTTTTGTACGATAATGCTTGGGTTTTTTCGTAATTGATATATATTTGATAGCTGTTGTTTAGTCATATTAGGTTGTGGTACCAGTTGTGAATTAATAATAATGTTGGTTCCATGCATAATCTGCCATTTGTCTGGGCAATTTTCCAATTTGGTTTGGAACTCAATTATGCGGTCCTTCATGGGATAATTTTGGTCGCTTATTGCAAAGTTAAACCCGTATTCTAGCCCTGATAATTCTTGACTATTAGCTTCACCTTATTCTCATATTAATAGTTTATAAATGACAACCAGGAACAAGGTAGTACACTTCTTCTTCCTGGAGCAAATTCTAATTAAAGGTTTCTAACAATTCTGTCTTTATTTATTTTAACTTATTTTAAACTTAATTTACACTTCAATACCATGTAACTAAGCAGATCAATTGAGGTGAATACCATCAATTAAGCTCTTATTGCTATTATTATTATTAAGTTGCTGTTTTTAAATCAGGAACTCTTTCCCATTTTAAAACAGCAGGATGGAAGGATAAACACCCTACCTAAGCTAAGCCCCCCTCCTCGAAGACACAAAACAATCAGAAAAGGGAGGTACCTTCACCTGTCAATTATCGCCATCTTCCTCGCTTTCATCGAACTACCTGCTGGTGTATACTATACGTCAGCCAATATCACTATGTAATTATTTACCTGCGTTTACATAGGTCACTAAGGAAAAGGCCTTTTCCTTCGGGTTCCATAATGCTTCAGGAAAATTGTTGCTTCCGGAAGAGCAGGACTAAAATATTTAACTGAAATATTTACAAACTATACAAATATTTAAAATATTTTCAAAATACTAAACTACAGTATTTACAAATATACAATATTCATTAATATACAAAAAAGGAAACAATGGAACAACAAATGTTGAACACTGACTCATGTGCATGAGGTTGATGAACGTTATGGAGGCAGTTGTCAATAATTAAATGCATTTATTGTTTTTTTTGTTGTTTTGGTTTTTTTTTTTTTTTTTAGGAGCATTAGCAACTAAGACCATATTGCTCCTGGGATATGCGGTGAGCATTCTCTGAACTTTCTGCATCCTCCGTATTTGGTAGTCACGGGCTGAAACCCTAGTCTAATCAAGAAGCGTGTGCTATGCACTGCTGCTCCTGCCCACCTGGCTATGGAGGTGCCGAAAGCATTTGTAGTGATGTAATTGCTTCGCCCTCTTCTCCCATTGGCTAAAATAAATAAATAAATATAACTTGAAGGAAAGTTTTTTAATGTATAGATAGATATAACAATATTATTTATCCAAAATAATTATCAATATTAATTATATAAAAAACGTAAATGTATTAAATTTTCAAGTTACCATATTTAATATAAACCCAATACGAATATCGATATTCACCTCTAAATTAAAAAAAATTGAACTGACTGTCACTGGCAATACTCACTGTATGAATGATGTCCATGCATTCCCCTTACCTGTATTTATAAATTAATGGTCAGTATTGGAAATAGCAAAGGAACGATTAGAAAGTGTTACAAGCGAATGTTCTTAGAACTGTTAGTAGGTCAACGCAAATCTTAGGTGTAGTAGAAATAGGGATTAACAGTATCTTGCAGTTTTTAAATACTATACATCTTCAACTAAAAAAGGAACGCATTACCGGGAGGGACATAATGACTCATATACCCATGATGTAATGTAAATTGCAACTATGCAACTAAAGGCTACTTTACTGAGTAAAAATACAAACCGGGCCATTTCCACGAAAGAGTACAAATTTCGCTGAATTTTGGAGACTTTGGCGATGTGCGCCTTATTGGTCAATTAAAAGTGCCCACAGACAACTAATACACACAATTTTTTCTAAAAAACTTTACGAATTTAAATGCATAACAAAACATTTAAAATATATATATATAAATATAGAAAACAGTCCGAAATGTTTGGAAATTACAATTCATTACAATTATTTGTACCGGAACCGAGCTCGGGTAGACCTCTAGTGTGTGCTGCCAAATTGCAATACAATACTGTATACAGCAGACTCTCGATTTACCGGGATCGGATTAATGGGGCACTAAAAGACTCCAAATTAAAAAAAAAAAAATCAACCAGAAATCATAAAATTCAAGTAATAACTAGAATAGGTATAAACAAATGTTTTTCAAGTCATAAATAAGCAACAAGAAGCGGCATTATAAGTCATCTATAAAATGATTTCATTTTACTCCCTTGGACTTACCTTTAATAAGTAAATCTTGTCTCAGAACACCCAATACTTTTCCACGGTCTTTTTAAGTAAAACTTACTTCCCCTCCCATCGGATAGGACTGCGTCGCTATCCCCCTTAGTGTGCAGGTAATGCCGCAACCGTGAAACAGTATCACCCCGTCATGTCGCGCCAGCTATCGGAGAGTGGTCATTATTCAGCCAGGGCAGCGTCCTGACGCATTGTTTACAAAAAACGGGAAGAGAGAGAGAGATGTGACACTTTTAGTCATACTTCTAATGCCGGCTGAATCACGTATCAGCAGAATGTTTGGTAGTAGGGAGACTAAAAGGAGAGAAGAGTATGTCAAATAAAACTCCCCTGAAGCAACCCTACACGAATATGCAAACTATCCTTACCGCTTCATAAATATCGTCTCTGGTTGAGTCAGGCCCTAAAAATGTCAGGCAAGAACCTGTTTTTCTGTCCGACAAAATAAACACCTGCTTATGAGGGGGAAAAGCAGAAAAGGGGAAAAACATATATAGAGAGATGATGAACAAAGAAAGGAGTTAGTTTGTCGTTCGACGATTGCATTGCTCGTCGGAGCTCTCCTCGCTGAAGTTGTCATCGGAGTCGTTGGGTTCGTCGTAGGAGAAAGAAGAGTGAAGAGAGCTGTTTTCGTTGATTAAGAGAAGAAGCCTTGGTCTCGATGATCCCAGAGATGGCAAGATCTACGCCCAGGCATATCTTGGAACTTTTTGGTAAGTTTACCCAATCTTAACCAATAGAATTGATTAAATTGAATCATTAGAGAGTCGCATTCCCTTTACAATTATCAATCATGTTATACCCACCTTTCTTCTCATAAAAGTAGTTTTAAAAAATGTATCTTGATGTGTTTTAACCTTATTTTGCTTACTATTACTTGACCCCATAACTACTTTTGGTACTTATTTGACCCTGATAAGAAAGAACCTTTCGTGGTCCAAAGGATAGGAATTACTGCTTGCCTAGACTACATGAAGACACAGATTAATGTACCTACAAATTCCCCTTAATACCCTAACAGCTCAGCAAGTACCTTCAATACATTATGTTAGGTTTATGGTACTTTTGTATGTAATGTTGTTATATGTAATAATGTTGTATAATAAATCATGTTTGTTTGCTAACTTTGCCTCACGACATTCTCTGGTTGCACATGGACCACTGAAATAGAATTAAGAAAGAACCTTTATTGTGGCCACCTCGAGGCTCTGTTTATTTAAATAGAGAATCGGAGTGGAGAACACAATGCCTCCCGATGTTGCCAGTTTTATTCCATGAGTAAAATTGAAGAACACGTGAGTTACATGTCCTAATCTAAACTAGTAGACGATCATGATTAACCTGGACTCTCTGGACAATTATTTTAGTGTTGAGCATGCCTGAAAGTTGTAGTTATAGCTGTGAAGGGTTCCCAGCATGACTCCGCTATAATGGAGAGAAAATAAATCCGGTGGAACGCTGTTGCTAATCGTGACCAGGATCGGATGTGTCATTTCGGGATGAAAAGCCGCTTTATATGAGTGCCTGTAAGTAACTACGATTGCTGTAGACTGATGAATGAAGAGACAGTAAAACCAACGAGAGTATAGAAGGAGTAAAATTACTACTGTTGTAGTAGAAAGAAAGTCACCAGTACTGTGGGTGTGTTTGCAGAGAATGATAGAAGCATTTTGTTTTTCAGCACAAACAACAACGCGCCTCCGTAGCCAGGTGGGAAGGAGCAGCAGTGCATAGGACACGCTTCTTGATTAGACCGGGGTTCGAGCCCGTCACCACCAAATACGGAGAATGCGGAAAGGTCAGGGAATGACCACCGCATATCCCGGAGCAATATGGCCTTAGTTGCTAATGCTCCTAAAAACCAAATAACAAACAAACAAACAAACAAACAGCACAAACAACACGGACGTCTTCAGGAACACCCATATTGAATGACAGTTAGCAACTAGTAATATTTTTACTTTCTAGGAAAAAAAAAATTTTTAATTTATATAGTTGCTATATGTTGTAACACTTTTGTTTTAGGATTGTTGGTTACTAACGTTACATAATTCTGTTTCAGCAACGTAAAGGTAGGTCACACCATTTTGGAAAAACGGGTCCCCACAGAATATAGATAGGCTAACTCCAAAATTTTTACTGGAAAATTAATAGGGTCACCGAATTTCACATAAACAGTATTAAATCCAAAATGGAAGGACAAATCCCACAAACATCAACAGAAGTTGAAGTCGAACTTTCCGCTCCGTTATTTGGAACACAACAGACTCGATCTCCTCCCGAAGCAGCTAGGCCACGTTTGGCTAATATTGCAGGCTATCTTGGCCTAGTACTAGTTTTTTCAGGTAAGCCTGATGAAGGCCCCTCTGTTCAATATTTTTTCGAAATGCTGGAAAGCGTAGGGGAACTAGCTCTTTGGCTGGTTAGCAAACTTTTGGCAGTCTGTAACTCTAAATTTCGCTCTCTTGCTGCAGAATTCCTAACACAGTCATTAGAATTACGTAAGAAAAAATATTATAGGGTGTTCAAGAATGCTTTTGTAGCCCAGGTTGAAAAAACGGAACCTATAATTACATGCTTACAACAATTTTCAAATGCTGTGCAAGGGCCCGCCGAAAATGTGGCAAATTTTGGTGCCAGAGTCAAAAACTTAGCACAATTAGCATTTAAAACCCAAAGTGAGTCGCCCGAGGCATTACCAATATTAAACCAAGCAATGTTGGCCCAATTTCTCAGGGGGGTATCAAATAAAAGTAGAAGGATGGTACTCTCTCAAAATCCCCTAACCTTCTCACAAGCAATTACAGTAGCGAAGTGTGAAGAAACTAATGATACCATATCTGACTCAAAACGTAAGTCTGTTAACACCCTTTGTGGGCAAACTAACAGTGATGGAAAAATCCTGAATCAACAAGAAAACTATTTTAAAGAAATTCTTAAGCCACTACAAGAACCGATACGAGACCTACAACAATCGTTATATATGCTATCAGTAAATAATATGCAAAATAAGTTAGAAACGCAAGGGACAACTAACAATGGGAATAATCCATGTCAAAACTGGAGCACTGGAGTTTATGCGTCTTCCCCTTCTTGTGACCACGAAGCGTTCCCTGTAAAGCACTTACAGTCGAACAGGGCGTTGCCAAGAGATGCTGGCAATACTCGCAATTACAGGCGTTACGGCGAACCGAATTATGCCGGGAAGCAAGCATTCCATAACCAAGCTAGTGCTACAGAAGGCAGGGGCTGTTGTTTTGCTCAATGCGGCTGCCGATGCAATTCTTGCCTGGCGCCAAGTTGTTCTCCTCCCCAGTGCACGAGGTACACCGCGCACGAGTACACTACTTTACCAAAAAATGGGACGCCCTATGCTAATGGTCAGGGTTACAATTCTAACAGAAATAGAGACACAATAGCTAGTAGAACGTATTATAATAATCAAAATAAGAGTGATATGAGCTCTTATAATAGGGAATGAAAGGGCATAAATAGAAACGAGCGTATTTTTGAACAAACTCAACCTGAAGCTATTCTGGGAAGGCCTATAAATCAAGTAAGTTAGAAACCAGATAGGGAGAGAAATATGTGACAGAGACCAGTTCCTGGAAAAAATAGAAGGAATTTTCCACGTTATAGAACCACCTCATTGCAACAAAATTTAAACGGAGTCACTAAATCATATGCCCATTGTAAAAACGTACAACAGGGGGTATATATATATATATATATATATATATATATATATTAGATAACAATTGCAAATTGCCATTAATTGGTGGATTTATTCAAGGTGTTTCGGCTAAATTTCTGGTGTATACAGGAGCTAGTATAATGCTTATGAGCACAGACTTATAAAATTAAGCATGATAAGTCATTAAATTCGAGAACACCAGAGATAACCATAACCGGAGTTTCTGGCTATATTGTTCCCATTCATACCGAGGTTACAGCAAGTTTTAAGTTAGATGATGCAACTTTTCAGGAAAGTGTTTTAGTAGCTTCAGGAAATTTTAAGGGACAATATGATGTAATATTGGGGTTAAATGTCTTAAGACGTTTTTCGTTCACCATAGACTTAGGAAAAGCGATGGTATGCTCAGTTCCACTGAGGATTTGAATACGGGAAGAAGGAATTAGGGATCAAGTTATAAATTCCAAACCATCTGTAGCTAAATTAACCTGTAAGCAATTGATCCCAGCTTCTTCAGAACGGGTAGTTATAGCATTTTGTAACCAACTTGCTGTTGCCACAGAACAACTAGTTTTAACAGAACATAATTCTAACTTGAATCGTGATGGTTTAGTTGTCAGAAGCTCGGTGGATAAAGTATGGGACAGCGTCCGTGCTCGTTGTGAATCTGACAACCGAGCCCCTTCATCTTCCAAACGGGATGGGAATTGCTAGTGTATAAAGTATTAATAGTAATACTTTATAGATCCAGTTATTTTTGCAGGTGAGGGAATATATAAGAAAGGGACATCTTCTGTGACTTTACAAGATTTTGACCTCGATCACTTGACAGATGATCAAAGGCATAAACTATCGGATTTGTTATATGAGTATAGAGATGTATTCGCTAAGTCCCCAGCTCAGCTAGGAAATTCAAGAGTGTTTAAGCCTAGAATTAGACTAACTGATAACATACTGGTCAAGCAGTCAGCTTATAGAGTTCCATTTTTGTTAAAAGATGAAGTTCGAAGGCAGGTAAGTGGACTTTTGGAATCCAACATCATACAACCAAGCCATTCCCCATATGCAGTGCCAATAGTTCTAGTCAAGAAGAAGAATTCTAGTTATCGTCTTTGTGTGGATTTTCGGAAATTAAACGTTAAAACTCTTTCAGATAATTATCCTCTCCCTAATATTGATGAAATACTGCAAGTTCTCGGACAGGCGCGATATTTCTCTTTGCTAGATTTGCAATCAGGGTGTCACCAGATTGAGGTACACGCAGCTGATCGTCACAAAACCACCTTCACTACTGGAGAATCCTATTTGAATTTTCTCGAATGCCGTTTGGGTTAAAAAATGGGCCTTCGTCATTCGTGAGAGCCATATCCTTAGTGCTTCATAGGATCGGGAAAGAATCAGTTTTCGCTTACCTTGATGATATAATTATAGCTTCGTATGACCTTGATTTACATCTCATGAGGTTGCGAAAAGTCTTCCAGCGCCTAAGAGAATATGATCTGAAGCTTAAGCCTAAGAAATGTGAGTTTCTAAAAGAACAATTAAGGTATCTCGGGCATTTAGTCAGTTCGGAAGGTATTCGTCCGAATCCCGAGAACGTAGCTACCGTTTAAGAGTGTCGTGTCCGTGGACTGTTAAACAAGTTCGATCTTTCCTAGGAATGGCGGGATTCTACAGGAAATTTATTCCTAATTTTTCGGAGATTGCAAGACCTCTAACAAACTTGACGAAGAAAGAAACACCATTCGTCTGGAACAGCTCAACACAGCAGGCTTTTGACCAGTTAAAAACTGTTCTGACCACACCCCCTTTGCTGGTCTACCCTGATTTTTCTAAACCTTTTATGGTATCTTCTGACTCCTCTTCGTATGGTGTTGCAGCGTGCTTGGAGGTACAGGTAGATGAGAATTCTAGACAGCCAGTTGCCTATGCGTCTAGACTATTAAAGAAGTCAGAATTGAACTGTAGTACCACAGAGAAAGAAGCATTGGCTGTAATCTTTGCGGTCATGCAATTTAGACTTTTTCTAGTGTCAAATCATTTTACATTAATCACTGATCATCAACCATTGAGCTTTCTGCTCAATCTGAGAAATCCAACCCCGCATCTTGCCCGGTGGAGCATGATACTGCAGGAATATGACTACAAAATAATCTACCATCCTGGTAGAGGGCATTTAAATGCAGACTTCCTTTCTAGACCTGTGTTAGAGGAAGATGAGATGCAGAAAAGGCCCAAGAGATCAAGAAATACGGAGGTAGTCGCTCCAATATCAGCAGAGGCAGGTCAGGAATCAGCGGTTTCGCCTCAAAACCAAACCAGAGCTTTGGTTTTGAGGCGAAAACCAAAGATTAAAACTCTACAGAGAGAAGATCCAAGTTTACGTAAATTAATTGAAGAATTAGAAGGAACACTTCAGGCATCAACTAGAATGCCAGATTCCTTCTATATGAGTGATGATGGATTATTATTTCACTATACTCTGTCAGGCCCTGGAAATACCCGTGATGACCCAAATTAACAGTTGGTCGTTCCAGAAGGTCTGAAGGGGGAAATCTTAAAGTCATGCCATGACAATGTTCTCTCCGGAGGACACTTAGCATTACAGAAGACATTGGAAAAGAACAAGGGAGATTTCTTCTGGTTGGGCCTGTACGCAGATGTGAGAAATTATATTGAGTCATGCCCTTCTTGTATGGAGCGAAAAGGATACAATCCTAAGGCTGAAGCGGCCTTGATGAGAGTTCCTGTGGAAAACCTTGGATAAGAGTGTCTTTAGATATTTTGGGACCTCTTCCCATGACTCTGAAAGGAAACAAGTATCTGTTGTTAGCAGTAGATAACTTTACCTGTTACACTGAAGTGATCCCACTCCAGACTCAAAAAGCGGATGAAGTTGCTGCAGCTTTTATTAATAATGTAATCACAAGACATGGAATACCTAAGTATGTTCTTATAGATCAAGGCACTAACTTCATGTCTTCATTGGTACGAAAAGTGTGTGAGAAGCTGAACATCCATCACTTCACACATCTTCATTTCACCCTCAATGCAATACTAAAGTTGAACGTTTAAATCGCACTTTAGCAAATATTTTGTCACATGTGGTGAATGAGGCCCAATCGGACTGGGTCGAAATGGTACCATTAGCAATAGCTGTGTACCATGCAGCAACTCATAGTGCTACTCAGGAATCACCTAACTTTTTAATCTATGGTAGAGACTTAGTGTTGCCTTCTGATCTATGGCACACAAAAGAAAAGCAATCATATGCATCCTTAGAAAATTATTCTGAGCAGATGTGTGCGCGACTTAGGAGAACCTATGAGATAGTGTCTCAACATTTAGAAGAGGCAGTGCAGAAACAAGAAGAACGAAGAGCTACAGTAGCTGTAGACAAGGGTATTCATGTGGGAAGTCTTGTCTACCTTTTTATTCCTAAGATAAAGGCACTACAAAGAAACTGGCTCGCTTGAGTACAGGTCCTTACCAAGTAACCAACCAAACTTCGCCAGTAAACTTTGAGATACAGAATCTGTATAACTCAAGAGACAAGCAGTTAGTGCATGTGGACCGATTGACAAAGGTAGTTGTTCGTAAAGTTTTCCCCGAACTTAGAGTAGAAGAGACAGAAGAAGCCAAAGATAATGAACCAGTGGACCAAACATGTACAGAGACAGTGCCTAAAGAAACTTGGATATTTGATGAGCGCTTGGTGGAAGTTTGTGATTTAGTCCGACCAATTGACCCTTGCCCTGCGATGTCAAGACCAGTTCGATCTACAACTCTACCAGTATCCATTCCCTTAAAATATCTCCCAAATAGGAATCAAAATATTCAGTCTGAGGAATCAATTGAAGCCGCCCATGTGCCAACACAGACTCACGGTTACAACTTGCTAGCCAATATCGAGTGACTCATACTTCGCATGTTGTGACTAACGTTCCCCCACCACAAAACAAAGTGTTGGTTCCCAAGTCAGTCCCCAGTGGAAGAGAGGAAACGGAACAGAGTAATCCCATTCTTGAAACAGAGATCCCGAGAGATGAACCTGAAGAGCAAAATCTCATAGACCTCAGTAGTACTGATCAAAATGAACCACCAAGAGGGTTTGGGAGGATGTTACAGTGGATGCTTGGACCACTTACGTCAAGGATAGATTCACAGGACAGTGACAAGAGTTTTGATTGGACAGGTCTCCTCAGAGATGCTTGGAGAGATAAAAAAAAGGGAGAAAAAATCAATTGAGGAATGCGAAGGATATGCTAGAATGATTTTCTTTTAATTTTCTATCTTTTAGATTCACGATTGCAGTCTGGAACAGGTACGACGGCCAACCTGAGATTTCTCTTGAGATTGATGATCTTAGGAATATTTTTGCGGTTCTCTGAAACTGATGTGGAACTGTGTCAGGTGAAACATGGAGTATGTTTGTGACATGACTAAACCCTCTTTGTCTTTGTGCAAATTAATTCCACAGGATAGTTGCTCTATTACCAATTGTGGAAATTGCCTTAAACAGTGGGTATCCAGAATTCTTCCTAAGAATGGCACTTTGATTCCACCAGAGCATTTTATGTTGAAACAGTCATTAAAAGAAAATGGCACTTCTGTCATTTTTGAATGCCAGAGAGGAGAAGAGAGTTGCCAATGCAGCAAGGAGCGCTGCAAAGGAAGTATTGAATATTGTTACGAAACTGAATGTAACCAGCAGGCTTCATGTGTATGTCAGAGACAAGTGGCTGTATTAGCTAGCAGAATTCGGTTTTCACACTGTTAGGAATCCACCCATTGTTTCTTACAGAATGTGTTTGACCGCAGATGGAGAATATGGATAGGATTAGACATGGGAGACATATGTTAGCTGACGAACAAGCTAATTTTCAAGAGCAAGGATTGCAGGTTATGTTTACCGACCCAGTTTTTACCACCTTAGAGAAAGGTACTTTGATTATCAGAAAGTTTGGTAATGAAAGGACTTATGTAATTGATAAGGAACCTTTGCAGGCAAAGGTACCAAGGGAGTTCTTGTTAGCCTCAGGACCATTGAAGTTTCTCTTTGTATCTCAGCAAGGTAAAGTGATCCAAGGTACAATACATTTGCCAGAAAGGGATGAATGCAAGAGAATGCTTTGCACATTTTGTTGGAAGGTGATAAACAACCGACACTGTTTTCCTCCTTTTGTTACTTATGCAATATACATAATTCTGGGTATCATGGCAGTAATAATCATCTGGTACTCTAAATGGTCATCAAATCAGTAGCACAAACAGTCAAAGGATTTTTCGCACTTGTTAGTGCCAGGTGGAGAATCTTTAGAACTGCTTGGCGCCTCACGAGCCTGGAAGGCCTTTCTGCAGGCACAGTTGTTAGGACAACTACAGGAAGAATGCAGGAGTATTTAGAAGAACATATTCCCATAGAGCCTAGACCACTTTTAAGAGTCACACCCTTGCAGATTCTCTTATACTTGTCAACACTTATGCTTGTAATTGATTCAACCTGTACCAATCATCAGATCTTACATGCCAAGATAAAGGAAAGGAATGTCAAGCAGACATCTCTCAACCATGTAAGACCTCCACAAAAGTCCGTGTGACTTTATTAAATTTAGAATACAAGCAGTGTATGTGGTTTGTTTCCGACACTGATCAAACGCTCTTTCAATTACAGTTGACATTTAAACAAGTGCAGTGCCACTGGCAAACGAAACGTATGTATTACACTTTTCCTACTGAACTGCATCTGATTAGTCAAGTGGAATGCCCGAAAACGCTTTCTGTGCATGGGGCCAGCATTGCGTGCCTGGCTATAATTTTGAAGTGTTGACTAAGGAATCTTTGAGCTGGCCAGGAATTACAAATTGCATTGCAGGAGATAGTGGTTCGAATTGTCTCATTGTCGATAGCCAGCCCTGTTTACATAGTAGTAGTAGTAGTAGTGGCATGTGATGCAAGAAAGCAAATGTATGAGCTTATGCAGCATCAGCCAAAAAAAAAAAAAAATCACACCATTCCCTCCAAATGCCTGTCCAGTTCCTCCTTAAATTTATTCAACCTATCAACTTCCACAACGACAGATGGAAGTTTGTTCCAGCAATTAACCACCCGCTGGCTAAAGGAAAATTTCCGCACATCTATTCTACATCTGTCTTTTCTTAATTTGAATTTATGCCCCCTTAGATTCGTAATCTGAACAAGTGGAAGGATCCCATCAGAATTCAGCGTGCTCAACCCATTCAAGGCCTTATATACCTCAATCAGATCACTGCGCAGGTCTCCAGCCACTGCAATTTGCAGAACTTAAGCCTCTCTTGGTAAGAGGATCCCTTCATTCCCCTCACCAATCTTGTTGCCCTTCTCTGTACACGCTCAAGTAAATCTACATCCTTCCTAAAATGAGGCCTCCAGACCTGTACGCAGTACTCAAGCCGTGACCTGACCATTGCCTTATACAGAGGGATAATCACCTCCTTTTCCCTGCTAGCAAAATTCCTATATATCATTGACAAAACCCCATGACCTGCCCTGGCAGCCTGTCTGCATTGCTCAGAAAACTTCATATTTGCCTGCACAATTACTCCCAGGTCTTTTTCATTTTCTACCACCTTAAGTGTAGTACCACATAGTTGGTACGTTTCTCTGGGGTTACTTCTACCCATATGTAGCACTTTGCACATGTCAAGGTTAAACTTCAGTTGCCACTTCTTAGCCCATCTGCCCAAATTATCTAGATCCTGTTGCAGTAGCACACTGCCATTACTATCATTAACAACCCTGCCAACCTTTGTATCATCTGCAAACTTCGACATTAAGCCTGATATACCTTCATCAATATCATTGATAAATATACAAAACAACAGTGGACCCAACACCGAACCCTGTGGGACTCCACTAATAACATTAGTCCAAGAAGAGCAGCACCCATTGATTACCACCCTCTGTCTTCTAGCACTTAACCATCCTTTTATCCATTGTAGCAACTTACCCTTAATACCATTCTGCTCCAATTTGTACAGTAGTCTTCCATGCGCAACAGTGTCAAAAGCTTTCCTGAAATCCAAATATATGATATCAAAATTATTTTTCGCATCCAGTTCCTTTGTAACCACATTATAGAGTTTGGCTAGTTCCCAACTTCACACGTGTATATGAAGTCCGAAAGATTGAAGGAGTTACCTGTAGATACATAATGGAAGTTCAGTCACATGCAAATGCAACTGTTGAGACGTTATCATTAAAGAATTTCGCTATCACACAAAATAACATTGAAATTCAAGTTCTCGGAGCATTTGATCAACTCACCGACTTTCTCGAACATCATTTAATTCTGAGAGTTGGTGATAGTGCTCAAGCCTACCTAGACCAAGCAGCTTTGATATCTAGACCAAAATATGGAGAGATTGGTGACACCCAAGCGAATTATAGCTTGGCAAAACAATTTATTTTTGATGACAGGATGATACAGTATCAATACTATGAAGAGAAGGTTCGTTGTCAAAAAAGCGAGTCCTATTTAGAACAAATGGTAGCCAGTAAAATTAACAAGCTCCCCAAAACGCAAGTTGCACATCAATTAGAAGTTGAGCCTTCTGGTAGGCTCACATTGAAAATGCTGCAATCAGCTCCATTGACATTAGACTTTTTGTTCCTTGATTTCGAAATTCACCTGGAAACATAGAGTTTGTCCAAAATTTGTTGATGAGATTACCAAACCGATCAGATGTTTTGAATGTGATACACGGCTACACTTACTTTTCAAGCATTTTCAACGTCTTTCTGGAACAGTTTCTGTAAACTTCCAAAGCATATTAGTGGCCACAAGATCAGTTAAGCTAATCCAGGAAACAAGTACGTACACTATTCAATTCAAGACAGATATTAAATGTCATAATGAGAACTTCTGCCTAGTTTCACGAACTATTACAGCCTGTAAGGACATGGAATTCAGTTTAGAAGACCCAGCATTACAAGTAAATCACCCAAACTTTTCACAAGTTTCACATATATCAAGTTTCGCATCAGGACAGTCACCATGGACAGTGTGGTTCCATCAATTAATTCACGGAGGCCTCATTTCTTGGTTTACAATACCTATTTTACTCCTTTCCATGGCCTTATTAGGATCATTTGTTGTCTCGTCATGCTTAACATGTTTTCACAAATAAATAAAAAAAGGGGTAATAATAATTAAATAAATAAACTTTTACATGAAACAGGAATGAAAGGAAGTTCAAGTGAGAACAGTAAATGGACAGTATAAATGTGAAGTGTAAATGACAGTAAATGTGTTTTTTTATGCCAAAATAAGAGGAGAACCGAAGGGTGAATGAAGCAAATCCTAGTCTAAAAGGGAAGACTGAGAAGTAAAAATGAAAAAAAATATATATGGAATTATTTTTATCACCTATTTCTCTATTTCTTCCCACTTACGGTTTCAGTAATTACCAAGCTCGTAATAAGTCTAATGAGCCGCCTGAGGATCTTCCTCAGCACTCCATTGCGTCGGTTCTGGAGTAGTGCAGCACCATTTTCCACTTCTCGGAGTGCCTGCCAAGAGCTGTTTGTTTGTTTGTTTTGTTGGTTTTTAGGAGCATTAGCAGCTAAGGCCATATTGCTCCGGGATATGCGGTGGTCATTCTTTGACCTTTCCACATCCTCCGTATTTGGTGGTGATGGGCTCGAACCCCGGTCTAATCAAGAAGCGTGTGCTGCGCACTGCTGCTCCTTCCCAGCTGGCTACGGAGACGCCCCTGCCAAGAGCATACCAGAGCAGAGCTGGTGTTGACGCCAAGTAAACTTTCCAGGTACTGCCAAAAACATGTGGCAGTGAGGAGGCGCATAGTAAAAAGAAAACGCGAAGCTGATAGCCCCTTGGAAGGATGTTTCCCCCATCATGCCCCAGAGCAGCACTTAGTTGATTTGCAACCCACTATGATCCGGTTCTCCCAGTCCCAGATCGTCACTTCAAAACGCTCGATGTTCCTTTGGATAATTGGGCATTTCTGGACGCCCGTTTTACAGAGCTCAGGAAGAATCGTGGCCACTTGAAGAAATCGCCATAGTAACCATTGACAACCAAGACTGCGCCTTCCTCCTCCAGCCGTGAAACCTTTTCTCCCCAGGTTTTGAGGCTTGGCTTAACCAGCTTCTCAGTAGCTACCAGGTGGTCCTGACTGATGGGAAGGAAAAGGCTTGGCTTCTCCAGGAATCCCTTCCCTTTAAGACAGTGCTAAATATTAGGGATTTCTCCTGCCCCACCAAAGACCGTCTCCCTGTGGTCAGAGACCACCAGTTTTTGTGCCCTTGTTGTCATCAGGAGAAGTATTCTGCAGTTTACTCGGTCGGTGTCCTCGCTCAATGGGCAGAGTTTGAGGGCCTGATTCCGTTGAGAATTGCCACGTCTCACTGAGTGGTGAGAGTAACTTTTGCCGGACTGGAAAGTAGTTATTCCAGAAGGGAAAAAAAAATATTGTAAGTTATGGTTATTACTTGAAAACTTGCAAAATATTTAGCTTTCAATACTATTTAGATATAATTGTGACCAACTATATACTAAGGGTCATATGAAAAAAAAAATGGTATGCATAAATTACCTTTTTATAAGATGTAAATGTCTGTGTTATTGTTCTAGTTGTATGGATAACCGGCAGGGTGTAGCACCTGTCAGAAACAACTTTGCACTTTTTGGTAATAATTGCTTTATTAATGGGTCAAGTAGGTTACCCAATTCTTTTTATAGTGTAACCATATTAAGTATTTATTGTGTTGTTTTTACTATTAAACCCTGAGCATATATCTTAAGGAATGACTATCTAATTTGGTATTTAATCAAAATTATATAACTATCCAAGTTGTTAGATAGCAGTGCATATGTAATGTATTGTTTTTATATACTGATTGTAATGTATAATGTTTTTAATATCAATTACATATGTATTTAGCAAATCGTAATAGAAATAGGAGCAAATATTAACACTGTGTTCCTTTGTTTCATGTTGTGTCACCACTTTAAATAACAACGAGTGATGAGTGTCACACACCAGCTACATCCTCAGTAGATCCGGAGAAGAAACTTTTACAGAACCTCCGTACAAGTGCTAGACAGTTTCGTCCAGACTATGGTTGTCCGGAGTCAACAATTACGAATAGAAGGTGATGCAGCATAAGTAGTAAAGAAGAATAGTGAACTCAAAACAAAAAAAAAGAAAAAACATTAATATATACATCAAAGAACATTTGAACTACCAAAACATGTGAACATTTATTGTTTTAATTCTGTGTGAAAAAAAAAAAAAAACGGGATCACATTGATGATAATTATTCTCTGGTAACCTTCATAACACATAGAAAGTTGTTATATGTATGTTGATTTTAGCTATTATATAGATTAGTTAAGAGCAACCCAATTTTGTAAGAGAAGAAATGTGTGTTTTTCCCTGGTCCAAGGAGCCCATGCTCGATCAACGAGTACATACCACGCTTTAAATTTTCAGCATGTGAAATTAACTTTTCACTTTGCGCAAAATCTTCTGGCAGCAATAAGGTGTATAAAATGACTTCATTTTACTCCCTTCGACTTATCTTTAATAAGTAAATCTTGTCTCAGAACACCCAATACTTTCACGGGTGACACTGCACCCGTGAAACAGTATCGCCCATCATTTGCTGCCGGCTAGCGGAGAGTGGTCATTATTTGGCCAGGGCAGTGTCCTGACGCATTGTTTACAAAAAACGGGAAGAGAAACAGAGAGATGTGACACTTTTACAGAGAAAAGTCGCACTATTAGAGTCATACTTCTGATGCCGGCTGAATCACGTATCAGCAGAATGTTTGGTAGTAGGGAGACTAAAAGGGGAGAAGAGTATGTCGCATAAAACTCCCCTCAAGCAACCCTACACGAATAGGCAAGCTCTCCTTACCCCTTCATAAATATCTCTGGTTGAGTCAGGCCCTAAAAATGTCAGGCAAGAACCTTTTTTTTGTCCGACAAAATAAACACCTGCTTATGAGAGGGAAAAGCAGAAAAGGGGAAAAACATATATGTAAAGATGAAGAACAAAGAAAGGAGTTAGTTTGTCGTTTGACGATTGCATTGCTCGTCGGAGTCGTCGTTGTTGGGTTTGTCCTAGGAGAAAGAAGAGTGAAGAGAGCTGTTTTCGTTGATTAAGAGAAGAAGCCTTGGTCTCGATGATCCCAGAGATGGCAAGATCTACGCCCAGGCATATCTCGGAACTTTTTGGTAAGTTTACCCAATCTTAACCAATAGAATTGCTTAAATTGAATCATTAGAGAGTCGCATTCCCTTTACAATTATCAATCATGTTATACCCACCTTTCTTCTCCTGAAAGTAGTTTTAAAAAATGTATCTTGATGTGTTTTAACCTTAAAGTAATGCTATTAAAGTAAAACTATTTTGCTTACTATTACTTGACCCCATAACTACTTTTGGTACTTATTCGATGCTGATAAGAAAGAACCTTTCATGAGAACAGAAATTACTGCTTGCCTAGACTATATGAAGACACAGATTAATGTACCTACAAATTCCCTTTAATAGCTTAACAGCTGAGCAAGTACCTTGAATACATTATGTTAGGTTTATTGTACTTTTGTATGTAATGTTGTTATATGTAATAATGTTGTATAATAAATCATGTTTGTTTGCTAACTTTGCCGCAGGACATTTTCTGGTTGAACACGGACCACTGAAATAGAATTAAGGAAGAACCTTTATTGCGGCCACCTCGAGGCTCTGTTATTTAAATAGAGAATCGGAGAGAAGAACACAGCGCCTCCTGATGTTGCCAGTTTTATTCCATGAGTAAAATTGAAGAACACATGAGTTATATGTCCTAATCTAAACTAGTAGATGACCATGATTAACCTGGACTCTCTGGACAATTATTTTAGTGTTGAGCGTGCCTGAAAGTTGTAGTTATAGCAGTGAAGAGTTCCCAGCATGCCTCCGCTATAACGGGAGAAAATAAGTCCAGTGGAACACGTCATTGGAAGATTATACTGAATATTATCTTCAGGCTATAAAAGCAAAGATATATTAAGCACAAATTTACCCTTTATTACCTTATCAATTAAAAAATTAAATGATACGTGATAATCGGAATAATTAATACATACTGTAATATGTACATACCAACTAAACTAGTTGACATTTCTATTCACTGACATTTGTGAGTTTTAAAACAGTAAAAAGTAAGCAATCAATAACAAAGCACACGGCACACACAAATTGCAAGTAACACAATATGCGCAAGTGAGAATGGAGTAACGAGTTACAAAGCTTTAAAAAGGAATGAAGAGAAGATCTGAAAATTAATTTTTTTGTATGATTGAAGATTTCATGGAAGTAGACATATTTCACCATAATAACCCACAGAATTCCAGCTGTCGGTATTATCACAAATTCAATAAGATCGAGTTTACTGTCCGTTTATGATAGAATCCACTAACAGAAACACCCAATAAACAGATGACTGCTAATTGTTTTTATTGTTTTATGGTTGTGATCTCCAGAAATCTGACCGAACTACATAGTTCGGTCAGAGACAATCATAGGGTAATCTTCAGTGCTGCAATTCTCCTGCCCCGATTAAACTACATTTTCTCCCAATTAAGTGAAGTAAACTGTTGCGCAGACTTTTCTCCGTTATAGTATATACTTGCTAGTGTTCCAAAATTCTCAGTTATGGTGTGATGTGTCAGTTAGGAATTAAATGTTATTTGCAAGAGTTACACTAATATTTACATCCTGAGAAACCTGGCTTTCATGTAATCGTCTAGCAGTTAGTTAGGACAAATCCCGTGTTCTGAAAACTAACCCAGATGGACGTTGAGCTAGTCTGCAACATCAAAGATTGCGTTGTGATTTTCACCTTTGACTCCTTTCTATTTGATTAGAATCAAAAGCGCCGCTTTAACATAGTTCTTTATCAGTAATCCATTCAAGGAATCATGTGTCATCAGAGAGTAATCATGAGGCAAAGGTTGTTAAACAAAACATGGTTTATTACACAAAACAAATAAGACAAATAAGTATACTCAGTAAACAAGTATAGTTTTTAGAATAGGGCATGTAACATTAGGCTTACTCCTCTTTACTTTAATATATAATTAGCCTCTTAATGTAAATTTACCAGCTGAATAGTAGTGGTAGTGTTGTTCTTCGTGTAGTTTCGTGCTTGCTGTCTGTTGTAGGAAACTCCAAGTACATTCCGTCGAGGCAAAAACATCTCAGTGGTTCATGTAAGACACTAATGACGTTTGTAGCAGAACAATTATAAAGTGATCACAATGATTAACTTATAATGTGATGTGTATTCTTTAAGTTCAAAATATCGCTTATTCTCTATACTTAACAAGATAGGTTATTATGAGGAGAGAAGTCTATGTAAGGGAAAATAGGATCGCCTTTTACACACTCTAGTTCAGTTGTTTAATGGGACATGGAAAGTTGACTTACCAGACTCAATCTGCACATCTTCAGGAGTTGATACTCTGGGGAGATCGTCAATCTCGGTCATTTCTGCTACTCCTATCTCCGTGATTGGATCTGCTCCTCCTACTTGTCTGCTTTCTCGCTGAACAGGATTCTGTATTTTCTCTCAGGAGCTCAAACACCGTCTCTCTTTTTCTCTGGTTCACAATTTTTCTGCCACTCTCAGACTTGGCTCCAACAAAACTCACTCTGAACTCCGAACTGCCGAACTCTGAACTCCCAAACTCTTAACTCCCCCTTGCCTTTCCCCTAGGTTCGTATATATATCTCCCCCTCACCTTTTGCTTTCCCCTGCGTATTTGTTCTGGTTAATTTCAACGGTTCAACAACAACTTTGGGACTGTCGATTTTGGAGCTCTGCTCACATAAAATATTGGATTTATGGAGGTGGTGCGGAGGAAACTTTATTTTGGTAGGGTTTGTGCCTCCAGACTGGACAAAGGCCTGATGGCCACAAGTTCGTTCACTTCCTCACACAAGATTTTCAAAAAAACAAACCTCCAGTGGACGTCTTATTCTGTTTACCCCAAAAGTATCATTTGGAAGATGTACTCTCGCATCTCCAACGAGAGTCACATTCCTTTGCTGTTTTTGTCAACAAATGCACCCGGACGCCTGTCCACTCCGCTCGGACAAATGACCTCCGGCTGTTAGACAACAGGCGACCGGCGGAGGGCTGACGCTCCACGGGGTGACTTTCACTGCACGTGCGGGGACCAGAAATATTTCTGCCTTCTCCCCGCGAGCAGGTGTTGCTCCAAATATACAGCATAGTCACAAAAGTATGGAGCACTTGTTCTCTTCATGAACGTCCCGTCATAAGTGAAAATGGTTGCATTTTCATAAAACCCTGGCTGTTTTCTCGATTGGGTTCTGTTTTTTAAGATTTGTCCCAAATAAACGGCTGCCCCGATTAACCGGTGGCCCAAATAACCACAATCCACTTTACTTAGTTTGTTTTAGCGCGTCGCGTTGATTGTTATGTGCCGTAGCACCGCAAAAAATACAAATTTTGTATTTATGTCGGATTTTTTTTTTTTATAGTAACTATTATTTTTATTTTATTTATTTTTTTTTTGTTTAGAAATCGCCAAAATGATGGGCAAAATAATAATAAATAAATAAATAAAATTTCTGTTTATACTCCCGGACGACCACACGGGCAGAGGAGTTCACCAAGTCAAGGTAGAGATAATACAAGAAACAGTACCATATTCAGCAGTCACGGGCTTGAATCCGTGTCATTCACGCCACGTGTAGTTATGCACCCACGTACATGACCACTTGGCTATGGCGAGCTTCTAGCAAAAGTTGTGCTTTCAATTGAACAAAAACTTGAAATTGAACTTGAAACTTCAAACGGATGCACCGTTTTCAATAGTTTGAAAACGGTGCATCCGTTCTCTAAAGAACCATTATAATGTTGGTGACGAAACCATATGCGACACTGTATAAGATAAAGGTATGGGGGTCGGGGATTTATTCTTTATTATTTATTAATTATATTTATATATCCTTTTGGTTAGTTCCCCTTTTAAATAACTCCTCAATTGCGCATCTGACTATTAACTTCACAGAAAATTTTAGGTTCAAGGGGAAAAGCTCTTTGGATGTATTTAATGCCCTTCGGATAGGCTGGTGCTCAGAACAACAAAAAATACACAAAAGTTGTATATAAAATTTAGTTTATTGTACATATTTACATGAATACATCAAAACCAAATTGATTAAACTCAAACACATGAGAAAATATTCTAATCTCGTCTACTTATATATATATATCATAATCAAAATTCCCCTTTTAAGAACTGATAATATTTCTTCTTCCTTACACCTGGGCTCAAATAACTTTCAAAAATCTGTTAACATTCTCTCTCCTTTACAAATCAATTTCTTACTCCAAAATAAGATTAAACTTCTATGCTCTTAATTTCTGAAAAATTTGTTATCCCCTCCCCCTTTATAAGAGATTATAATTTACAACCTTCTTCAATACAGGTAATCATGCTACTGCCAATTTTTACAAATAACAACCTGAACATTTGAGGGCTACCATTGTTTTTCTTATTCCCTCTAATTCCTTTCCAAAATTCAATACTTATTCATTTACTTATTACAATGATTATTAACAGGTATCACTCACTTCTAATTCCCATCCAAAACATATTTAATTGTAGCCTAACAAACAATTATAAACAAGGCATCAATTACTTCGAATAAACTAAAAGACTTCTATACACTTATTAACATGCTCTGGTTATTGTCCTTCAGCACATATCCTACAATAACCTACCCTTACAACTGAGTAATTCTTATACCTATCTCAGTGTTCTGTTTAAAAGTTCTACCAATTTGTCTATCAGGATATCTACATTCTTTTGTGTGAATGAGAATACTTAAGAGAACTAATCACTTACTTAATTATCTTGAAGGGCTCTGCAGCATGTCCTTCATCTGTCTCGCGGTGAATAGCAGGTCCATTCCATCTGGAACGCATCTCACAAACCCTTGGAGAGTTTGACAGGAGTTTTTGGGTTTCGAGTACCTTTGCTCCTTAAAAGCGATTCATTTCATCTTGTTAGAACGGTTGTGTTCACTTTTGCTTGGCTCTGGACTTTATCGGCTTCAGCACCATTTATCTCCTGGGTATCAGACATCTCGTTACTCGATAATGGATTTGATTTCTTCTCAATCATCCTTTTTGAGAGATCCTTCAATGAACTAACTTCTACCGTATTCTGCCTCCTCAACTATTTTAATTGCCTTCTGCACTTTACTGACAATACGTCGGGCTTCCTTTATTGTCCAACAATTTTAATTTTTCTCTATGGCACTTTTCTCCATCCCTTTCACTCAAAAATACTGTCTGCTACTGACTTACTGACGGATTTACTAACTGACTGACTAATACATCTTAAGTTATTCTCTCCACTTACTCAACTGCCTCTCTCACTAATTCTTCTATCTTAAAACTTATCTATCCTTTCTCAACTAATTACACTTTAAACTTATCTACCCTTTCTCAACTAACTACTCCAACTTAAACTGGTCAGCACTTGTTCAACTCTGACAGACTCTTTCCAACCCTTCCACTCCCTTTTTGTTCTCCCTTCCTTCGTCTTACTCCCGAGTCCGCCATGCCTATTACCAGTCACTCCTTCCAATCCTATGCTCATCCTCGGATTTCTTCTCCTTTCATTTGTTGGAAAACCCTTACTCAGCCCACCCAGTAACACGTGTTCCAATACTCCCCTTTTTTACAATTTTACCAGGTCCACTCCCATAATGTGTGCCCTTAGATGTTAGCCAATTATCCAAAAAACAACAATGCCCTCTCTCTAATGTCTTGTCCCTGTAGCGTTCTAAAACCACGAAACTCACATCTAGTGACCACAGCATCTATCTTTGGAAACTTATATGCTGGTCAAGAACCCACTTCCTGTTTACAACCCCGCATAAACCTTAATTCGCCTGTTTGCACCAGACCCCATGATGCTTTGCCGTAGATTCCTCTTTTTATATCCCCGAGTACAACGGAAGTTGAAAGCACGGACCCTGCCTTTATTTCTTACTGAATAATCTTATTAGTGATATAGATGATATTACCATCTTATCCCACTAGCAGCAAGAATCTTTTAAAAAAACTAACTTCCTAAGTCTTTATAAAAAAATTATTTTTGTAAGTTTCCATATCTTACAAAGGGAAGCACTGCATTGGACATGCGGTAGTGCATGGTAAATTTTTTCGTTTTTTATTTATCGCCATACTTTTTACGTAGGTTGCTGAGCATTTTGATACAGTAAGTCCCCGACTTACGTAGCTTCGGACTTACGTTACGTTTTTTATATGAATGAAGATTTCAGTGAAGGGGACACATTTCACTATAATAATGTAAAAACCCACAGAATTCCAGCTATCAGTATTATCGCAAATGCAATGGGATCGAGTTTACTACCCATTTATAATATGCTAACAGAAAAGTTTAATACCCATTTATAATATGCTAACAGAAAAGCCCAATAACCCGGAAAGTGCAAATTGCTTTTATTGTTTTATGGCAGCGACCTCCAGAATTGAGCCTTTAATTTTGACATTGGGTAGTTCTCAACTTTATGAGTTAATCCGTTCCTAGCGCACACTCATAAAGCGGGAATTTATTTCCCAAAAACATAAGGTTAAAAATAGTGGTTACGTTCTCAACAATGAAATTACTTAGCTAATTAGTTTATGTTTAAACAATGATTGATTTATCGAAAGGAATAAAAAGGTAGCCTGTAAAATCAAGCAAATTATAATATAGAGAAATTATTTACGACATACGAATGTTAAAATGTTTATTCTTCATCTAAATTGACTAAAATGCACACTCGTTGATCACTCATTATTGGCTCGGCACTGGTTGGTTTGTTGCACAAGGAGTCGTCTTCTACAGAAATGTTTCAAGAGGCGTTTATTTCAAAGATAATCTTCCCTTTTAATTAAAAATTTCACGATTGCATGCATAAGCATTTTTTAACGGCACATAAATTTCAACTAACACAATTCGCATGGAGTAACAAGATTCTGAAGATTTATTAATGTTTTTTATACAATTGAAGATTAGAGTAAAGGGGAAACATTTCACCATAATAATGTAAAAACCACAAAATTCCAGCTATCGGTATTTTCACAAATGCAAGATGATCGAGTTTACTACCCGTTTATCAGGCTCCTCCGTAGCCGGGTGGGCAGGAACAGCAGTGCGTAGCACACGCTTCTTGATTATACTGGGGTTCGAGCCCGTGACTACCAAATACGGAGGATGCGGAAAGGTCAGGGAATGACCACAGCATATCCACGGAGCAATATGGCCTTAGTTTGTAATGCTCCTAAAACCAAATAACAAACAAACTACCTATTTATGATTGATTGCAGTAACAGAAAAGCCCAATAAAGTGGAAAGCACAAATTGTTTTATGGTAGTGACCCCCAGAAATCTGCTTTAGAAAAATATCACAAAGCGTTTAGAATTGATTCTTATAACAGAAAATATGATAACGAAGAAAGTGTAAATTGATTAGCATTTTAATGATTTGAATTGGTAACTAATACAATTTACAAACCACGCTCACGACCTTTTATATGGCCATAAGGTCAGCTCGTGACCTTAAGGCCATATATGACATTTTAGAGAGATAAATAGCTTAGTTATACAGCGAAATTTTCAACTTTCGAAATCTTGAAACGAATTACCAAAAAACAGTGTTCTTGCGTGCACATTACGATATTTTAACGATACGATGGTGTCTCTGGAACATTAATATCGTAAAATGAGGAACACTGTATTGTATAGCTATGCACGTGGTTTGGAATGCGGTATTTATGAATGTTTAACATTCTTTTTTTTACAATTAATGTTCATATTTTCGATTTTGTTGATAACTGATACTTGAAAAATTAAAAAAACTCGTAAAGCGAGAACTACGTGTATTATCATGGTGCTGACTAACAGAATAAGTGACAGCAGTATAGGCTTTAGTAAAATGTGAGCTCACATGGGGTGATAATAGTGAGTTTTCGCCTTAACCCTGTGAAGTTCTTTTCAGAAAATTTAATTTTGTCTGTTATCATGGTGCCCACTAAGAGAATAAGTGACAACGGTACTAGTAAATCTATCAAGAAAAGGAAAATGATCAGGTTCAATCAGAAAATTAAAATAATAAGGATGTATGAAAATGGCCAAACATTAACAAGTATCACACGGAATTCAGATTTGTAAGTGGCAACGGTGAACACAATAAAGGAGAAAGACAATACAAGAAGTGGTGAAGCGATCGGCACCAATGAAGTCAACTATAATAAACAAGGCTACGAAATACATATCAATTTTTACAGTACAATAACATGCGTGTTTTCTTCCTTTTATGTTTTCTTTTCTTATGTGCCACTCAGGCTACTTCACCGCTGTTCCCAAATAACCCCACGGAATCACATCTGGTGAGTATGGGCTTGGCACACACAGGGTCCAAGCTGGACCCTGGATACCATCATTCTTCTCTTTTCTTCTCTTTCTTGGTGATTTCCTTCTACTTATGTCTCTCTCTCTCTCTCCCCCCCCCCCTCTGTCTTAGGGTAACTGGGGAATTTTTTTTTTTTTTTTTTGGCTTGTGCAGCATAAGCTTATGCTGCACCAGCCAAAATAGCCTTGCACCATATAGCTAATAATAATAATAGTTTTTAATTAAACAAATTTAAAAAAATAACTATTTTTCTTCATTCTTCTGAGGATATTATGTGGTTTTTGTAATTTTGGCATATCAGAGATATAGTAGCAATATTTTATTAGTCATTCCCGAGTTACGTAAAACTCGACTTACGTGAGAAGTCCTGGAACGTATCTCTTACGTATGTCGTAAGAGATACACTGTATTTTTGGATTAAACGGGAAATCGATTATCTGGGAATTTTTTTTTTTTTTTTTTTTTACCATCTATCCCGGAAAATCGAGAGTCTACTGTATTTATAGTGAATGAAAATGAAAAAACCCGAAAATGTTCGTTGGCATTTATAGATAAGACAAGGGTTCGGCGATAGCTCGTGAGGAAAGGGCCCGAATTGAAACAAAAGCAGTCAGTTTAGTCGCGTGCGTAGCAGCATAAGGTAGAAGCGGAGAAACGCGCACGCATTTCTGAATACAATACAGGCGGGCTTCGATTAATTCGTCCCGCGAGCGCGTCGCAAAAAACGGAAAGGCGTTAATCGAAAATAATAATCAATAGGAAAAATTATTATTGGTCTTTGACATTCTCGAATGTCCAGAAAGAATTTTAAAAATACCTTTTGAATGACTTTTTAACAGTATACAATGAAAAAGATAATGAAAATAATTATGGAATTAAATGTTTATTGCGTAAAACAGCGGTTCCTTAAGTGTGCGCCGCGGAATATTTTAAATTTTCGAGGGAAGCACAGCGATACTCGACATCTGTCGGACACCGTGCGAACTATTAGCTTGAGGTAGTTCACAGTTTCAACATTTCTTATTAAGTTGTTTGGACCTAACTACTTAATAAACGGAACTGTTAGGTATTTCTTTTGGTCTAGGTGTGCCGTGAAAAAAATTACTGAGACACTAAGGGCGCCGTTAACCTAGAAAGATTGGGAACTTCTGATATAAAATACACAATGAAGAAATGACTGTTGCGGAAATATTTGAACAGTGTTGACTTTCTCTTTTCATCAATCAATTTCCGATAGCCGACAACAATCTTCTCTGGGCCCTGGCGAAATAAATATCGCAGAGAACATCAAACCTTTTGTTTGAGGTTCTCTGCGATACGAAAGATTTCATCTAGTTCTTTTACCGTTATCTCCTTCGCGGTAACATTTTCAATGCAGACTTGCATTTAAAAATTAGAATTTTTAAATGCAAGACGGCATTGACTTTATTACCGGGAGACAAACAAGTAACACGTCTTCTTCCGATGGTTGATGGAACACACTGAGGCGGGCAGCAGGCAGACGTTTGTTTATTGCCCGTCCGACGCGCGGTAAGCTTAACGCGCGATTCAAATCTGTTTCAACTATCATATAAAAAATAAAGATCGCGTTAACTGGAAACAGTGGTGTAGGAACGCCTTGGCATTGGAGCAGGTGCCAAGGGCGCTGTTATCAGAGGGGCGTCACTGACAAACCTTATTATTTCCGTGTCAAGCTATTTCAACACCCGAGGCTAGCTGACGAAATGGCGCCTCTAGATGTCGCATCAGGATGAGAGCAGAGTGCGGGGAGCAAATTAATTTTTGCCAAATGACGTATTTACAGAAGGCGATTCAAGTACATACTGCATAGCAGCATACATCTATTTGCCGTCCAGAACGAAATTTTTAAAGGACCAATCAGGCGACCGCTTCATCGGTACATGCTCGAATGCACAGCACTTCGCAATTCAAGAACTGTGTAGGTTCTGAGATACTGAATAAGTTTGAAGTTACAAATGTCTATATACTGTTTTTGTGCTATGTAAACAAATGATCGTGAATATTGTGATTTTTAATTTGGTGACACAGAAGCCTATGGTAGATATGTGCTGGTCTGTAATCAAGTCAAAAGAGAGGTTAGGCAGGCAAAGGCAGATTACGAGAAATCTTTGGCAAAAGATGAAAAGAGTAACTTATGTAAACTCTAGAAGGAAGGGGATGAATCAGATTGGTCTAATTCATGTCGAGGGTTCAATTGTTGATGATCCTGCTTAGGTAGCTAACAAACTGAATCAGCATTTTGTATCTAAATTTACAAATCAGGAATTATTCTGGGAGGGAGAATGCCAGAGGTGTATTAAACCCTGGCAATGAGCTAAATGATTTCGTAATAACTGAGAGCAAGGTGGAGCGGAAATTGTTGAAGGTAAACATAAGAAAGGCACTGGGGGTGGATCGGATCTGTATAGTTATATTGAAGGAGGCAGCAAAGGAAATAAACAAACTTATAACCCCCAGGGGCTCACATCTGGTGAGTATGGACTTGGCACACCAAGGATCCTGAGCTGGATATCATCATTCTTCCCTCTCTTGGTGATTCCTCTCTCTCTCTCTCTCTCTCTCTCTCTCTCTCTCTCTCTCTCTTAGGATAATAGTGAATTTGGTTTTTTGGCCGGTGCAGCATAAGCCTCAGGCTTTCTTGCACCATATGGTTAATAATAATAATAATAATGAGAGCTTCCTTAGATTCAGAGGAGGACCCATAGACTAGGGATGTGCAAATGTAACCCCAATTCAGAAAGGATTATCAAAGGGCGACAAAAGTAATTATAGACTTTTTAGTTTAATTTCTACTCCAGGGAAATTAATGGAGGCACTGGTGAAGAAGCACTGTACAATCATCTTGACAAGACTTCAATTATAGCTTGGACACAGCATGGTTTTCTTAAGGGAAAGTCTTGCCTGACCAATTTGATTGGATACTATGATGTAGTCACAAAGGAACTGGATGCAAAGAATAATTTTGATATGATATATTTGGATCTTAGAAAGGCTTTTGATACTGTTGTACCTGGAAGACACCTGAACAAATTGGAGCAGTGTGGAATTCGAGGCAAATTGTTGTTTTGTATAAAGGGATGGTTGAGCGGGAGAAGACAGAGTTGTAATCAATGGACACTGCTCTTCATGGACTAATATTATTAGTGCAGTCCGCTCCCCAGGGTTCAGTGTTGTTTTATGTATTTATTAATGATATTGATGAAGGAGTATCAGGTCAGGCTAAATGTCTAAGTTTGCAAACAGTATGAAGGTTGGCAGGGTTGCTAATGACACTAACGACAGTACGCTACTGCAACGGGATCTAGAAAAGTTGAGCAGATGGGCGGAAAGGTTTGAACCGAAGTTTAACATTGGAAAATGTAAAGTACTGCATATGGGAAACAGTAACCCCAGAGTAACGTATCAACTGTGTGGTACTACACTCAGGGTGGCAGAGAATGAAAAGGATCTGCGGATAATTGTGTAGTGAGATATGAAGTTTTCTGAGCAGTGCACACGGTCTGCAACAGTAGCTCATGGTGTCTTTTGAATTATATACAGGAATTTTGCTAGCAGGGATAAGGAGGCAATAGTCCCCTTTTATAATGATATATGGGGATAATCTACTCCAGATCCCTGTATACAGCACTGAAGTTGGTCAGGCCACACCTTGAGTATCGATTCCAAGTCTGGAGGTCTCATTTTAGGAAGGATGTAGAGTTGCTAGAAAGAGTACAAAGCAGGGCAACAAGATTAGTGAATGGAAGAAAAGGTTGCTCTTACGAAGAAAAGCTTATATTATACAAATTACAGGGTCTACAGACTAGGCACCTGCGAGGTGATCCGATCGAGGTGTAGAAAGCATTTAATGGTTTGAGCAGGCCCAATGCGCTGATGGGATTCTCCATCTTGCTTTGATTTATGAACGTGACAAGTCTTAAATTCAAATTGAGGAAAGACAGTTCTAGAATAGATGTGCGGAAATGTGCCTTTAGCCAGCGGGTAGTTGTTTGCTGGAACCAACTGCCATCTGTCGTTGTAGAAGTTGACAGCTTAAATAAATCCAAGGCAAAACTATACAAACATTTGGAGCGAATGGATGGGCGAAATGGGAAGGGTTCTTTTTGGCTGATTCTGTATAAGCTTGCTTTCTTGCATCATATGCCTCAACTAATGCTAATGCTAAACAAAACAACAAAACACCAATCAGTTTTATACCTGCCACCAAAGAAAAGAAACGCATATCGCGTGGAAAGACTTGATAAAGAGGAAATTAAAAAAAAAAGAAAAAACATTCCAATTGTTTACAAACCTGGCTTAAATTTGAATTTTATTATTATGATTATTATTTTTTTTTTTAACTGTACCAAATATCGGGAACACTCGGATATTCAATTACCACGACCATATAAACAGAAAGAGAAGAAATTTATGGAAAATTGTCGTTATTCACTATTATTATTATTATTATTATTATTTATAATTATTTATTTTTTATGATTATTATTTTTTTTTAACTGTACCAAATATCGGGAACACTCGGATATTCAATTACAAGGACCATATAAACAGAAAGGGAAGAAATTTATGGAAAATTGTCGTTATTCACTTCAGCGAAACAGCAGATCACCCTTTATTGGGGTACAGGAAAGTCATTCTCTCTTAAAACTAACAGGGTGCTTACAGTAGAAGATCGACCAGAGCCTATTGTCCGAATGTGGAATACCTTTAATCTGCCCACTGGCAATGGATACATAGAAAGTAGTTGACCAGCTCGACTTCTCGGTATGTAGTAGTGTTCAGATTTCTCGGTATGCAATAGTGTTCAGTTTTGTTCTGTATAGGTATGTGATACAAGAAAGCACGCTTATGTAGCATCATTTCACTCCGTGGCTGATTAGTCGGTCTCAGGCGTAGATAACAAAGAGGCTCCCCCCCCCCCCAGAATCTTGGGTTTTTTGTCCAGCAAAACAGACAAATCGACCATAAAACACACGCAATTAACAGACAAAAGACACAGCACACAGCACGGCAGATGAATTTAATTATTCGGGTGGCCTAAAAATAATAGTTTGGTTTTTTTTTCTTTTTTCATGTAGCATCAGCCAAAAAAAAAAAAAAAAAAGAAAACCCATTTCACACATCCATTCCCTCTAAAAGTTTGTTCTGTTCCTCCTTGAATTTATTTAAGCTATCAACTTCCATAACGACAGATGGAAGTCTGTTCCACCAATTAACTACCCGCTGGCTGAGGCAAATTACCGCACATTTATTCTATAACTGTCTTTTTCAATTTGAATTTATGCTCACTGACGCTCGAAATCTGAACAGTAGGAGGAACTTAATCCCATCAGAATTAAGCCTGCTGAACCCATTCAAAGCCTTATACGCCTCAATCAGATCACACCCTCGCAATTGTCCACTCTCCAGAAGCTCAAGTTCTGCAATATAAATTTGCAAACTTGAGCCTTTCTTGGTACGAGGGGGAGAGAGAGAGAGAGAGAGAGAGAGAGAGAGAGAGAGAGCGCACCTCGTTCCCCTCACCAATCTTGTTGCTCTTCTCTGTGCTTGCACCAACAGCTCTACATACTTCCTAAAATGAGGCCTCCAGACCTGTACGCAGTACTGAAGGCATGGCCTGACCATTGTCTTATGTACAGGGACAATCACCTCCTTTTCTTTGCTAGCAAAATTCCTGTATATCATTGACAAAACCTCATGATCTGCTCTTGCAACCTGTCTGGATTGTTCCGAAATCTTCATATCTGACTGCACAATAACCCCCAGGTTTGAAGTAATTGTGCAGATTACTGCCCAAATTTTCTGGATTCTGTTGCAGTAACACATTGCCATTACTGTCTTTAACAACTCTGCTGTCCTTTGTATTAACTGCATACTTGTACATTAAGCCTAATATACTTTCATCAATATCATTGATAAATGTAGAAAAACAAGATTGGGCCCAATACCGAATCCTGGGGAACTCCACTAATAACATTTGTCCAAGAAGAGCAGTGTCCATTGATTACCACTCTCTGTCGTCTCCCGCTCAAGTGCAACAGAATCAAAAGCTTTCTTGAAATCCAAGTGTATCACATCAACGTTATTTTTTGCCTCCAGCTCCTTTGTGATCACATTATAGTATGCAATCAAATAAGGTATGTTCGTGTCAGACGGCACCTGGGATTTCTCCCATCTCCGCAATATGCAATCAAATGTGGGACAGGAAGTTGGATAGGTTTTAAGGATCCCTAAGTTGCCGATGGTAATCTTCTAAGCCAAAGAAGCTACCACTGTGCATAGCAACAGCACTCTTGCCTCAATTTCTCGAAGGCGAGAGGGGCGAATAATGCGCACCCAGTTAAGTCTGTCGTAATGCCTTAACCACGTAATCTCATAAAGTAATTTTTTTTTGGTCTACAAACACTAATTTAAATGTTTGATTAAAAAATAAAATATTCAAAAAAATATTCGTTATACTGAAAAATCTGGTATAAAGAAGTTCGTTAAACAAATGTCACAATGTACTTATTATTATTTTTAATGTTAATTTTTTTATTTACGCATCTTTTTACGATGGTTTTACTATTTATCGTAAAAAAGGCGCGTAGCCAAGAATTTTCCAAAGGCGCCAAAAACATACCTACACCCATGACCCTGTCAACGCCGTATTTAATACCGATTGCAATACCTATCTGATGCAATAGAAGCGTTATCTGATGCAATACTTTTGCGTCAGATAACGCTTCTTATCTGACGCAAAACCAAATTCCTTTAATCAAACCAAATTTTTCGACAAACCAAATGCCTTTAATCAAACAATATCTTAAGTTCAAGATGGCTTAGATCCACTAGTGAGCCAGGATAGGTCACAGACGTGCTCCCCAATGGTCCAGGGGCACTGTCTAAAGTAATAGAGTATCCCGCTAGTCCAGGGTCTATAGTGACACCTGATGGTCCAAGGTCACTACCCAATAGAATACCTTGCACCAAATTGATGTAGGACTCCATCTTCCTTCTTCCCTTTATCGCATCAACTGTTCAATGTGGAAACTTAATCTGAAGTTTTTGATTAATATTCTTCTTCAGCCCTGATGTTTGAAAATGGAAACTACCGCATGGGCTAACATTACAATGTCTTCAGGACAACTTCTCGCTTTGAGCCTTCTGATATTGATTGCAACATTGGCTTCAATAAGATGGGTGGGCCTAATGTGCCCACCCCTTCCATTTGTTGTAAAAGTTCTTTCACAATAATTGCAGGCCCAGGAAGTAGCATTAGCATTAGCATTAGTAGAGGCATTTGACGCAGGAAAGCAAGCTTATGCAGCATCAGCCAAAAAAAAAAAAAAAAACCCACTTCCACTTCACCCCTCTGTTCGTTCAAAATACCTGTCCAGCTGAGCCTTAAACTTATTTAGGCTATCAACTTCCACGACAAGGGATGGAAGTCTGTTCCACCAACCAACCACCCGCTGGCTAAAGGCAAATTTCCGCACGTCTATCCTACTTCTGTCTTTTCTCAATTTGAATTTATGCCCTCTCAGGTGATTATTCTGAGCGAGAGGAAGAATCCCATCAGCATTGAGCATGCTCAAACCATTCAAGGCCTCATACACCTCTATCAGATCACCTCGCTGGTGCCTAGCCTCCAGACACTGTAATTTGCAAAATTTAAGCCTTTCTTCGTAAGAGCACCCCTTTGTTCCATTCACTAATCTTGTTGCCCTTCTCTGTACTCGTTCCAGCAGCTCTACATCCTTCTTGAAATGAGGCCTCCAGACCTGTATACATTACTCAAGGTGTGGCCTGACCATTGCCTTATACAAGGGAATAATCACCTCATTATCCCTGCTAGAAAAATTCCTATATATCATTGACAATACACCATGAGTTACTCTTGCACCCGTCTGCACTGCTCAGAGAACTTCATATCTGCCTGCAAAACCACCCCGAGGTCTCTTTCATTCTCTACCACTGTCAGTGTAGTACCACAGAGTTGATACGTTGCTCTGGGGTTGCTGTTTCCCATGTGTAGTACTTTACATTTGTCAATGTTAAACTTCATTTGCCACCTCTCAGTCCATCTGCTCAACCTTTCCAGATCCTGTCGCAGCAGCATAGTGTCAGTAGTGTCCTTGACAACCCTGCCTACCTTTGTATCGTCTGCAAACTTCGATATTAAGCTTGACATACCATCATCAATATCATTTATAAATACAGAAAACAATAATAGACCCTCCACTGAGCCCTGAGGGACTCCACTAATAACTTTAGTCCACGATGAGCTGTGTCCATTGATTACCACTCTCTGTCTTCTCCCCCTCAACCACCCCTTTATCCACAGCAGCAATTTGCCTCCAATGCCACACTGCTTCAATTTGTGCAGCAGTCTTCCATGTGCAACAGTATCAAAAGCCTTTCTAAGGTCCAAGTATATAATATCAAAGTTATTCCCTGCATTTAGTTCCTTTGTGACTGCATCATAGTATCCAATCAAATTGGTCAGGCAAGACTTCCCCTTAACAAAACCATGCTGTGTCCGAGCTATAAGTGAAGTCTTGTCTCAATGATCCTGCAGTGCTTCTTTCACTAGTGCCTCCATTAATTTTCCTGGAACATAAGTTAAACTCACAGGTCTATAATTACTTGTGTCAGCCTTTGATCCTCCTTTGTGAATTGGGGTCACATTTGCACATTTCCAGTCTGTGGGTACTTCCCCTGAGCCCAAGGAAGCTCTCATAATTATGGCTAAGGGTTTGCTTACTTCCTCTGCTGCCTCCTTTAATATAACTGGATAGATCCCATCCACCCCAGGTGCCTTTCTTGTGTTTATCTTCAACAATTTCTCCTCCAATTTACTCTCAGTTATTACAAGATTCTCTAGCTTAGTGCTAGAGCGGCTTTCCCCTCGCTACATAACTCCTGATGTGTGAATGTCGATGCAAAATAATCATTTAGTTTGTTAGCTACCTGAGCAGGATCATCAACAGTTGACCCATCGATATCAAGTGGACCAATCTGATTCATCCCCTTCCTTCTAGAGTTTACATAAGTAAAGAACTCTTTGCTGTTTTTCTTTGCATCCCTTGCCAAAGATTTCTCGTAATCTGCCTTCGCCTGCCTAACCTCCTTGGTAACTTGGTTAAAGATCAACTTGTATCTATCATAGACTTCTGTGTCATGTGTTAATTTGTATGTATCCATGCATGTTTCTTCTCTGCCATATGCCTCATTAGTTCATCTGACATCCATTTAGGCCTAAACCTTGAACAATATTTCTTAGTTGGTATGTAAAGCCTAGTAGCTTCCAAGATAAGTTCTTTGAATGCTTCCCATTTTGCATTTGCTGTTGGTAACATCATCAGTTGGTCCCACTGTATAGAATTTAAATACTGTCTCAGTCCTCGTAGTTGCCTTTACGAAAGCAATAACCCTTCCCTTTACCCCTTTGAGTAAATCTCACTTGAGCACACTGTGATCACTGCCACCTAGTGGTTCATTTATCTGCAGATTCTTAATGCATGAAGAATCACTGCTGATAATCAAATCGAGAGTATTCCTCCCTCTAGTTGCCTCCCGAACATGCTTATGTAGAAAATAATCATCCAATAAATCCACAAAAGCCTTGCTAGTGTGTGAGTGACCAGTCCCCAAATTCCAGTCAATATCTGGAAAATTAAAATCTCCCATTATAAGACTCTCTGATTTACTGGCCCACTCTATTTCCCTGTACAGTTTCTTATTATACTCATCAGAGTCATTAGGCCTATAGCACACTCCTACTCTCAATTTTGGTGTCCCAATGCTTATGTCACACCAAACTGACTCGACACTGCACTGTCCACTGGCTTTACTTCGTTGGATTTTATGTATTTCTTAACTAATAGCATAACTCCTCCTCCCTTCCTATCCAGTCTATCCTATCTGTAGATGTTGTACTCCCCAAATTCCAGTTCTGCATTCCTTATATCTGTGTGGCACCAAGTCTCTGATATCCCAACAATATCTGCCTTTGATGTTTTGAGCAATACCTCAAATTCATCAAATTTATTTACTAACTGCTAGCATTGGTGTACACACAACTATACATGCACCTATTTCTATTCTTAGCTACCCTAACATAGCCCATGTGTTTACTTGTACCGCAATGACTCCCAGCAATCTCTGAAATATCCCGTATCTTGTTTTTTAGGTTTCTGCTCATTCCAATAGAAGCAGTGCCAGAATCCCTTTCACCTCTGTCAGTGGCTACTGTTAATCTATTCGTCTTTGTCTCCCCCCCAAGCTATCAGTTTTCCGACCCACCTAACACTGCCTCGATAGCATCAGCAAATATTCTTGCACCCTTTCTATTTAAGTGTATCCCATCCCTGTAGAAGCAATCTCTCCTGTTAACAAGTACAGTCCAGGCTGAAAAAAATTCTACCCCTTGAGCCTTGCACAATCTTTCCAGGACCGAATTGATCGACAAGGCTCTCATCATATTCTCCCTCCTATCGTTCTGGGCAGAATTGCAGACACTTTCAAATTCAACCCTATTTCACGGCTTTTTTTCAAGTGCTCGGAGGCTGAGTTATGTGGCTTATCATCCCCTGTAGAAGCTGGCAGGAGTGTGGGCGGTGGTCTTTAATGACCTGAGACAGGTGGTCCCAAATTCATCTCTCTTTCCTTCATTCTTTCTAGTACCAATATTCAAGTAGTCCAAGCAGTGGAGGTAGCCGCGATTGGGAGGAATGGTGTGTACTGTTTACCCAGGCAACCTGCTCGGCCCACACCCCGAGGAGGTAGGGTACTCCTCGCTTGCGACCGATGTTAGTAGCCACTCTGTAGGCCTTTAATGTGTAAAGTCTAATAGGACCCTGGACGAAGTTCTGGGATCAAATTACAAGTGTTTAAGTCTGTTGTTTTAAGATAGTAGGGTTACCAGATATTCTATTAAAAGTTATAACCTTTAATGTGTAAAGTAAGCATTAAGAAAAATATAACATAAAATAAAATAAAGATACCCCTCTAGTGTAGTGAATCGGTGGGCACAAATTTATCAGACTGTGAGGACACCAAAGTGGTAAGGGGTATATATACTGTACATATTTACACAGCCTGATAGGAAAGGATGACTTCTTCATAATATACTATTTATATCTATAGGGTGGCTGACTAAGTTTTTTGTAATATAAAATGTGGAGAGATTTATTGAAATGAAAGTGGAGGTAAGCTGCTGGAAAGAAATTTGTTTTCCAGAAGTTTCTTGTAGAAATATATATATATATATAAATATAAATACTTCATAGGTTTTTATATTTATATTGTAAAGAATAGTTCCTTGATAAAAATATAAAATAAGAGGTCAAAAATGTTTTATGTTTTTTGACTTGAAACATAAAGTAATAATAAAAACAATTTTAATAAAAACTTTTAACTTATTTATTGTACAATAAATGGGACCGGTTATGTCTATTTATGTATAAGAATAAGATTTAATCACTTAACAATATAAGGTTAACTATGCTTTTATATTACACGTTTACTTGGTTTATTATTATTATTAAAAAATTTTATCACTACTTGAGAAAATATTTACACTGAAAATGACGTCCCTCTTCGGGTGAGGCCATGGCCTGTTTCGCCGTAGCGTTAACGCGGCCATGTGTCCATGGAACACGTAATATTCTCCTGTACATCTCGAATGCCTCCAATTTCTTACTTGTTGCTTTCTTTAATGTCGAAGTCTCGCAACCATAAGTTGTTATTGTTGTTTGAGAGCTATTGGCTCAAGAGCAGCTTAGGCTATAATGCGTCTAGTCCAGGTGCGCAACCATAAGAGTAGTGTAGATCAGATGTAGCATTCCATTACCCTTAGTCAAAGATTTAGATCCAATTGCAGATTACATAAAACCATTCATTTTTCAAAAGGCGGATCTTGCTATTTCAATTCTTCTTTAAATTTCAGTAGAATCATCCCCTTTGTCATTAATTTCCCTTCCTAAATAGACATAACTTATGGTCCCATTCACCATAAGTGTGAGATTTGTATACTTCTTGGGGCCAACTACTGTCCATTTAGTCTTACTGGGATTTAACCGATGATCCATCTTATTACCAGAGTACTGTGTATATAATTGGCTATGCTGTTGCGCACGGCCTACCAGAATACGTATTCTATTGTCTGTGTACTGAATTGGCTATATATTAGCGTCATAATGACGTCAGTGGTTAACGCAGGGGTGTAAAATACATTATACAGTATATGTTGAGTTGGCAATGTAAGCGTCATAATGACATCAGTGGTTAACGCAGGTGTGTGAATTACAGTATATGTTGAGCTGGCAATGTTTTTATTGGTACATCATGCGATTCATATGTGGGTAACTGTGTTTTGTTTTGGCATGGTTTCGCTTCGAGTTTAATTGATCAGAAAAAATGAAAAAGGTAATTACTTGTTATTTTCATTATAGTGTACCTCCTCAAATTTAGTGTTTTATTTATTTAAAACGTGCCTGCATTGGAAATGTCCTCTGATGGTAAACTCGTAGTTTACAGTGTATACGGATTGAATACCATTGAAATTGCGAATACGGATACATTTTGTGCTCCCAGTCACTTGTGTAATGGAACAGAAAATTTTTTTATTTATTAAGAAACTTCCATTCCAATTCGTCTCTTAGACGTATTTTTGGTTTTTGATTTTTATTGATGGCTAAATTAGTCGAAAGCAGCTGTAAGTATGAATGACTGTTTCAGTTTTTTGATCAAAACAATTCAGCCTTCAGTGTATCATTCATTTCAATATTTTTTTTTCTTACCAAGTTTTTTTTTTTTTTTTTTTTGTCGAATAAACAATTTGATTCCATAAGATAATTACAGAGCTGAGACGAGGTGTTCGTGACCTAAGCACCTGCGCCAGTCGCTAGAATTTAATGCAATTTGATTTAATGCGATGTAGTCGGGAAGGCAGAAAACCGAGTACCCCAGGCGACGCGTTACCGACTATGGATAATTCAATCAGTTTAATGCTACAAAACTTTGCCTGCATAATTAAAACTATTAGCTAAGCTGTTTAAATTTTACTCACTCCAGAAACAGATGAAAGGACACGATAGACCTTCCAACTTCATATAATTCCAGTGAGACTTTGCATCAATTATTTTATAAATTTGAAACCAGTGAATTTTTGGAAATGTGCCATTATAAAAAAATAAAACAATTTTACACCATTATAACTTTATAAACTGATTTAAAATAAATATGAAGCTACATGAATTCTTATATTGCCTCTTATTTTTACTGTCAAGTCATTTTTATTTTAAAAATAATTTGAGTTTCTTGAATCTTGTGAAAGGTTTAAGCAGGACTAAACATCACAAAATGGAAACACGGAGAATCATGCTTATAAACAGACATTATAATTTCTTTCAATTTAAATAATTTAAACAACAAAAGGAATTTTCAATTAATCTTGCCCAATAAAGACATTTTGAATTCGCTTTGAAGGTCATATTCAATTGTAACGAAAAATGTAAAAAAAAAAAAAAAAAAAAAAATGAATTGTGCGTGGAGTATTCCAATGCATGATGTTTTACTAATGTGTATATATTTTTATTTATATATATTTTCTATATAAATATTTAAAAAAAAAATATGCATATACAGTATATCATTTCCATAGATAGATGCCTTATCATGGCTGGAGTGTTTGCGCGTGTCAGTGAAGCTGAGAACTATGCCATTGGGAGCATATACCTCCTGTCAGGGTTGCCCTATGATGGACAGATCAAAGCTAAGACACCAGACTAAATCAATCCAAAATCATAGCCCACTGGACCAGTGTGGTAGCTTATGGTCCATTTCCTTAACATGGCTTCACAACAAAATAAATGGCTCTTATTCCTTGGAGGCCTGCAAGCTACTACCTACAACAGCAGGAAGACCAACTCTAGGGCCGGCCCCAAAATTTGTGGGGTTCAAGAATTTCTTGCAGAGCCCTGTTCAGGAATTACTTGCAGGTCCTGTTGGTTATTTTCTTACCTCCAGAAGTTAAAAACAATACAGATATTATTGAAAGTGAGAATAACATAAAAATTACATTTTTAAATAACATTCTATGTTCGATATCAAACGTAACATACACATTGAGAAAGAAGTATACTCTCTACTTCTAGCAATTTTCAAGTCAACTGCGCAAGTGCTCTTGGAGTGTTAGGCGCATTATAGCCACAGCAGCTTATGTGCCGATAAACCTCCATAACACACACACACACTCTTGGAGTGGCGATAATATGGGTAACTAGACATTAAGACGGCAGTAGGCTCATTGATAGAAATGTGCAAAAAGAAGTGGATGAAAATATTATTTAGACCATTTGAGTGTGAGCTCTGTTCAGCAGAACTGGGTGAACATGCTTGTGGCTGGCTCTAACCAGCTCAATGGCATAGGGTGCTAAAAATAACTGGGCTCAATGTCTGCCGTTGGACTTTAGACATTGAAATACTTAACATTTAGTCTATGGGTACAGACTCCCACCTAGAAGAACTGTTACGAGAGCTGAAAAATATCAATTGGGACATCATCGATTTATGTGAGATTCAAAGAAACGGTGAAGATTTGGTTAAACTGGACGATGGATATTGGCCGTGCTACAAAAGAACAAATAATGCATGGTGTGGTGGAATTTGGTTCCTGATCAAAAGACTAACAGATTCAACTGAAAAAAGTAGAAAGTATTACTGAAAGGATTGCTTGCCATGTTATTAAACTAAATAGTCACTATTCTCTTCAGATTAGCATTAGTAGAGGCATTTGATGCAAGAAAGCAAGCTTATGCAGCATCAGCCCAAAAAAAAAAAAAAATAAATAAATAAATAAAAAATAACCACTTCCACTTCATCCCTCTGTTCGTTCGAAATACCTGTCCAGCTGAGCCTTAAACTTATTTAGGCTATCAACTTCCACGACAAGGGATGGAAGTCTGTTCCACCAACCAACCACCCGCTGGCTAAAGGCAAATTTCCTCACGTCTATCCTACATCTGTCTTTTCTCAAATTGAATTTATGCCCTCTCAGGTGATTATTCTGAGCAAGAGGAAGAATCCCATCAGCATTGAGCATGCTCAAACCATTCAAGGCTTTATTCAAGCTTATGCTCCTACAAGTAGCTGTAGTGATGATGAAGTTGACAAATTTTATGAAGATGTATTGTGTATTACAAGCGAGACAACTACCACTATAAAATTGTAATGGGGGATTTCAATGCAAGGATTAGCAAGGTCCAAAATGGACAAAGATCTTTTGGCCCATATGGAACTGGAAAAAGAGATGATAGAGGCAATATACTAATTGAATTTGTGGAGGAACAAAATCTGTTTGTCATGAACTCCTTCAAGAAAAAGGCCTAACGAAAGTGGGCATTAGTAGAGGCATATGATGCAAGAAAGCAAGCTTATACAGCATCAGCCAAAAAAATGAAAAAAAAAAAAAAAAACGCTTCTCATTTCACCCATCCATTCATTCTCCAAACATTTGTCTAGTTCTGTCTTGAGTTTATTTAAGCCCTCAACTTGCACAACGACAGATGGAAGTTTGTTCCAACTGTCAACCACCCATAGGCTAAAGGCATATTTTTGCACATCTATTCTACAACTGTCTTTCCTCAGTTTGTAATCTGAGCAAGAGGAATAATCCCATCAGCATTGATCTTGCTCAATCCATTCAAGGCCTTATACACATCATTCAGATTACCTCGCAGGAGCCTAATCTCCAGAAGCTGCAATTTGAAGAACTTAAGCCTTTCTTTGTAAGAGCAATCCTTTGTTCCACTCACCAATCTCACCCTTTTCTATACTCATTCCAGCAGATCTACATCCTTCCTAAAATGAGGCCTCCAGACCTGTATGTAGTACTCAAGGTGTGGCCTGACTATGCCTTATACAAGGGGATAATCACCTCCTTATCCCTGCTAGCAAAATTCCTGTATATCATTGACAATACCTCATTGACAATACCCCATGACCTGCTCTGGCAGCCCGTTTGCACTGCTCAGAAAACTTCATATCTTCCTGCACAATCACCCCCCAGGTCTTTTTCATTTTCCACTACCCTGAGTGTAGTACCACCACACAGTTGGTCCACTTCTCTGGGGTTACTGCTACCCATGCGCAGTACTTTGCATTTGTCAATATTAAACTTCAATTGCCACTTCTCAGCCCATCTGCCCAATTTTTGTAGATCCTGTTGCAGTTAATGTCATTAACAACCTTGCCAGCCTTTGTATTTGTCTGCAAATTTGGATACTAAGCCTGATTTACTTTCATCAATATCTTTGATAAATACAAAAAACAAGAATGGGCCCAATACAGAACCCTGGTGGACTCCACTTATACTCCACTCTACGAAGAGCAGTGTCCATTGATTACCACTCTGCCTTCTCTTACTCAGCCATCCCTTTATCCATAGCAGCAACTTGCCTTTTATACCAAACTGCTCCAATTTGTACAGCAGTCTTCCATGTGCAACAGTATCAAAAGCTTTCCTAAATCCAAGTATATGATATCAAAATTATTTTTTCCATTCAATTCCTTTGCGACCACATCATAGTAGCCAATCAGATTGGTTAGACAAGACTTCTCCTTAACAAACCCATTTTGTGTCTGAACTATAACTGCAGTTTTGTCTAGATGATCGTGCAATGCTTCTTTAACGTGTCGCCCCCCCTTTGAACTTGCTTTGTGAACTGGGGATACATTTTCACATGTCCTATCCATTGGGCCCACCTTAGTCCAAGGATGCTCTCATAATTATGGCTAATGGTTTGCTTACTTCCTTTGCTGCCTCCTTTATTATAACTGAATAGATCCCATCGACCACAGTTGCCTTTCTTATGTTTAACTTCAGTAATTTCTCCTCCACTTTTTTCTGAGTTATGACAAAATCATTTAGCTCCCTGTTAGAGTTTGATGAGCTTCTGGCCTCCACTTCCCTACAGAATTCCTCATTTGTGAATGTAGATGTAAGATACATGAAAGAGCCCTCTTGGAAATACTAGTGAAATTGACTTAATATTGACAAACAGTAAAACAGTATTCACTGACTGCTCAGTCCTGAAGCATTTTAATGTTGGCAGCGACCATCAGCGACTGACAGAAAAAAAACTGAATTGATTGCAAGAAAGAACAAGAAAAATTGGTCAAGTCAACTAAAGTGAAGGAGATTGATACTAACCAACTAACGAAAAATCAAGACATTGAACTGTCTGATCGTTTTCATGTGCTGCACAATCCTTCTGATACAGATATTTTGACTGATAATGACAAAGTTTTTTTCTTTTTTGTTAATTGTTGGCGCATCGGCTTCTGTGGCCATAATGCATCTCCCAAAGTTTTTGCATTTTACTCTGATCCAAGCCCGAGGCGGGATTCGAACCCGCGACCTTTGGGTTGCCAGGCAAGGAGGCACTTTACCCACCTGACTAGCCTAGTCGGCTATTTCAAAGTCATTGAGACTATTGTATACAATGCCTATGCTCTTGCACCTACTGTAAAACAAGAAAAACCAACCAGAAAATCAAAAGAAACAATTGCCCTGATGAAAAAGAGACGAGAAATGAAGCAAAGTGATAACATAAGAAACAAGATAAAATATGTAGAAATGTGCAATACCATAAAAAAATGTATAAAAGAAGAAATGCACCAGTTGAACATTGATCTCAGAAGAACACTAGAGAAAATCAAGTGCTAAAGAAAGAAAAACGAAAAATGGTTACACACAAGAGCCGAATGTTTACTTTGAAGCTTGAGGATGGCACAACAACAAAAACCCAACAACAAATACTAAAATGAGTGGAAGGATTCTGTTCAGATCATTTTAAGGAAAAAGGACAACTAGATCCAAATCGGATGCAGATGCCATATCAGAAATTTTGGCCAAAGAAGTAGATGATGCTGTAAAATCAATGAAAAATGGCAAAGCAGCAGGACCTGATAAAGTCTGATGGAATATTGATAGCTTCTTGCTAGCTGGTATGTAAATCTCTAACCAAACTATTGTCAAAATGCCTTCTACTTAAAGTATCTGTAGTATGGAAAAATGCAGAAGCCATCCTACTGCACAAAGGTGACAGGGCAGAATTTAAAAAAACTGCCAACCAGTAAGGCTATTGCCAGTTGTCTACAGGGTGTCCGCAAAGATAATTTCAAGAAGAATAGGCACAATACTTGATGCAGCACATCCCAAAGAACAAGCAGGTTTCAGAAGTGGCTTTAGTATAATGGATTACATCCAAACAGTGCAGCAAGTTATAGAGCGACACAATGAATACAACCTTCCATTATGTATAGCCATCATCGAATATGAAGAAGCATTCAACTGTGTCACAAAACAAACAATAAACAACGCCCTGATTAACCAAGGTATAGATGGAGCTTACATCAATATTCTCTAATCAATATATAAAAAGGCAACTGCATCAATATGGGTCAACAATGATAAAATTCGAATCAACATCGAAAAAGGCATCTGACAAGAGAGGCAATTTTGTTGTTTTGAAGAAATTTTTTGAAAGGTAAATTGGGATAATGAAGGACTCAAGATAAATGGATAATTTATAGGTGAGAGATTAAGTCCATTAGCCAGAATGGTGCCAAGTTTTCAGTCCTGGATCCAGTGGTTTTTGTATAGTAGAAATCTGCGTTGACCGTTGCTCTCATACTCTGGACATAACTGGTTCTGGGGTCTGGAGGGGGTTATATGTGAACTGCCCTTCCGGATATCTGGATTATTTTCATTTTTTTGTTTATCATTTCCTCTTCTATTTTCTTATCAGAAAGGTGGAAATATTGCAGGTTGAATACAACCCAGAAAGACTTATACACTTGGTAGGATTGAATTACAATTAATAGGGGAAAAAAGGGATTTTGGAGTTACTATATGTTCAGGTATAAAGCTCTCCAAGCATTATAGACAGATAGCAAGGAGGACCCATGGTGTCCTGTCAATGATTTCTTATGCATTTGTGGATGTACAAAGGTTGGCAGTGTAATTAATGGTATTCGACTGTAACAAGATCTAGAAAAATTAGGCTGATGGGCTGAGAAGTTGAAGTTTAATGTTGGCGAGGACTGTATATGGGCAGCAGTAATCCTAGATTAGCATACCAAGTGTGCGATTCCATGCTCAGGGTAGTGGAGAATGAAAAAGACCAGGGGTAGTTCTATAGCAAGTTATGAAATTCTTTAAGCAGTGCAGACAGTACAATGCATGGGGCTTTTGTCAATGATGTCAGGAATTTTTCCATCAGGGATAAGGAAGTGATTATCATGTTGTATAAATGACATCAATGAAGAATCTGGAGACTAGGCACCTGTGAGGGGATCTGATTGAGGTTTTTAAGGCTCTAAATAGATTGAGTAAGTTCAATGCTAATGGCATCCTTCCTCTTGCTTAGACTATACACGAGAGGGAATAAATTTGAATTGAAGAATGATGATTGTAAGATAGATTGTGTGCAAATTTGTCTTCTGTGTGTGTAGTTGATTGTTAGAAGAAATTTCCATCTGGTATCTTAGATGTGGGTAGTTTGAATATATTCAAAGAACTAGACAACTATTACAGAGGATGGGCAGGCACCTCCGTAGCCAAGCGGGAAGGAGCAGCAGTGTGTAGCACACGCTTCTTGATTAGACCAGGGTTCGAGCCCATGACCACCAAATACGGAGGATGCGGAAAGGTCAGGGAATGACCACTGCATTTCCCCGGAGCAATATGGCCTTAGTTGCTAATGCTCCTAAAAACCAAATAACAAACAAACAGAGGATGGGCAGGGATAATGGGAATTTTATTTTATTTTATTTTTTGGCTTATGTTTTCTTGCTTCATTTGCCACTACTATTACTAATATTCTAAATTTTTTATATATATTTTCTTTCATTTTCAAATCAGGTGTACTGTATTGTCTCTGTGTTTTTTAAACTATTGATATGGAATATATATAATGAAAGCTTTTCCAGATTCAGGCGTTTCATATGCTAGTATAGATCTGCATGTGAGATAGTTGAAAGCAAAGGTATAATGAGAGGGGGAATAATTTACAGGCCAGATGATCGTGAAGATTATGATGAGAGCCTCTGCTTGCAAATGGAATGGGCAAGTAAGCATGAATGTCTTATTATGGGTGATTTTAATTTGCCTCTGATTGGAGAAAATGGGAAGGAAACTCTACACGGGGGACAATTTTTAAATCAACTAGATCGTTATTGTTATTTGTATCAACATGCTAGGGAAAAGAATATTTTAGACTTGATCATCACCCATGAACCAGATGAAACAGTAGGGCTGACACTACAGAAACCAGTAGCTATCTGGAAGTGATCATAGAGTTCTATGGTGGACGATGAAGAGAGAGGTAGCAGTAGTTAACGGCAAAGGAATGGGTTATAATTTCAGGAAAGGAAGTTACGACTGATTAAGGTGCCGTGTAGCACCTTAATCAGGGTAAATATATCACTCTGTGAATATCTCACTCTCTGTGGGTAAATATCTCACTCTCTGTGAGATATTTACCCAGTCTATTAACTGGGTAAATATCTCACAGAGAGTGTATACAGTTAAATTATGGTATACCTTTACAACATTAATCACAGAAGTCTTGAATGTGTATATACCATTAAAAAAATACTCCCTGAGGAGGAATCCAATTTGGAGGAATAATGTAGTTGCCAGATTATTGAGCAGAAAAAGATGGCATGGAAAAGCTACAGAGTAATATAAGGTATTGAAGCCTATAACAGCTGCAAATTGATCTGTAATAGCGTCACAGAAAAGGTTAGGCTGGCAAAGGCAAATTATGAGAAATTGCTGGCAAAGAGTGGGAATAAGGAATATTTCACATATATAAATGCAAAGAAGAGGACAAACCAGATCAGACCTTTATGTAATGGACATGGGCTAATATTGTTGTTATTGCTGATGTTGCAGATGAACTGAACAGTTACTTTGCATCTATATTTACAGAAGAAAAGCCCTGTATGTCAATGAGAAATTATGGAAGTGAAGTTGAAAAAATGTAGTTAATGATATTGAAATTTCACATGTTTATTTAATAAAAAACTTTTGAGCCTACAGGCAAGTAAGGCTCCTGGAGTTGATGGAATATACCCTATAGTTTTAAGGGAGGCAGCAGGTGAGTGCATTGAACCATTGAGGCTAATTAAGGGCGATTCTAAGAGTGAAGTGGAAAATTACTGATCAATCTAACTTGAGTAGTAGGGAAAATCATGGAGGTAATGATCAAGGGTGGAATTCAGGATCATTTAGATAGAAATTGAATTCTGAAGGATACTCAACATGGGTTTGTAAAGGGGAAAATCATGTTTAACTAATCTGGTTAGGTAAAAAGACAGGGTCACTCATGAGCTGGATTTAGGGAATAATTTGGCATTGTTTAGATTTCAGCAAAGCACTTGGCTCTGTCCCACATGAGCAGTTACTTAATAAGCTGAAACAGGTTGGAATCACTGGGAAAATTCTTAAATGCATAGCAGGAGGCAGAAGGTTGTGATAAATGGTTGTTCCTCAGGGTTGATGTAAGAAATGGGGGTTCCCCAAGGATCGGTATTGGGACCACTGTTGTTTTTGATTTTCTTAAATGACATTGATGAATGTATAGAGGGTGTGATGTCTAAATTTGCAAATGTAGTAGAGATTAGTAGAATAGTTAATGATCACTGCCAAGCAGAGCTTCTTCAAAGTTACCTAGATAGATAGCTTTAGGGATGGTCAAGAAAAGTGGCAGCTATGCTTTAATCTAGCAATGTGCAAGGTCTTGCACTTGGGGAAACAGTAACCCCAAAATAACTTATACACTTGGTGGAGTTGACCTAAAGTCAGTAGTGGAAGAAAAAGGGACTTGGGAGTTACAATACAGTCAGACATGAAGTTCTCTGAGCATTGTAGACAGGTTGCAAGGAAGGCCCACGGTGTCCTATTGATGATTTATAGAACATTTGCTAGTAAAGATAAGGATGTCATAATTCTGTTATATAAGGCTATTGTTAGACCACACTTGGAATACCGTGTTCATGTATGGAGATTGCACCAAAAAAAAATGCTTCGAGCTCCTTGAAAGGGTCCAAAGACTGGTAACTTGCCTGGTGAGATCGGCCAAATGGTGTCTATATGAGGATACCATCTAATATGTCAGTTGCACAGCTTGAAAACTAGCCACCTTAGAGGAGACTGATTGAGGTGTTTAAAGCTCTGAGAGACAACAGTAAAATGAATGAGGATGAAATTTTCACAGTTATAAATGATTCTAGAGCTAGGGGCCATAAATTCAAGTTATGGGGAGAGATGTTTAGAGTGGAAACATCTAAAACATCTAAATTACTGGAATCCACATGGGGCCAGATTTACATATGAGCTAAACAAGCTACAGCTGAAGACCTCACGTTACAAGGGGCCTCGCTCCTTCTTAAAAAACCCTTTTTTAATATTGTTATGGGTGAACTGTAAGAAAGAAGGGGCCTCGTACATGTTATAGCTTAAGGCCACAAGTTTAAATCCAGCCCTGATGGTAGAGGCTGATAGTTTGGGGAAATTCAAAGGTCAGCTGGATGTAACATGTATGGGAGGAGGGGAAAAGCATAGGTTCTCCATTTAATTTTCTTTTATTATTTATTTATTATTATTATTTTAGTCTTTTTTTTTATTTTAGGCTTCCTTGCACCATATAACCTTTACTAATACTAAAAAAATATATTTTTTAATGCAGGAATTGTGTCATCTCCCAAAAAAAACCTTATATTTGGAAAGGACCATTATGCAATAAATAATGTAGAGCCTGCTTTTCTTGTGCTAAAATAAAATTAATGAATTGGAAGTGTTGCAATGGTCAATATGACTTCTTCTGAAGAGTCATCTCAGGAAACAAAACTTTGCTCTCCAGAACAAAATGATATGTCTTCAGGATTTGTGGTGCTTTCTCAACCACAGTCACATATAGAAAATATCAATGGTCACTTAAATGAGTTACACTTGAATTTAATGAGTGCTACACCAGATTCATCACCAGAAGATCTCCAACAATGGATACATGGGCTTCTAAAAGAAAATATAGAACTAAGAGGTATGTTTAAAAATTTTTTTTTTTTTTTTTTTTGCTTCCTCCACTCAGATTGCTAAATTTATTTATTGTTTTATTTATATATAGGTGTATAAACTGAGTGACCAGTTTATTATGTACACTAACCTAATAGTAAGCGGTACTCCTTTCAGTGCAGGATCACATAATGGTGCTGTGGACTAGGGAGTGGCTTCTGAATGTCAGTTCAACTCTGCATGTTGAAGATGTTTCACAGGAATACTTTGTCATTCTGACCTGATTATATTCTGCAGCTCCCTTGGATTGGATAGCAGAGGGTCTCAGTTGCATAAGACTTCTAGCCACTGAAATCATGCAAACATTTGTCAACTTTATTCCACAGATACTCAGTTGGTTTAAGATCCATTGTGTTATTGGACCAGTGAAATATGTATGATAAAGTCACCCTTATGCTCTTCAGTGACTTTCCTTTCCAAAATGATCCATTCCTTATTACTTTGTGCATTACCTGCCGAAAATAACAATTACCAGATGGATAAACTGAGCACGAAGGGATGCATTTGATTGGTAACAGTGTTGAAGTAGTCTCTGGAGTTGATATCTAGCTACTGGCATAAGGAGACCTATTGTGTGCCATGAAAACGCTTTCACATTTTTGCAATCAGCTTGCAGCATTGGCATGTGGCATGGATCAGTCCATTGTCGTGCTGCTGTTATGTTCAGATCCTCTGCTGTCAGTGTGGAATTGCTTCAACTGAGATTCATAAGATCAGGTGACCTTTTTCCATTTCTCAGATGCCCAGTGGCTATATTCTGGTGCCAGCTGTCCAATAGCTACTTTTTTTTTTTTTTTTTTTTTTATTGTCAAGAGTAGCAGAATAGTAAGGTTATCTGCTGTTGCTGTACTCTATCTGTGACAGAGGGATGCATTGTGCATTCCAGTATATCCCTGTATACCACTTTTATTCATTTGCACTGTCATTTGCCTGATTATGGCCCATCTCTTAAGAGTGCACAATTCTTTTCACTGTTTATTGCCCTTTCAGACTGAGCTGTACATAGTCATAATCATTGGCTAGATATTTTCTGGGTTGTTGGACCATTATTGATGCACTCTGGGCCTGCTTGTGTGTGGGTGAGAAGTGTATGGAGGGAAACACCGGAGCCCGCAACAATGATCCTAGTGTAGCAGTATTCATGATATTTACACTGACACATCTGGTGATGAGTGTCATACCACCATTTTTTTTTTTTTTTTTTTTTTTGCTGAATTGCTCATACACATACTCTTGTCTTCAGTATCTGACTACCACATTTATGTTAGTTGGTATAGACACCTGGCACAATCTCTGACAGAGGTCGATTCCTTGATTGTTGGGTGTGCCTAATAGACTGGTTATTGAGTGTGTGTATATATTTATTGCCTTTATGAAGTATTAAAATTTTAAACTTTGCAAGATATCATTATAATAGAATTTTGTTATTCTGTGAGGCAGTCATTTATATAAAGTAAAAAGTTAATGAATGTGCAATGTTTCATTGCATTGAAACTGGATTTATTACCATATTATCATTAGTAGAGGCATATGATGCAAGAAAGCAAGCTTATGCAGCATCAGCCAAAAAAAAAAAAAAAAAAAAAACAAACTTCCACTTCACCCCTCCGTTCGTTCGAAATACCTGTCCAGCTGAGCCTTAAATTTATTTAGGCTATCAACTTCCACAACAAGGGATGGAAGTCTGTTCCACCAACCAACTACCCGCTGGCTAAAGGCAAATTTCCGCACATCTATCCTACATCTGTTTTAATTTATGCCCTCTCAGGTGATTATTCTGAGCAAGAGGAAGAATCCCATCAGCATTGAGCATGCTCAAACCATTCAAGGCTTTATACACCTCTATCAGATCCCCTCGCTGGTGCCTAGTCTCCAGACACTGTAATTTGCAAAACTTAAGCCTTTCTTCGTAAGAGCAACCCTTTGTTCCATTCACTAATCTTGTTGTCCTTCTCTGTACTCGTTCCAGCAGCTCTACATCCTTCTTGAAATGAGGCCTCCAGACCCGTATACAGTACTCAAGGTGTGGCCTGACCATTGCCTTATGCAAGGGAATAATCACCTCCTTATCCCTGCTAGAAAAATTCCTTTATATCATTGACAAGACACCATGAGCTACTCTTGCAGCCCATCTACACTGTTCAGAGAACTTCACATCTGCCTGCACAATTACCCCCAGGTCCTTTTCATTCTCTACCACTGTCAGTGTAGTACCACAGAGTTGATACATTGCTCTGGGGTTGCTGTTTCTCATATGCAGTACTTTACATCTGTCAATGTTAAACTTCATTTGCCATCTCTCAGCCCATCTGCTCAACCTTTCCAGATCCTGTTGCAGCAGCATAGCGTCAGTAGTGTCCTTAACAACCCTGCCAACCTTTGTATTGTCTGCAAACTTGGACATTAAGCTTGATATACCATCATCAATATTATTTATAAATACAGAAAACAATAATGGACCCAACACTGAACCCTGAGGGACTCCACTAATAACATTAGTCCATGATGAGCAGTGTCCATTGATTACCACTCTGTCTTCTCCCCCTTAACCACCCCTTTATCCATAGCAGCAATTTGCCTCCAATGCCACACTGCTCCAATTTGTGCAGCAGTCTTCCATGTGCAACAGTATCAAAAGCCTTTCTAAGATCTAAGTATACAATATCAGTTATTCCCTGCATCCATATAATCTAAGAGTGAAGTGGGTAACTACTGATGGGTAGTTCTGACTTCAGTGTTAGGGCAAATCATTGAATCAATGATCAGGAATGTGGTACAGGATCATTTAAATAAAAATAGAGTTCTGAAGGAACTGTTGTAAGGTTTTATAAAGAGAAAACAATGTTAATCAACCTAATAAGCTATTTTAATAGAATCACTCATGAGCTGGTTATAGAGAATAATTTGAACATTAGTTGTATTTTAGCATAGTATTTGTTTCCATCCCACATTAGAGGTTACTGAAAAATCCTTACAAGAAAAATCCTTAGATGGATTGCAGGGTAGGAGGCAGAGAGTTGTGATTAATAGTTATTCTTCAGATTGGACTGCCATATTGGGTTCCCCGAGGATCGGTATTGAGACCATTTGTTTTTTTTTTTTTTGATATTCTTAAATGACATCAGTGAAGGGATACGGGAAATGATGTCAAAATTTTCAGATGATGTCTAGATCGATAGCGTAATTAATAGAAAAGTGGCAACTATACAAAGTTAGCAAAGAAGTTTTAATGCAGCAAAATGCAAGGTCTTACACTTGGGAAATTAACAGTCCCAGAGTGACTTATAAAACTTTGTTACTTTCTGACATTCCAAGTCATCCCGAAGAAGCATTGCTTGGTATTGATTATTAACTACTTGGCCAACCTTTACATCATCTGAAAATTTTGATACCTGGTAAAGCTGAGTTAAAAATAATAGGGAAAGAAAGAAAGGGATTTGGGAGTTGCTGTATGTTCAGATAGCAAGTTCTCCAAACATTGTAGATAAGTAGCAAGGAAGGCCTGTGGTGTCCTATTGATGACTTCCTACTGTATAAGGCAATTGTAAAGCTTGCCTTGGAATACTCTATTCCAAGAATGGAGATCACCTAAAGTAAAGACATGGATCTTCTTTAGAAGGTTCAAAGAACAGCAGCATGCCTGGTGAGATCAGCAGAGAGACATCTGTATGTGGAAAGGCTTCAGATATGTGAGCTGCAAAGTTTGATAACTTAGGGTAGATCTGATTGAGGTGTATAAGACAGTGATAGGAGAAAGTATTAGAAAGTGAAATGAATGAGGGTGAAAATTTATTTTCACTGTTACATACTGGAGAACAACTTGTTTGGACATCTTTCTTGACTGCTGATGTCCTTTAAGGTGGCTGAAATTGAACTCCTTGAAAATTAAGATTTATCTGATGGCTGATAAAGAAGAATGATGTGATCTGGTTGTCTGGATTCAAGACGTGATACTGAAGTCTTTAGCCTATCTATATGTTTTTATCATAAATTACCTTTTTTGGGTTTATGAGGCATGATCAAAAATTTCAGGGACTGGTTTTGCCTTGAAATTGTGGCATCATGGTGAGTTGACTTATAGCACCGTGTTCAGTGACTCGTCTAGACAGTATTGCATGAATTACTTGTTTACCTGTAGTCAGTCTAAATTAGATTTTGTGTGTTAAATTAGGGAAAAGTGCAATAGAAATCTCTAAAATGTTAAAAACAGCTTTTGGAGAAGATGCTATGTTGTTCTAAGACTTTTCAACGGTTTGCAAAGTTTAAAGAGAGCTGTTTATGTTGAAGATGATCCTCATTCTGACTACCCTTCATCTTCAAAAACCAATGATTCAATTAATTATGTTTGTTCAATTAATTATGTTAACGATCTAATCAGAATGTTTAACTTTTTTGAAGTTTAACTGTCCATGAAGTTGGTATTTCTTATGGGACATGTCAGTTTTAACAGTGATAATCAGAACAGTGTGAGTTCTTATATAACAGGATCTTCACCAATGTGCTGCTGTTGACCAACACTTCGTTTCTTTCATCATTACTGGTGATGAATTGTATGTGGCGATCGCCTAGAAACAGAGGCCTAGCCCTTTCAGTGGAAGACTCCACATATCCAAAACCCAAAAAAAAGCAAGACATTGCCTTGCTTTTTGGGCTTTGGAAAAGTGGAGTTTTCCATTTTTGGTTTTGACTGGCAGGGGATTGTTCTGTATGAATTTATCTTGCATGGTCAAATAGTGAACCAGGAATATTAGAACTAGTTCAATTGCAATTGCTCGATTTTGTTTGGAAGAAATGGCTGACAAAGTGGACTTTATCAGTACTTCAAAAGTTGATTGGAAGTACTCAGCTCTGTCAAAAGAAAGAAAGTGATATCAGTTCCTTAAAAAGAAGGAAAATTATTAGATCTGTAACTTTCTTTCTGGACAGAAAGAGAGGGAGATTATGTGCCCAGTAGCAATAACAAATGACACTATTAATCAGGTATATACAGTAGAACCCGGATAAGAAGTTTTCCGAGGGACTTTAGATTTAGAACTTCTTACGCGGGAAAACTTCTTAGAAGGGAAAATGACCTAAGGGTACGAAATATTAACTACACAAATAAAAATGAAAAGATGTATAAGTTAAAGGTCATTTTTAAGTTCCATTTCAGAATTTATAAATATTTCACTATGCCTATGGGAAACATTTTTAAACTGCAGATTTTTAATTGCTTAACATTCTGTTCATTAAACTCATTACCAAATACTCACACCTCAGAATGTAACTCACACCCTTCTAGCCAATGGCTGTCCCGGGGTGTCTCCTCAACAGAGAAATAAATTGATAATAATACTAATTTTTACGAAGTTAGAAGTGAGCTCCTTTGGAGTTTCAAAATACCTTAAAAAGTTACGATAAGACAGAGCAACAATCCACTAAGTATTCAGAACAGTTCAGAAAAATGAGAACTCAACAGCAATTACATCACTGTGCTGCACTTGGTCGACACTATCCAATTATGGATATCGATGTAAACAATTTCAATATGTCACTTCAGTTATATCAAAATGTTGGTACCAAAAGGTTTTAGCACCAAAAGCCTCAGTCTACGGAAAATTCACTAATCGAACAAGGCATCATTTTTGTGATATCTCATATTGTGAATCATGTGTGCCAGCAAGATATTTTGCAAGGTGGTGCATGTGGGAATAAATTTTTTATTCACCAAATTTTCAAGTACATGCAATATTTTAATTAAGTTTGGCTGATTTATGTGTACAGCTGAGCCAACGTTTCGTGATTGGTGGCAGAAAGTACTTGTATTTTGAAAGAAAGAATTTGTATTGTTTTAATGTTTCAATAATTTAATGAAAATATTAAAAATTGTGTATTACTTTGAAATCCAAAGGTAGTGCACTTTCACCACCTTGCACCATGCTGCTGTCACCCATATTGTGAATACCTTCACAACAAGTTGCCATGATATTGAACTACCTAGAATAAGCAAAGCTTCGCCACTGGATTCTCGAATAGGCAAAGTGTTGCCTATTCGAGAACTTTGCATATTCAACACTTTGGATTATCAGCAGATATCGTCGCCCAGGGGTGGTAATGATATCTGAGAATAAGTAACATTAGTCTTCTCCATTGGTGAAATGTTGCTTACTGGAAGTAGTGTAATATCGGGGTAACTCGTGAAGGCATTCACAATATGAGAAATAGGAAGAATCCCATCAGCATTGAGCATGCTCAAACCATTCAAGGCTTTATACACCTCATTCAGATCACCTCGCGGGTGCCTAGTCTCCAAACACTGTAATCTGCAAAACTTAAGTCATAAGAGCAACCCTTTGTTCCATTCACTAATCTTGTTGCCCTTCTTTGTACTCATTCCAACAGCTCTACATCCTACTTAAAATGAGGCCTCCAGACCTGTATACAGTACTCAAGATGTGGCCTGACCATTGCCTTATACAAGGCAATGGTAAGAGGCCGCCATAGCCTAGTGGTCAGGCGCGTGGGTGCATAAGTACACGTGCCTTGAATGACCGGGGTTCAAGCCCATGACTGCTGAATACGGTGCTGTTTCTTGTATTCTATTTATCTTGTGAACTCCTCTGATCATTTGGTCATCCCGGAGTATAAACAGAAAATTTATTTATTATTATAATTACCTCCTTATCCCTGCTAGAAAAATTCTTGTATATCATTGACAAGACACCATGAGCTACTCTTGCAGACTGTTTGCACTGTTCAGAAAACTTCATATCTGCCTGCACAATTACCCCCAGGTCCTTTTCATTCTCTACCACTGTCAGTGTAGTACCGCCCCAGGGCAAGTGTATATATTGGATTGTGATTCTTGTGAACTATAAAGTGCTATTAGTGAGAGATATACAAGGACTGTTTTATATTTTTACTGTTTTTAGTGCAGAAAATTACAAGGAAGCAGTCAGATACAATTGCCAAGGCTTCTGCCTCTACGTGGCCTGGGGTGGGCAGTCAGGCAAGTCCTGGTCGGCGAAGTGGAGTCAGAACTAGATTTGTACAGTGAGAATTATAAGGATAAGTGGACACTATAAGTGTGTATGAATAAATGTTTTTAGTATAGTAGACAAGTTCCAATTGTCTGGGCTGTTGTGAATTTCAGTGTTTTGGTAGAATTTTAAAAGTTTTACTGTATTATTTTTGTAGGTGTGGTCTGGTAATAATTACTATATACGCACCCGAGTGCTTTGGAATTTAGTAATCAGTGTTTGTTTTTTGGGACAGGAGAATTTCCAGTCCTGGAATAAATCCAACTAGTTAAATATTTAGATTGCTAAGTTTGATTGCTTAGTATTAAAATTGTATTGTTTGAGTTATTATGGCTCATAGAAGGAGTGAGGAATCCTCATCCGAGGAGGATTTGTTGGCGATGGATGACGAAGAGTTGGAGGAGATGAGGTTTCAAGAACAGTTAAAGATGGCAATTGGTAGTCTAGTGAGAATAGAAAGTGAAGAAAAAGGGGAAGGTGGAGAAGAGAATAAGGAAAGAAGGGCACAGAAAAGGGTAAGAGTAGAAGATGAAGAGATAGATAATGGAGATAGTGAACATATGGGTATAGGAAAAGATATTTGTGAGAAGTTTTTGGAAATAAGACAAGTACGGACTAGGCTCCAGAAATTTCTATTTTGTGATGCAAATAAAGTAACTAGAGCTGCCATGAACAAGATTCTTTCAATGTGGGATTCATTGGAAGATAGAGCTATTAGATTGTTTGTGGAAAATTGAGTAATGGTATCTAGAGTAAAAGACTGTAGACAGTTAATTCAGGATAAAGAACAACAATTTGAAAGTTATGCTTCTGTATTAGAGAAGGGAAGAGAAAAAGTGAAGGAAGTTAAAAAGGGGGGTGAGACTATATTTGCCTTCATTAAGGCGAATACAGATAAATATATACTACGAGTGAACAAGTTGAAGCAGTGGTGAATGAGGATATAAGAGCTTTAATGAAGAAAGTTAAAGTAAAGAGTACAAGAAAGATTAGAGATAGAGGAATATTGGTTGAAGTTGATTCTATGAGTGATCTATGTGAATTACAGAATAATAAGAGGTTGGAAAAGTCTGGTCTTAAAGTCGAAGTTCCAAAGAAACCTGATTTAAAGATAATAGTATATGATGTGAATAAGGATATACAGAAGGAACAGTTTATGCAAGAACTTTGGGATAGAAATTTGTTTGATCATGGATATAGTTTGGAAAGGGTTAAAAAGGAAGTGATTGTGAGGTCTATTTCTTCAAGTAAGAAAGGAAGTAATTGGATTTTGGAAGTGCCCAAGGAGTTGAGAGATTTATTAATAAATAAAGGAAGAGTCTATTGCCAGTGGACCTCATTTCGGGTGAAGGATATTGTCCTCATTCCAAAATGTTTTAAATGGTTATCTTATGGCCATGTGGCTTATCAGTGTAAGGGGAAGACCAAGTGTGGACATTGTGGAGAAGAGGGACACATTTTTAAAGATTGTAAAAAGAAAAATGAAAGTGCTATATGTATTAATTGTAAGCGAAAAAATAGGGATTTTTGCCATTCAATTAGAAGCAAGGAATGCAGTGAATATAAGAAGTATTATGAACAATATAGGACTAGATTAGATTATGGATAGGAGAGAAATAGAAATGAAAACGCTAAAGGTACTGCAAGTGAATGGGCAAAGATCCTATAATGTTGCATTGCAGTTAAGTCATGGGATGGACGAAAAAGACTATGATGTCCTCCTTCTTCAGGAGCCAAACGTGGTTGGGAACCTTGTTAAAGGTTATAAAATAACTGATAAAATTGTGCAGTCTGGAGTAAACAGTCAGGCTGCTGTCATAGTGAGAAATGCAGACTGTGTGGTAACACAAATTGATGAGTTGTGTTTTACTCATGGAGTCTGTGCTGAGATCTTGAGTGAGATTGGTAGCGTATATATATGGTAAGTGTGTACTGCCAGTTCCGTGGTGAACTGCAGCCTTATTTAAACTATATTGAAAAAGTGGTAGATGTCTTACAAGGAAAGAAAATTGTAATTGGTATTGATTCAAATGCAAGTTCAACAACTTGGGGAAGTCGCGAGACTGATATTAGAGGAAATGTTGATAAGTCAGAGACTTAATATTGTAAATGAGCTGGGCCAGATCTCTACCTTCAGTACTATACAAGGAGAATCTAATATAGATTTAACATTAGCTACAGAAGTCTTGTGGAATAAGATATGGTGTTGGAGGGTTAGGGAGGTCTGGACTACCAGCGATCATAGATGTATCAGTTTCGAGATTAGAGATGAGAGGGTAGAATGTAATACAGAGTTTGAAAAGAGGTTTGCAACGAGTTCTGCGAACTGGCAGTGTTTTGAAGAAGAGATTACAAAAAGACTTAGAGATAATAGACAAGAAATAGATATCAGCCTGGCTGGAGAAAGGGCTGAGAAAATAGTTAGTATTATATATGAAAGTTGCTTCAGGTCTATGAGGAGGAGCACAAAATTAAAAAGGGTTGTTCCTTGATGGAATGGGATATTAGCGGTAATGAGGAGGATGAACAGGGCTAGGAGCAATTTCCAGAGGGTACGGAGAAGAGGAATAAGTGAACAAATGGAGGATTTAAAGAGGCAATACCAACAAATGAGACGGGAATATGTTGGTAGAATTCAAAAAGAGAAGAGAAGCATGGCGAAACTATGTAAAAGAGGAAATGAATAAGAATGTATGGGGGATTACCATACAAATTATTATTTGATAGAATGAAAGTTGATCAAGTTTATAGTACTATTAAAATAGAAAATCAGAGTACGAGGGACTGGGAGTCCTCCATGCGTGGTTTGCTCTCCTCATTGTTTCCTATAGATCAAATAAGTTTGGATAGTAGAGAACAAAGACAAATCAGGAAATTAAATGATGAATATGTGGAGGAGCAGGAAATCGAAAGTTTAATTACGGAAGAAGAATTGAAGATAGTATTGATTAAAGGAAACTCTTCCAAAAAAAATTATTGATAAGGAAACTCTTATGGCTAAGAGTTTCCTTAATTCCTTTGCTCCCTCCTTTAATATAACTGGATAGATTCCATCCACCCCAGGTGCCTTTCTTATGTTTATCTTCAATTTCTCCTCCACTTTCCTGTTAGTTATTAAAAAATCTTTTTTTTTTTTAAACGTAAACCCCAAACACGAGAGGTATTAGAACCTATAGTACTTAGTACCGTGCTTGGGTTGGAGGTTGAGAAGATGAAAAGATATTTTTTGACATTGGACTTGAACTTCTGTAGACTATAATTTTCAGGAAATACATATGAAGGAAGGTTGTTCCAGAAAACGGCAGTTGAATGAATAAACGAGGAAGATGAAAAGTTGGTTCTGTGAGTTTGAAGTTGGACAGTAAATGGATGTTGGCTGGTGGCGGCACATGTTTGGACTGTTTTGAAAGAGAGAGAGAGAGAGCGGGAATTATAGAAGCTAATTCAGAACAGTGCCCATGGAAATATCTGTAGAAGAGGCATGCAGCAGAAACAGTACGCCTATGAGACAGCAACTGGAGAGACTGTTACAAATGAATCATTAATTAACCTAACTGCGCTCTTCTGAATGGAATCAAGAAGCCTGAGAGAGGTTTTGGGGGGCACCACCCCAGATGTGGGAACAATATTCCATGGTAGGGCGGATTTGCGATTTGTAAAGAGTGAACAGCTGTTTTGAAGAAAAGAACTGCCAAGAGCGAAAAAGAACCAAGTTTTTTAGATGCAGAGGTAGCAATATTTGTAATGTGCTTGTGCCAAGAGAAATTAGAAGTCAGGGTAAATCCCAATAGAGATATATCATTTTTTCTTAGAAATCGGAGTGTCACCAAAGATAAGCATAGGAGCAGAAGAATCCTTTTTGCGAGATATAAGACAAGACTGAGTTTTAGAAGAATTGAAATCAACTAAGTTGTCTTTGTCACACTGGAGAATTACCTGGAGATCGGCATTTAAGGAATTGATAGTAGATTTCCGAAAAGTTGAAGCTGATTGAGCAGGACAAGTTTTCTCAAAATGGAAGGTGGAATGCAATGTGCTATCATCGGCAAAACTACGGATAGGATTTCCAGTCAATGGAAGAAGGTCATTAATATACAAGAGGAAAAGAACTGAACCATGGGGGACACGGGCATTAGTGGAAAAGTTAGAAGACAAAGAACCATCTACCATCATCCTCAGTGAGCAATCGGAGAGAAAACTGGATAACCAATTACAAAAAACAGTTTGGCAAACCATAAGATAAAAGCTTGTTTAGAAGATGCCAAAGCTTGTTTCTATCATGCCAAACATGATCGAAAGCCTTTGAGATGTCAAGAGCAACTGCTTGTGTTTCACTGAACTTTTCCATTGAAAGAAATACCATCGGGACCTGGAGTTGTCTTAGCATCAAGATTTGTCAAAATCCTTCTGACTTCCTTTTGACGGAAGCCCACAGGAGGCATTGAATGGAGCGTTTTGGCAATGGTGGGAGGTGTTTTATCAAGATCATTAATACATGAGTTGGAAGAAAAATGGGATGCTAGCAGGTCAGCTTTATTCTTGGCTGAAGTGACAACAGAACCATCTGGTTTGGACAGAGGTGGGAGCAGAGATGGGCAAAAGTTGCGGTCAATAGCTTTGGCAAGACACCAGAATGCTCGGCTACTGTTAGGGCAAGAAGCAAGTTTTCTACTCTTAGCCTGTTCAAATTCTAGTTTAGACTGATTAATAATTGCTTTACAATTGTTGCGAGCTATGGTTGTAGGCAGAAAATGAAACTGAAGAATTAGAAACAAGCCAATTATGATATGCAACGTTTTTCTCTTGAACAGCCTTAGCACATTTATTGGAAAACCAAGGTTTAGATAAAGGACGTGATTTTAAAGTGGAGTGTGGGATAAAGGATTCCATTCCTGCAAGAATAATTTCACTGACACAATCTGAGCGAACAGTGACATCGGAAGTTTTGGAACAGTAATCCGACCAAGGAAAAGAAGAAAAGAAATCTCGCAGGTCATCCCATTTTGCATTCGTGTAATGCCAAACAATATGAAGTTGGGAATAGCCATGAGATAAAGGCTCCATTGGAGAAGACACAATCACCAAATTGTGATCTGAGGTGCCTAAAGGACCTCTCATTTCGACCGTGTACTTAGAAGGGTTGTTTGTGAGAAAAAGATCAAGTGTGTTGGCTGTATGGTTATGATTGTCCTGTATCCTTTTAGGTAAATGAACAATCTGTGCAAGGTCATTAGTAATTGCAAAAGCCTCAGCATCTTGACCAGCTGGTTCGGTGTGACTAGAAAATGGAAGCCAGCTGGAGTTGTGAACATTAAAATCACCAAGGAAAATTATCTCACTGTTAGGAAAGTTGGACTGGAGAAAAGTTGCAAAGAGAGGAAGTCAAAGAGCTCCAAGTGATTAGTGGAGTTGGGAGAATGGTAGAGAAAACAGTTGAATTTGACACAATGAGGTAGAGAGATTTTAAGGCAGAGAAGATTGAAAAGAGGAGATTCCAAATTACCAAGTCTCTGACAGGTAATATTGGAAAGGACATATGCACAAGCACCACCTTTGAGGCTAAAGGAATCATACAGCGAATAATTTGGGCAACTGAGATAAGCAGTAGTTGAATCAACTGATAACTGAGATTCTCTCAGAAAAAGTACATGGGGTTTGGCAGACTGCAAGTGGAAATGGACATCGTTGAGATTAGAATTGAGACCAAGTGTATTTGTGAAACGAATTAGGAAGTGTTTGGGAGGTTTAAATCTTTTTGCAGATAAGCTCACTGCCAGAGTTTAGTTCACCTCTGGCATTCCCCTTCCTGAATAACTTCTCATGTATGAACGTAGATGCAAAATACTCATTTAGTTTGTTAGCCACCAGAACAGGATCATCAACAGTTGAACCATCGATATCCAGTGGACCAATGTGATTCATCCCCTTCCTTCTACATTTCACATAGGTAAAGAACACTTTGCTGTTTTTCTTTGCATCCTTTGCCAAAGATTTCTCATAATGTGCCTTTGTCTGCCTAACCTTCTTTGTGACTTGGTTACAGATCAGCTTATATCTATCATAGGCTTCCATGTCACCCATTAATTTATATGTATCCCATGCATTTTTCTTCTCTGTCACATGTCTCATTAGTTCATCTAACATCCATTTAGACCTAAACCTTGAACAATATTTCTTAGTTGGTATGTAAAGCTAGTAGCTTCCAAGATTAATTCTTTGAATGCTTCCCATTTTGAATTTGCTGTTGGTAACGTCATCAGTTGGTCCCACCGTATAAAATTTAAATACTGTCTCAGACCACCACAGTGTTCTTTAGAAAAGCAAAAACCCTTCCCTTTACCCCTGATGGTAGTTGCCTCTTTGAGTAAATCCCACTTGAGCACACTGTGATCACTGCCACCCAGTGGTTTCTTTATCTGCAGATTCTTAATGCATGAAGAATCACTACTGATAATCAGATCAAGAGTATTACTCCCTCTAGTTGCCTCTCGAACATGCTGATGTAGAAAACAATCATCCAATAAATCCACAAAAGCCCTGCTAGTGTGTGAGTGACCAATCCACAAATTCCAGTCAATATCCGGGAAATTAAAATCCCTCATTATTAAGACTCTCTGATTTACTGGCCCACTCTATTTCTCTGTACAGTTTTTTATTATACTCATCAGAGTCATCAGGCCTATAACACACTCCTACTCTCAATTTTGATTTCCCAGTGCTTATGTCCCGCCACACTGACTCCACACTGCACTGTCCATCATTGTCCACTGGCTGTACCTCCTTGGATTTTGTGTTTCTTAACTAAAAGCATAACCCCTCCTCCCTTCCTATCCTGTCTATCCTTCCTGTACACATTGTACTCCCCAAATTCCAGTTCTGCATTCCTTATATCTTTGTGAGACCACATCTCTGATAGCCCAACAATATTTGCCTTTGATGTATTTTATTATTATTATTAGCCCTATGGTCCAAGGAAGCCTGAGGCTTATGATGCACCAGCCAAAAAAAAAAAAAATTCTGAATTACCTTGAGAGAGAGAGAGAGAGAGAGAGAGAGAGAGAGAGAGAGAGAGAGAGAGAGAGAGAGAGAGAGAGAGAATATCACCAAGAAAGAGAAGAATGATGATAGTCAGCTCAGGACCCTGGGCGTGCCAAGCCTATACTTACCAGATTTGAGTCCCTGGGGTTATTTTGACCAACCATCAAATTCATCAAATTTATTTACCAAACTCCTAGCATTGGTGTACATGCACCTGTTCCTATTCTTAGCTACCCTAACACATCCCATGTGTTTACTTGTACCACAATCAGCAGAATGACTGCTCATTCTGATAGAAGTAATGCAAGAATCACTTTCATCTCTGCCAGCGGCTACTGTTAATCTATTAGACCGTGTATCCCCCCAAGGTAGCAATTTTCTGACCCACCTGGCTCGATAGCATCAGCAAATATTTTTGCACCCTTTCTATTTAAATGTATCCCATCCCTGTAGAAGCATTCTCTCCTGTTAAAAAGCACAGACTAGGCTGAGAAAAATTCTACACCTTGAGCCTTGCACAATCTCTCCAGGGCCGAATTGATGGACAAGGCTCTCTTCATATACTCCCTCCTATCGTGTCTGTGCAGAATTGCAAACAATTTAAATTTCAACCCTAATTCATGGCTTTTTTTCAACAGTGACCTGTACTTGTTAAGTAATTTGGCCAGTCTTCTACTCTTATTAGTGCCAACGTATACAACAATATCATCTTTTGTGCACTTAAAAGATGATATCTGCTCTACGTCATCAATCTTTGTCCCTTGCAGACATACCCTGGTCCTGTTCCACTTATTCTTTTTACACAGTATGTTCCCCATTTTCCTGACAATAGTCACCGACAACTACTAGTTCCTGTGGGACCAGCGCGTTCTACCTTGAGGGTTGCCGCCGTGTTACATGATGTTCAAGTGCAAGCTGTGGTGTTGATGTGGGCAGCTGAGAGCTTGATGTGCCCCTTAATTTAGGTCCTTCGAAGGCACCCACCCTGTCCTTCAAGCTCTCATATAGGCCCATAACAGTGCTGAGTTGTCACACACACACACACACACACACACACACACACACACACACACACACACACACACACACACACACACACACACACACACCCACAAAGACATTCCCTTGGCAATATCATATCCCATTCCTGATTGCTCCCCAAAATCAAACAAGTAGTACATTTCAAAAGGCTGTGATTCAAAGGACAACCGCCCCCCCCTCCCCCCAGCCACAGCATCCCTATTAGCTTTGAGCCTTTTGCTTTGCTGCTCTGGTCTGAGTCATGATTTTGATTCAATTTCAGTACAAAATTATAACCCTAAACTTATATCCCAATGCAGTTATAACGCTATATGTATTTTTTTTTATTTATTTATTTTTTTTTTCAGTATCGAGTATTATCTTGGAGTTTCGTTATATAACTTCCGTATCAAGTTATGTATTAATTAATAATGTTATGTTCGTAAAATCTAAGTCGTTATATGTATTTAGTTAAAGTACAATTTAATTGATTATGAATTTAACAAGATTAATAAATTTTAATGATTAATCGATAATACTATATACTGAACTAAGCTAACTCTGTCTAGTACGAGATGTAACGTTGTATTGTATAACAATGGCGGCAAGTTACGAATGGTAAATCTATGGACACTTAAATATTAATTAACTTCCAAAATCTCGCTATCTAAATTCATTATAAACCAAGGATCTTGACTAGGTCTTTAAGCTACTTATAGAAAATAATATAACAATTAAGTCAATAAAGTGACTAAATATAGCTAAAAACTTTGCCTTCGCCGGAGCTGCAAAAACTTGTGAAATATGTGGATTGGATACCCTTACTGATACTAAGTAACCAGTACTACCTCGAATAAGTAACCCTTCATTAATGGAGAAGACTATTGTTACTTATTCAGTTGGGCATCACCACCCAGATGGCACTGCTTCAAAGCTTGTTGGCCTTTCATCTGTGGGTGGGCAGGTACCCTGGTATTGCAATTATGACAACCCAGTTGTGAAGTTAATCCCACAATATGAGAGATGCCAGAAGGTGTATGTAATAGTATTATACATATAATGTAAATGTAATAGTATAATACTATAATAACATACACAGAAGGTGTATTATGTTGTTATAGTATTATTACATAAACCTTCTGGCATCTCTCATATTGTGGGATTAACTTCACAACTGGGATGTCGTGATTGCAATACCTGCCTGCCCACTGATGAAAGGCCAACAAGGTTTGAAATGGGTGATGGTGCTCATCGATAATAAGTAACAACAGTCTTCTCTATTAGTAAAGCGTGGCTTATTCAAGGTAATGCAATACATGGAAACTCATTGTAGGATGATCACAATACGAGATACAATTGAAACGATGCCTTTACACTACATTTGTAGTTTTCATTTAAGAGCTCTATGGTGTATCTATAGTATTTTAAGCTCTTATAGTATTATGCCTTGTTGCATTTATATTTATTATAGAAGTTATCTTCAATAGTAAAGATTTCAATCACAGATGTTTATCCTCCTTATGTAAAACTCTATATGCAGGAATACAGAATTTTCTCTAAAATAAAACATGTCTTAGAGTTTGGAGAAAGAAATCTTTACCATTCAGGCTTTATATTAGTCTCTTTTTATTATACTGGGTGGTTATAAAATAAGTTTCCCTATTCAGGAGACCCTAGTGTCAAAATGGTTACAGTTAGTGCTGTGAAAATCGGTGGGTATGTCATTTTAGGGTATGGGGAAGAGATTTGTAGAATAAAAAAAAATTAGTTCAAATTTCTGCCACCAGGAAAATGGCCCTGCACATATATAAAAGTTGTCATTTACTTCAAGACATGCTGCTTATGCAAATGATATCCTGTTAGATAAAAGCAGAAAGGCCAACACTACTGTCAATAACCATTATGGCTCTTACAAAAAAAAGAATGTGCTCTTTTAGTAAAACTGTTCTACCAGAATAGTAGTAATGCTAATGCCGCACTACGTGAATATCGGAAACTTAAAAGGTCTGCGTAAAGGACCGTTGACATCAGTGAGGCTTCGAAAACTAATAAAGAAATTTGTCGGAGCAATATGGCCTTAGTTGCTAATGCTCCTAAAATCCAAATAACAAACAAACAAACAAACAAACAAACAAGCAACAACAACAAAGAAATTTGAAGTGACTGACAGGGGAGTTAGGTGTAATTTCAGGCAGGGGACGACCATGTATTGGAATGGTGGTAGTGGATGAAGTAGTAGTAGTAGTGGCATGTGATGCAAGAAAGCAAGTGTATGAACTTATGCAGCATCAGCCAAAAAAAAAAAAAAAAATGTACAAAACAATCTTCTCCAGTTTCTCCTTAAATTTATTTACCTATCAACTTCCACAATGACAGATGGAAGTTTGTTCCAGCAATTAACCACCCGCTGGCTAAAGCGCAAATTTCCGCACAGCTATTCTTTTTTTTTTTTTTATGAAAACCCCAAACACGAAAGGTATCAAAACCTGTAGTACTTAGTACCATGCATGGGTTGAAGGAGAAGTATGGGGGGAGGGGGATGCTGGAAACTTTGCTCTAGAGACTTCAAGCCTCCAATAAGCAAAGTGGTGGTATTTCACTGGTTGATGAAAGTCATCTACCACCTTATCTGACTTTCCTTAATTTGATTTTATGCCCCCTTAGATTCGTAATCTGAACAAGTGGAAGAATCCCATCAGAATTCAGCATGCTCAACCCATTCAAGGCCTCATATACCTCAATCAGATCACCTCACAGGTTTCTAGTCTCCAGCCACTGCAATTTTCAGAACTTAAGCCTCGCTTGGTAAGAGGATCCCTTCATTCCCCTCACCAATCTTGTTGCCCTTCTCTGTACATGCTCAAGCAAATCTACATCCTTCCTAAAATGAGGCCTCCAGACCTGTACGCAGTACTCAAGGCGTGGCCTGATCATTGCCTTATACAGAGGGACAATCACTGCCTTTTCCCTGCTAGCAAAATTCCTATATATCATTGACAAAACCCCATGACTTGCCCTGGCAGCCTGTCTGCATTGCTCAGAAAACTTCATATCTGACTGCACAATTACTCCCAGGTCTTTTTCATTTTCTACCACCTTAAGTGTAGTACCACATAGTTGGTACGTTTCTCTGGGTGGTTGCAATGGCCTCCAGGTCAGAATGCAAACCACTACCAGTCAGTAGTGCCAGAGATGTGTCAAGAGACTTGAACCTTCCTTGGTCTACTGTATATAAAGTGCTTCGAATAATTTTACGCTGGTTCCTGTACAAGATTCAGGTAGTGCAAGAACTAAAGTCTTGTGATGAGTAACAATGAATAGACTTTGCTGTACGATTTCTGGCTCATATGGAACTTGATGATACATGGGCTTGAATGACCTTGTGGTCTGATGAGGCACATTTCAATCTTCATGTGGCTGTAAATGCACAAAATGCCGAATATGGGAAACTTCTCATCCATCTGCTGTGCATGAAAGACCACTACCAAGTCTATACGTTACAGTATGGTGTGGATTCACAGCGGAGTTTATAATCGGACCATTTTTCTTTGAAGAGTCTACACCTCGTGGCCCTGTAAGGTAACTAGTGCACGGTACTGCGCTCTTCTAAGAGATCACATTATTCCTGCTCTGCGATGATTGGAGACCGTAGTGTTCCTGCAAGATAGTGCCCCTCCCCACTTTGGTTGACAAGTGGAGAAACTACTCCGTTCAACATTCAGAAATGATCGCATCATTTCTAGAGACTTTCTGCAGTTCTGGCCAGCCCGATCAACAGATCTCAATCCCTGTTGTTTCTGGCTATGGTTATACCTGAAAGACAGAGTTTGCTGAGGCGGCATACAGATTTGAAAGAAACCATTAAACAGCATTTAGCCAACATCCTCAATGACATGCTATGCGAAACTGCATCGCACGCAGTCCTCCATTTTTAGAATGTTATCTTAAGTGAAGGAAAGCACATAGAACAATATCTGCAGATTTCTAATCCCAAGTTAAGTACAGCCACTCCCCAATTAATGTAAGGGTTGAGTTCCATGGAACTCTAAGTGTCAGAATTTCCCCAATGCTTGGGCAGCACTCGCAACTGTGTTTGCTGAATTGATTGAATCAAACAAGAAATATTCGAACGTGTGAATAGAATTAATTATTGTATTTGTTCAATTTTTTATCTCATGCAGGAAAAATTACAAAAGCGTGCAATTTAAAAATTACAAAAAAAGAGAGGAGACAAGCAAAACGTCAGTAAGTTTTACCTCTCGAGCATCATTGCCAGAATCAACGTCTTCAGCTGATAAGTACATCGCTGCAGAGGTTGAAGGCTGTGGACATTTAGAAGGGGTCGGCTGCTCAACCTTACAAAAGAACATATTAATGGATGACTGGATGGTGGCTTTTTTCTTTTCATCGTAGATTTCTTTGTAGCAAGCAAGCAAGCATATCATTCACCCCTTTGTTAAATTTTAAGAATCATTCGCTGTCAGAATCCATCTTCTCAAACCTCTCCATTGCCAATGCAATTTCATGAAATGCCATCTCTCTGGTGATGAAGTGTCTCAGCTCTTCATTTGGTTCATCTTGAGCTTCATCAGCATTTTCTTCTTTCACTATTGTTGCCTGCAAGTCAATATGTTATTCGTTAGATAATTCCTTCTCTTCTTCCTCTATTAACTTCTCCACGTCTTTGGCATCAACCTCCAACTGAAGTAGCTCTGCAACCTTTACAATCTTATCTGTAACCTTTTCATATGATTCATCTTTTTCAAATCCTTTGAAGCCTTTTACGTGCCTGGGCATATTTTCTTCCATGCACGATTTAAACAACTTTTTAGTAATTTCCACCCAGGCCTTATTAATGTTTAAGATGTAGTAAAAATTTCCAAAAGTCTCTTAATGTAAAATTTTGCTCACCGTCTACTGCAGACAATGCCTGAGCAAATGTTGTGCGTAAATAGTATGCTTTTAAATTAAAAATAACACCCTGATCCATAGGTTGGATGAGTGATGTCATGTTTGGCAGTAGAAATATGACTTTCATGTTCAAATTGAAATCATGGTGCATCTAGGGGCATGGGATGTCCAGGAGCATTATCTAATAGAAGCAACGTCATTGTCTTTACAATGTTTTTCAACCTCGGAAATGAAGCAGCATTTAAACCAATCCTCAAAGAGAAATATTGTTATCCATGCTCTTTGGTTCAATCAGAAATGCATGGGTAGGGTGGCTTTATTCATGCCCTTAAATGCACAAGGATTTCCAGAATGGTACACAAGCAGTGGTTTTAATCTGTAATCTCCCACTGCATTAACCCCAAGCAAGAGGGTGGCCCTATCTTTTGAAGCCTTGAAACCTGGCATTGTCTTTTCCTTTTTGGCAATGTATGTTCGATCTGCCATTTCTTTCCAATACAGAGCAGTCACGTCAACGTTAAAAATTTGCTGCATTGAATAGCTGCCTTCATCAATAATTTTTTCTAACACATCACAAAATTTTTCTGTAGTTGCAGAATCGGCACTGGCGACTTTACCGCATACTTTAATGTTTTGGAAACCAGTGCGATGCTTGAACCTATTAAACCACCCATTGCTTGCCACAAACTTGGCTTGGGGTTTGCCATACTTATTAGTATTAGCAATGGCCACATGGTGCAAATAAGCTGATGGCTTATGCTGCACCAGCCAAAATAAAAATAAATAAATAATTAAAAAAAATAAATAACAATAATAATAAAAGAACAAAAAAAATAAATAACAATAATAATAAAAGAACAAAAAAATAAATAAAATGATAAGAATAAAGTAATAATGATAAGAAGAAAATAAAAAAAAATAAATAATAATTAATAAATAAGAGAAAAGGAAATGGACAACCTAAGCCTTTCCCTCCTCCAGGAGGTAATTATACAGGTGACCTTTAAATTTCCCCAAACTGTCAGCCTCTACCACCCATATATACAATTTATTCCAGTAATTTATAACTTGCTGGCTAAAATAAAACTTCCTGTAATCCAGTCTAAACATCTGCCCCCTGTGAAAATTTCATCCTCATTCATTTTGCTTATGCCTCCCAGAGCCTTAAACCCCTCAATCTTGTCTCCTCTAAGGTGTCTAGTTTCCAAGCTCTGCAACCCACATATTCGAAGTCTTTCCTCATATGGGTGCCCTTTTGCCTATCTCACCCAGGCAAGTTACCCGTCTCTGGACTCTTTCAAGAAGCACAGTGTCTTTCTTTAGGTGTAGTCTCCATACCTGAACACAGTATTCCAAGTGTAGGCTAACAATAGCCTTATACAATGGGATTATAACATCCTTATCTCTACTAGCAATTGTTGATATATCATTGATAGGACACCATGGGCCTTCCTTGCAACCTGTATACAATGTTCAAAGAACTTATAGTCCATATCGTAACATCCAAGTCCCTTTCCTCCATACCGGCTTTAGTTTAACTCCATCAAGTGTAATAGTTATTTTGGAGTTACTGTTCCCCAGGTGCAATACCTTACACTTTGCTGGATTAAAGCATAGCTGTCATTTTTCTGACCATCCCTGAAATATATCTAGGTCATTCTGAAGAAGCTCTGCTTGGCAGCGATCATTAACTACTCTACCAATCTTTATATCATCTGCAAATTTAGACATCATGCCCTCTATCCCTTCATTGATGTCATTTATGAAAATCAAAAACAACAGTGGTCCTAATACTGATCCTTGGGGAACCCCACTTCTTACATCAACCCATTCTGAGGAATAATCATTTATCACAACCCTCTGGCTCCTGCCTGAAGCCATCCAGCTATCCATCTAAGGATTTTCCCTGTTATCCAAACTGTTCCAGCTTATAAACTAACTACTCATGTGGGACTGAGTCAAAAGCTTTGCTGAAATCCAAATAAACAAGCTCTTGAGTGACCCCTGTCAAAATAGCTAAACGTGATTAGTTAACATGATTTTTCCTTACAAAACCATGCTGAATATCCTATCCTTCAGAATTCTATTTCTATCTCAATGATCCTGAATTCTAACTTTGATCATTGTCTCCATGATTTTCCCTACTACTGAAGTTAGACTAACTGGCCAGTAATTTCCCACTTCACTCTTAGAACCGCCCTTATGTATTGGAGACACGTTGGCACTTTTCCAATCCAACGGAATCACTCCCGAGTCCAGCGATGCTTACATAATTAGCCTCAATGGTTCAATATACTCACTTGCCACCTCCCTTAAAATTATAGGGTATATGCCATCAACCCCAGGAACGTTACTGGCCTGTAGGCTCAAAAGTTATTTTTATTAAATAAACATGAAATTTCAACATCATTAATTACAATTTTTTCAACTTCACTCCCTTAATTTCTTATTGACTTAAAGGGTTTTTCTTCTGTAAATATCGATGCAAAGTAACTGTCTGTTGAATTCATCTGCAACTTTAACTGAGGTATTTAATACTATCCCACGTCCATTACATAAGGGTTCAATCTGGTTTGTTCTTCTCTTCCTTTGCATTTATATATGTGAAGAATTCCTTACCCCCCACCCTTGCTCTCTTTGCGAGCGATTTCTCATAATCTGTCTTTGCCAGCCTAACCTTTTCTGTGGCATTATTACAGATCAATTTGTAGCTGTATTACACTTCTGTACTTTTTATTGCTCTGTAACTTTTCCATGCTGTCTTTTTCTGCTCAAGTAATCTGGCAATTTCATTATTCATCCAACTTGGAATCCTCCTCGTGGAGTATTTTTTTTTTAATGGTATATACGCATTCAAGGCTTCTGAGATTAATCTTTTAAAGATATACCATTGTTCAATTGTATTCACTCTCTGTGAGATATCTACCCAGTTAATAGAGGCCGTGTAGCATCGTAAGCCATTGTAATTTCCTTTCCTGAAATTATAACCCATTCCTTTGCCTTTAACTACTGGTACCTTTCTCTCTCTTCATCGTCCACTGTAGAACTCCGTGATCACTTCCTGCTACTGGTTTCTGTACTGTCAGCCCTATTATGTCATCTGGTTCATGGGTGATGATGAGGTCTAGAGTATTGTTTTTCCTAGTACTTTCCCTGACATGTTGATACAAATAGCAATCATCTAGTTGATTTAAAAATTTTATCCCTAATGTGGAGTTTCCCACCTATTTGCTCCAATCAGTTAGAGGCAAATTAAACCGTAATAAGACATTCACGCTTACTTGCCCATTCCATTTGTATGTAGAGGTTCTCATTATAATCTTCACCATCACTTGGCCTGTAGATTACTCCCACTCTTATTATACCTTTGCTTCCGACTATTTCACACCATACAGATTCTATGTTAGCATGCGAAACATCTGAATCCGGGAAGGCTTTCATCACACTCAGGCTGCTTTTGATAAGAAGCATGACCCCACCACCCCTTCTATCTTCCCCATCTTTCCTAAATACATTGTACATACCATACCAAAACTCATCATACCCTATCTCCTGGTGGCACCACATTTCCGTAAGCATTATTACGTCAATGTTACTTGTCCTAACAAGCAGTTCGAATTCACTCATTTTATTTACGACACTTCTGACATTACTGTACAAACAATTAAGACTTAGTGTTCTTGTATAGTTAACTACCCTGACACGCCCCTTAAAGTTATTTAAGCTCGCTTCCCTGGTATTAGCTGCTCGCTCATTTGAAATGTTTCTGCCCTCAGAACACCTTGCTAATATGTTCTGTTGCAGTAACAAACAAGAACTCTTGAGGTATGTGCAAGTGTTAATTTGACCCGTATTATCATATAAATGCATATCTGTATTACTTTTGTCCACCCAAACTAGCAGTTTCCCTGAACCTTTAATGTATCCTCAACAAATACATTTAAACAAAGGTGGTGCAAAAACTTTTGCACCACCTTTGTTTAAATGTATCCCGTCTCTACAAAACAGATTCCTTCTACCTACAAGTGCGCGCCAAGCTAATAGACATTTCCCCACAAAAGCCTTGCAGAGTTCAAGTCTTGAGTTAATCCACAAGGCTTTCAGTGTATAATCCCTCCTGTCATGCCTGGTTAGAATTGCAGACACAGACATTGTGACCTAACTCGTGGCATTTCTTCAGCATATTTGTCTAACAAATCGTCAGATCGTGTATGCATAATATCATTAGTCCTCACATGAATAATAACATTCTCTTTACTCCCCTTAAAATCTGACAATCTGTTGGTGACATTATTAATAGTTGCTCCTGGCAGACATACCCTGGTTCTAGTCCACCTATCCTTTTTGCAAAAAATATTTCCGGTTTCCCTGACAATGGAGTCCCCTAATAAAACTTAAGTCTTTTCGAACCAGAGTAGTTTGTGCCTGGTTATTTTGTTCTGGGGTCCAAATTGGGAGTGCATCACTTGGTATGTTGTTAGTCTTGAGTCCCTGACGAGCTCCCAGTTACATTATTCTCGAGGGCAAACACCCATTTTTTGAATGACTCAAATTGTTCTAGCAATGCACCAAATTGTAACTTAAGATTGGTGCACTCCTTACAATGGTGACAAAGAAAAGAATCTCCAATTGAGCTAGGATTATCTACTAGGTTTGACCTTGGAATACATGCCACAGGTTCTGCAAGGGATAAAATCATTACTCGCCCGAGAATCGCTATCGGCTATTTCCGTATGAGTCATGATACCCTCTGACGAAATTCAAGGCAGATCTTGTAATAACCATTATAAAATTTACTAATTATTAATAAAAGAAACTTTCAAATAATTATATTTATAATATTAAAAAAAATCAAACTATTACATGAAAAGAAAAAAAACTTTTAAAAATAAACTTTACAATATACTAAATAACTTTTGAAATCCTGCTGTACTTCTGTAATCCCCTCCTATCTATATTTTAGTACTGTATCTATGAAGAGTTCTAATAGGCACATCTGCTCACCATGAATGGCAACACTAGGAAAAAAGATATCTTTAATATCTTCATAAATACTTGTTTCTTTTGCTTGAATTGCCATTAGACTTGGGAGCGCTCGCTTCTGAATCTGATTTTCCATTCATATTATTATTAGTTTTTCCATCTTCAATATTAGCATTAGTAGAGGCATACAATGCAAGAAAACAAGCTTATCCAGCATCAGCCAAAAAAAAAAAAAAAAGCACCCCTACCATTTCACCCTTCCATTCTTTCCAAATGCCTGTTCAGCTCAGCCTTAAATTTATTTAGGCTATCGACTTCCACAACAAAAGATGAAAGTCTGTTCCACCAATCAACTACCCACTAGCTAAAGGCAAATTTCCGCACATCTATTCTACAACTTCTTTCCTCAATTTGAATCTGTGCCTCCTCAGGTGCAGAATCTGAGCAAGAGGAAGAATCCCATCAGCATTGAGCTTGCTCAAACCATTCAAGGCCTTATACACTTCAATCATATCAGCTTCCAGTTGTCTAGTCTCCAGAAGCTGCAATTTGCAGAACTTAAGCCTTTCTTGGTAACAGCACCCCTTTGTTCCCCTCACGAACCTTGTTGCCCTTCTTTGTACTCGTTTTAGCAACTCTACATCTTTCCTAAAATGAGACCTCCAGGTGTACAGGTCCGGAGGCCTCCTAGGCACTTCTAGGTGTGGCCTGACTATTGCCTTGTATAATGGGATAATCACCTCCCTGTTCCTACAAGTGAAATTCCTATATGTAATTGACAAGATGCCATGACCAGCCCGTCTGCACTGCTCAGCAAACTTCATATTTGTTTCAAGGTACGTTTCTCTTCGGTTATTGTTACCCATATGCAGTATGGGTTTGCATTTGTCAATGTTAAACTTCCACAAAGGGCAGTGTCCATTGATTACCACTCTCTGTCGTCTCCCACTCAAATCTCTTTATCCATTGTAGCAACTTACCCTTAATGCCATACCTCTCCAATTTGTACAGCAGACTTCCATGTGCAACAGTATCAAAAGCTTTCTTGAAATCCAAGTATATGATATGCAAATTATTTTTGACATTCAGTTCCTTTGTGACTGCATCATAGTATCCAATCAAATTGGTCAGATAAAACCTCTCTTTAACAAACCCATGCTGTATTTTAACTATTACTGCTGTCTTGTCTAGATGATCCTGCAATGCTTCTTTAATCAGTGATTCCATTATTTTCCCCAGAACACAAGTTAAACTAACAGGTTTTTAGTGACTTGTGTCACCTTTTGAACCCTCTTTTTGAATTGGTGATACATTTGTACACCCTCAGTCCATGGGGACCTACCCTGAATCCAAGGAAACTCTCATCATTATGGCTAAGGATTTTCTTACTTCCTTTGCTGCCTTCTTTAATATAACTAGATAGATCCCATCTACCCTAGGTGCCTTTCTTATGTTTAAGTTCAACAGTTTCTCCTCCACTTTGCTCTCAGTTATTACAAAATCATTTAAATCCCTGTTAGAGTTTGATAAATGTCTAGCACTCCCCTTATTGAATAACTTCTCATGTGTGAATGTAGATGCAAAATACTCATTGTTTATCAGCTACCTGAGCATGATAATCAATAGTCAACCCATCTATGTTAAGTGGTCCAATACAATTCATCCATTTCCTTCTAGAGTTTACATAAGTAAAGAACTCTTTGCTGTTTTTCTTTGCATCCTTTGCCAAAGATTTCTCGTAATCTGCCTTCACCTGCCTAACCTCCTTTGTGGCTTGATTATAGACTAGTTTATATCTGCCGTAGGCTTCTCTGTCACCTGATACTTTATATGCATCTTATACATTTTTCTTCTCTGCTATGAGCCTCATTAATTCATCTGACATCCATTTAGGCCTAAACCTTTTGAACAGTATTTTTTAGTTGGAATGAAAAGCTTAGTAACCTCCAAAATTAAGTCCCTGAAGGCTTCCCATTTAGAATTCAACATTGGTAACATCATCAGTTGATCCCAATGTACAGAATTTAAAAACTGTCCGAGATCCCTGTAATCGCCTTTATGAAAGCAAAAGCCCTTCCCTTTAGCCTTGATAGTAGTTACATCTTTAAGTAATTCCTACATCATTACATTGTTATCACTCTCACCCAGTGGTTTCTTTATCTGCAAATTCTTAATGCATGAATAATGACTGCTGATAATTAGATCAAGAGTATTACCCCCTCTGGTTGCCCCTCGAACATGTTGCTGTAGAAAACAGTCATCCAGTAAATCCACAAAAGTCCTGCTAGTGTGCGAGTGACCAAATCTACAAGTTCCAGTCAGTATCTGGAAAGTTTACATCTCCCATTATAAGACATTCTGATTTACTGGCCTACTCTATTTCTCTGCATAATTGCTCATTATACTTATCAGATTCATTAGGCCTATAACACACACACACTCTCATTTTTACTTTCCCAGTGCATATGTCACACCAAACAGACTCAACATTGCATTGTCCACTAACATCAATTGGATGCACTTCTTTAGATTTTGTTTCTTAACTAACAGCATAACCCCTCCTCCCTTCCTGTCCTGTCTATTCTTTTTGTATGCATTGTAAATTCGAATTCTGCACTGCTTATATCTGTGTGATACCACATCTCTGATATCCCAACAATATATGCCTTTGATGTCTTGACTAGTATTTCAAGCTCATCAAATTTATTAACTATACTCCTAGCATTGGTATACATGCACCTGTTTCTACTCTTAGTGACCCTAACACAACCCATGTATTTACTTGTTCCAGTATTAGTATTAGTAATGGCCGCATGGTGCAAGAAAGCCTATGGCTTATGCTGCACAACCAAAAAAAAAAAAAAAAACCCCTAATAATTAATAAAAGAAAAGGAAATTAAACCTATCATCTCATCCTATGTGTTTCCCTCGCCCGAAGGTATTATCCAGATGACGTTTGAATTTCCCCAAACTGTCAGCCTCTACCACCTATGTAGGCAACTTATTCCAGTAATTTATAACTCGCTGGCTAAAATAAAACTTCCTGTGGCCCAATCTAAACATCTCCCCCCCGTAACTTGAATTTATGTCCCCTAGTTCTAGCATCATTTATAATCTTGAAAATTTTGTCCTCATTCATTTTACTGATGCCTCTCAGAGCCTTAAACACCTCAATCAAATCTCCTCTAAGGTGTCTAGTTTCCAAACTCTGCAACCCACATATTCGAAGTCTTTCCTCATAAGTACGCCCTTTTGCCGATCTCACCAGGCGAGTTACCCGTCTTTGCACTCTTTCAAGAAGCTCAATGTCTTTCTTTAGGTGCGGTCTCCATACTTGAACACAGTATTCCAAGTGTGGTCTAACAAAAGCCTTATATAATGGAATTATCACGTCCCTATCTCTACTTTCAAAAGTTCGATAGATCATCGATAGGACACCATGGGCCTTCCTTGCAACCTGTTTACAATGCTCAGAGAATTTCATGTCTGACCGTATCGTAACACCCAAGTCCCTTTCCTCCAGTACTGGGTTTAGTTGAACTCCAAGTGAATAAGTTATTTTGGGATTACTGTTTCCCAGGTGTAATACCTTACACTTTTTTGAATTAAAGCATACCTGCCATTTTTCTGACCACTCCTTCTCTCTGAAGAAGCTCAGCTTGACAGTGATCATTAACTACTCTACCAATTTTAACATCATCTGCAAATTTAGACATCACGCCCTCTATCCCTTCATCAATGTCGTTTATGAAAATTAAAAACAACAGTGGTCCTAATACTGATCCTTGGGGAACCCCACTTCTTACATCAACCCATTCTGAGGAATAGCCATTTATCACAACCCACTGCCTCCTGCCCTGAAGCCATCCTGCTATGCATCTAAGGATTTTCTCAGTGATTCTAACCTGTTCCAGCTTATAAAGCAACTGCTCATGTTGGACTGAGTCAAAAGCTTTGCTGAAATCTAAATAAACACTGTCGAAATTATTCCCTAAATCCAGCTCATGAGTGACCCTTTCAAAATAGTGAACTAGATTTGTTAAAGATGATTTTCACTTTACAAAACCATGCTGAGTATCCTTGAGAATTTCAATTCTATCCAAATGATCCTGAATTCCACCCTTGATCATTGTCTCCATGATTTTCCCTACCACTGAAGTCAGACTGACAGGTCGATAATTTCCCACTTCACTCTTAGAACCACCCTTATGTATGGGAGATACATTGGCACTTTTCCAATCCAACGGAATCTCCCCAGAGTCTAGTGATGCTCGCATAATTAGCCTTAATGGTCCAATGCACTCAATTGCAGCCTCCCTTAAGCTTATAGGGTATATTTCATCAACTCCAGGAGCCTTACTGGCATGTAGGCTCGAAAGTTTTTTCATTAAATAATCTTGGGAAATTTCAATATCATTAATTACATATTTTTCAACTTCGCTCCCACAATTTCCCATTGCCACAAAAGGTTTTTATTCTGTAAATATCGATGCAAAATAACTGTTCAGTTAATCTGCAACGGCAGCTGGTGTATTTAATACTATCCCCTTTCCCTTAAGTAAAGATCCGACCTGGTTTATCCTCCTCTTCTTAGCATTTATACATGTGAAGAATTCCTTATTCCCCCCCCCCCCCCTCTTTGTTCTGTTTGCTAGCGATTTCTCATAAACTGCCTTTGCCTGTTGAACCTTTTCTGTGGCTCTATTACAGATCATCTTGTAGTTGTTATAGGCTTCAGTACTTTTTATTGCTCTGTAACTTTTCCATGCCACCTTTTTCTGCTCAAGTAATGTGGCAACTTCACTATTCATCCAACATTTAATGGAAAATACGCATTCAAGGCGACTGTGATTAATGTTTTAAAAGCATACCACAGTTCAATTGTATTCATTCTCTGTGCAATATCTACCCAGTTAATAGAGGCCATGTAGCACCTTAAGGCATTGTAATTTCCTTTTCTGAAATTATAACTCATTCCTTTGCCTTTTACTACTGCTACCTCTCTCTTCATCATCCAATGTAGAACTCCGTGATCACTTCCTGCTACTGGTTCCTCTACTGTCAGCCCTGTTATGTCATCTGATTCATGGGTGGTGATGATGAGGTCTAAGATATTCTTTTCTCTAGCACTTTCCCTGACATGTTGATACAAATAACAGTCATCTAGTTGATTTGAAAATTGTTCCCCATGTCAAGTTTCCTTCCCATTTACTCCAATCAATTGGAGGCAAAATGATATCACCAATATAATAAGACACTGACGCTTACTTGCCCATTCCATTTGCATGTAGAGGCTTTCGTCAAAATCTTCACAATCATCTGGTCTGTAGATTACTCCTACTCGCATTATACCTTGGTTTCCAACTATCTCACACCATACAGATTCTATACTAGTATGTGAAACGTCTGAATCCGGGAAAGCCATCGTCGCACTCAGGCTGCTTCTGATAAGAAGCATTACCCCACCACCCCTTCTATCTACCCTATCCTTCCTAAATACATTATACAAGCCATACTGAAACTCATCCCCTATTTCCGGGTGGCACCACGTTTCCGTAAACCCTGTTATGTCCGCGTTGCTTGTTTTAACCAGCAGTTCGAATTCGCTCATTTTATTGACAACACTGCTAGCAATACTATATAAACAATTAAGACTTACCGTTCTTGTATATTTAACAACCCTAACACAACCCTTAAAGTTTTTTAGGCTCTCTTCCCTGGCATTAGCTACCTGCTCACTTGAAACGTTTCTGTCCCCAGAACATCTAGATAAAATGTCCAGTTGGGGTAACAGATAAGAACTCTTGAGGTATGGGCAAGAGTTACCGAATCTGTAATGGTGGGCGAAGGAGCATCAAACCACACAGCTGGATTTGCCATAGTGGTTAAGCACTGAAGGGGGCCTGGACAATCTTGATACAGTTGTTACTGAGCACAAAGGAGTGATGGTGGTGGAGCATTTGTGAATCTTTCAGAAGAGGCCCAGAAGTTGCATTTGCTACTGAAGTGACGATATAAATTACAACTAATATACACTCTATATTTTTCTGAAAACAGTTTCAAGAGAGGTTAACTAGATGAAAAACTAGTAAGTGAAGGAAGTGGGATGCATAATAGAAGATAAATGAAAAATGCATCCAACACAAGAAATTACAAACAAGACATACATTCCTTTTTTTGTAAATTACTTGCATTATGTATATAATAATTAATAAAACTATTTTCAATTCAACGAAAAACACTAAAAGTTAATTTTTTATAACTGAGTCTAACAGACATTACACTGTAGAGGTACTCTTTCCTTTTAAAGGTGCACATGCTCACTTAGGATATGCTGTTATGTCAGTGATATTCTGATTTACCAAAGTTTATGGCTTCCTTATCTTGCACTTGGTCACAGATGGTTTTCCCAAAGGCTCTTCTTGGTCAACCAGATCAGCTGCTGCTACTGATGTAAATTCTAACTTTGTCACTGTTTAATGTTTGCAGTTGGTACGAACTTTCTGTAATCAGTGAATATATAGAAAAGTAATATGCCGATATGGATATCGGCCCCTTTCATTTTTTCACTGTTCCTTTGACCTGATCACAACTTCTTTACATTTTCATGTGGATATAAAATGTGAATAAACATTGAATCGTTTTCAATGCCAATTTGTTTATTTTTTTCTATTCCATTCAAAAGTAATTTACAAACGGAAGGGTAGCAGGGCTATTAGAGCTAATGAACAATAATGGTAAATATGATAAAACAACCACAATTAAGTCTGAATATGTGCATACTAAGTCACTAACATTTTCGTGTATGTCGATTAAAAATTGGGTTATGGGGAGAAAGTAATCGGGATTTCATGGCAACAGGCTCAGCAAATAAACAAAGTAAGCAAGAAAAGGAAAGGAAGCATTAACCCTACCTGTAACACCAGCGTTCGTTAAACCATCGCTTTCGTTCGATATCGAGCCATTTTTAATTTCGTAACAATTTTTGCTTACTTCATTCAACTGTTCAGGAAGAATAAGCTCAGCGTTACAATCAATAGCATTATTTTGTGATTTCATCGGAATAGCGTCCGTTTCGGCTTCATTATTTCCACACCCATCTTTCGAATTCTCCAGTTTCACGAAGGTTGCTGAACGTTTGGACCATTCCATCTGCTGTTTCCAATATAACCAGTTGTCTATGTTGAGGTATACAATGTAATGTTTTTTAAGTCCACTGCTTAACTTTTTCTTAACCCACAAATCGCTTTCAGTTCAGAAATGTCATAACTCATTACTGTATTCTACTACAATTTATAGAACATATCATTGTTAACTTCCATCTTAATTAAAAACAAGCAAAAGGAAATAAATTGCTAAAAACATCTGTTACAATTTTTTCATTTCAGAATACAACTCTGACTCCCAGCAGTCCTGGAAATCTCCATTACCTTGCTTTCCAGGCTGCTGCTCATTCTAATAGAAGCAGTGCAAGCAAGAATCACTTTTGCCTCTACATGCAGCCAGTGTTAAACTTTTAGTCTGTGTATCCTCCCGAAGCTAGCAGTTTTCCAACCACCTAACATTGCCTCGAAAGCATCAGCAAATATTCTTGCACCCTTTATATTTAAGTGTACCCCATCCCTGTAGAAGCAGTCTCTCCTGTCAACAAGCACAGATCATATAGCACCTGAATGCTGTTTTGTGATCAGTATTGATCTTAAGTGCATTGATCCTTTGACACGTTCTTTTATACTTGCACTGTTCTTTAAAATAGTATTCACTGTTGAAGCAGTGAGACCTAATTCCCTTGCAATAGATGACAAACTTTATCCTGCTTCATACTTCTTAATCATTTTTATCTTCATTTCTAAATTAATTTTGTTTCGTTCCCTGGCCCTGCCAGCACTTGCATTTTCCATTGGTCTCTTTCCCTTCATCATTGTAATATGTAAATAGGAATGAAGAGAAGTTTCTGAAAATTTGTTTTTTACATGATTGAAGATTTCAATCATATAAAAAAACAAATGTAAAAACCCACAATTACAGTTATCGGGATTATCACAAATGCAATAAGATAGAGTTTACTACCTGTTTATAATGGATTGCGCTAACAGAAAAGCCCAGTAAACCAGTATGATCAGCAAAGTGTGATCATTATGTATTATCCAAATCCCCTGGTTTCGGCACCTGGTATATTGGAAGTGACTTCCCCCAACACCTCAGGTGCAAACCAACGTAAGCAGGGTTTGAGGTGTTGACACTCACATTTTAAGATTTTTTTTTTTTTTTTGCTGATAAAAACAAATTGTTGCAGTTTTCATGAGACAACAAACTTCATTTAAAATATTCTAATCTATTGGAAACTTTACTTGATAAATTAGCACCCTGCTTTCTACTCTTAAAGGGCAAAATAATCATCAGAACTAGAACACTATTACATCAGACTGCTCATTTTCATTCACAGCTGTTTCTGACCATGCCATTTTCTTTAAACTTCCTTCTACATCACAATCCTTTTACTTGGATTTAGTACTATTGGCCTACAGTCAAAATGGGGAAACTCTAAAATCATGTTTGGAGAATAATTAAATTCTTCTAGTGGTACTTTGCAGTAAGGAAACAAGATGTGTATGGCAAGAAACTAGCTAAAAAATTTAACCAAGTTTTTTTTTAAAATTCAACATTAAATGGAAACAGTACATGAAAGGGTCAATGTTGTTAGTGTTATACAAATATAATTTTTTTTAATGAATGGATTGGTGGTTCTTCAGTCTGAAGTCACTTGTTGCTATAGGCCCAATGGCATATCCAGTTTGGGATGAATGATCCCATCCCACTTCCATATCCTGAGTAAAAAAATACTGTTCTTTATGATATTAATTCGATTACTGCCACTCACAGATATTGCCCACCCCTCTCAGGAGAAAAACAGATTAATGACCACGCATACTGTATAAATTCATGACCGAAAGCTTGTAGGTTTGAATTTAGACTATTAATAAATATTTTTGTACTCTTTATTCTTATGAATAAAATTCCAGGGAGGATAAGCACATCTCTATGTTTTGATCTGGCTCTTTCAAATTATCCTGTTCTGCTTTCAGTACCAGGAGAAAACGGACTTCATTTTCTCCAGGTATATTAAAATCATTCTGGGAACTTGCTTGGCTAGATAACTGATGATTATTGTAGAGAGAGATGTGAAAGTGTAATATACTAATACTTGTTTTGGAGAGTTAGCATTAGTATCAATATTGGAAAATGATGCAAGAAAGCAAGCTTGTACAGCACTAGCCAAAAAAAAAAAAAAAAAAAAAATCACCTATTCATCCCATCCAGTAATTTGTCTAGTTCTTCCTTGAATTTTTTCAAACTATTCACTTCCACAACAATGGCTGGAAGCTTGGTCCAGCAATCAACCATCTGCAATCCTTCCTCAATTTGAATTTATGCCCTCTCATGCACAGTCTGAGCAAGAGGAAGAATCCCATCAGCATTGAGTTTGCTCAAGCCGTTCAAAGCCTTAAACAACTTTCAGGTCATTCAGATCACCTTGGAGAGGTGCCTAGTCTCCATATGCTGAAATTTGCAGAACTGAGGCCTTTCTTGGTAACAGCATCCCTTTGTTCCTCCTCACCAATCTCATTGTTCTTCTTCTGTTCCAGGAACCCTACATCCTTCCTAAAATGAGGTCTCTAGACCTGTATGCAGTACTCAAGATGTGGTCTGACCATTGCTTTATACAAAGGGATAATCACTTCCATATCCCTGCTACAAAATTTCTGTATATCATTGCCAAAACCTCATGGGCACAATTATACCCAGGTTTTTTTCTTTTTCCACCTACCTGAGTGTAGTACCACACAGTTGATACGTTACTTGGGGATTACTGCTACCCGTATGAAATTTTTTTTTTTTTTTATGAAACCCCCAAACATGAGAGGTATTAGAACCTATAGTACTTAGCACCATGCATAGGTTGGAAAGACAAAAGAAGATATTTGTTGATATTAGACTTGAACTTCTGTAGAATAATTTTCAAGAAATACGTATGAAGGTTGTTTCAGAAAATAGCAGTTGAATGAATAAACAACGAAGATGAAAAGTTGGTTCTGCGAGTTTGAAGTTGGACAGTAAATGGATGTTGGCTGGTGGTGGCTTGTTTGGACTGTTTTGAAAGAGAGAACAGGAATTATAGAAGCCACCTTTGAGGTAAAAGGAATCATACAGCAAATAATTTGGGCAACTGAGATGAGCAGTGGTTGGATCAACTGATAACTGAGATTCTGTCAGAAAAAGTACATGGGGTTTGGCAGACTGTACGTGGAAATGGACATCATTGAGACTAGAACTGAGACCATGTATATTTGTGAAATGAACTAGGATACATTGCATTTGTCAATGTTAAACTTCAATTGCCATTTCTTAGCCCATCTGCCTAATTTTTCTAGATCTTGTTGCAGCATACCTTTATTACTGTTATTAACCATCTTGCCAATCTTTGTATGTTCTTCAAGCTTAGACATTAAGCCTGATACCTCATCAATATCATTTTTAAATACAGAAAACAATGATGGCACAGCACTGAACTCTGTAGGGCTCCCCTAATAACATTAGTCCACAAAGAGCAGTGCTCATTGATAACCACTCTGTTTTCTCCCACTCAACCATTCCTTTATCCAGAGCATTAACTTGCCCTTGATGTATGCTGCTCCAATTCGTACAGCAGTCTTTTATGTGCAACAATTTCAAAAGATTTCCTGAAATCCAAGTGTAAAATATCAAAATTCCTTTTTTTTTTTTTTTTTTTGCATTCAGTTCCTTAGTCACTGCATCATAATATCCAATTAAATTGGTCAGACAAGATATCCCTTTAACAAATCCATGCTGTGACTGAAGTATAACTGAACCCCTCTCTAGATTGCCTTTGTCAATTGGGGATGCATTTACAGATCTGCAGTCCCCTGAATATAAAGATGCACTGATAATTATTGCTAAGGGTTAACTTTCCTCCTTTGCTGCATCCTTTAATATAATTAGATAGTTCTCATCCACTCCCAGGTGCTTTTTTTATGTTTGACTTCAACAATTTGTCATCCACTTTCCTCTGTAAGTTATCAAAAAAAAACATTCAGCTGTCTGTTAGACTTTGATAAACTTCTGGTATCCGCCACCCTAAAGAATTCCTCATGTGTGAATACAGATGCAAAATACCTGTTCAGCTTGTCAGCAACCTGAGCAGGATCATTAACATTTAAACCATTAACACAAAGTGGAATTCAACCTCTTCCTTTAACTATTAATTAGCATTAGCATTAGTAGAGGCATTTGATGCAAGAAAGCAAGCTTATGCAGCATCAGCCAAAAAAAAAAAACCCACTTCACCCCTCTGTTCGTTCAAAATACCTGTCCAGCTGAGCCTTAAACTTATTTAGGCTATCAACCTCCACTACAAGGGATGGAAGTCTGTTCCACCAACCAACCACCCGCTGGCTAAAGGCAAATTTCCGCACATCTATCCTACATCTGTCTTTCCTCAATTTGAATTTATGCCCTCTCAGGTGATTATTCTGAGCTAGAGGAAGAATCCCATCAGCATTGAGCATGCTCAAACTATTCAAGGCTTTATACACCTCTATCAGATCACCTCGCTGGTGCCTAGTCTCCAGACACTGTAATTTGCAAAACTTAAGCCTTTCTTCGTAAGAGCATCCCTTTGTTCCATTCACTAATCTTGTTGCCCTTCTCTGTACTCGTTCCAGCAGCTCTACATCCTTCTTGAAATGAGGCCTCCAGACCTGTATACAGTACTCTAGGTGTGGCCTGACCATTGCCTTATACAAGGGAATAATCACCTCCTTATCCCTGCTGGAAAAATTCCTGTATATCATTGACAATACTCCATGAGCTACTCTTGCAGCCCGTCTGCACTGCTCAGAGAACTTCATATCTGCCTGCACAACCACCCCCAAGTCCCTTTCATTCTCTACCACTGTCAGTGTAGTACCACAGAGTTGATACGTTGCTCTGGGGTTGTTGTTTCCCATGTGTAGTACTTTACATTTGTCAATGTTAAACTTCATTTGCCACCTCTCAGCCCATCTGCTCAACCTTTCCAGATCCTGTTGCAGCAGCATAGTGTCAGTAGTGTCCTTGACAACCCTGCCAACCTTTGTATCGTCTGCAAACTTGGACATTAAGCTTGATATACCATCATCAATATCATTTATAAATACAGAAAACAATAATGGACCCAACACTGAGCCCTGAGGGACTCCACTAATAACATTAGTCCACGATGAGCAGCGTCCATTGATTACCACTCTCTGTCTTCTCCCCCTCAACCACCCCTTTATCCATAGCAGCAATTTGCCTCCAATGTCACACTGCTCCAATTTGTGTAGCAGTCTTCCATGTGCAACAGTATCAAAAGCCTTTCTAAGATCCAAGTACATAATATCAAAGCTATTCCCTGCATCCAGTTCTTTTGTGACTGCATCATAGTATCCAATCAAATTGGTCAGGCAAGACTTCCCCTTAACAAAGCCGTGCTGTGTCCGAGCTATAACTGAAGTCTTGTCTAAATGATCCTGCAGTGCTTCTTTAACCAGTGTCTCCATTAATTTTCCTGGAACAGAAGTTAAGCCCACAGGTCTATAATTACTTGTGTCAGCCTTTGATCCTCCTTTGTGAATTGGGGTCACATTTGCACATTTCCAGTCTATGGGTACCTCCCCTGAGTCCAAGGAAGCTCTCATAATTATGGCTAAGGGTTTGCTTACTTCCTTTGCTGCCTCCTTTAATATAACTGGATAGATCCCATCCACCCCGGGTGCCTTTCTTGTGTTTATCTTCAACAGTTTCTCCTCCACTTTACTCCCAGTTATGTCAAGATTCTGTAGCTTACTGCTAGAGTTGAATACACCTCTGGCATTCCCCTCGCTGAATAACTCCTCATGTGTGAATGTCGATGCAAAATATTCATTTAGTTTGTTAGCTACCTGAGCAGGATCATCAACAGTTGACCCATCAATATCAAGTGGACCAATCTGATTCATCCCCTTCTTTCTAGAGTTTACATAAGTAAAGAACTCTTTGCTGTTTTTCTAGAGTTTTGCTGTTTTTCTAGAGTTATAGGTAAAGAAGGTTTTGCCGCTTTTTTCTGGCATGCTTTGCGGGAGACATCTCGTAATCTGCCTTGGCTTGCCTAACCTTCATTGTCACTTCATTACAGACTAATTTATATGTACCATAGGCTTCTGTATCTCCTGATAACTTGTATGCATCCCATGCATTTTTCTTCTCTGCCCTGTGTCTCAGTTGTTTATCTAACATCCATTTAGGTCTATGTCTTGCACTGTATTTCTTAGTCGGTAAGAAAAGACTAGTGGCTTCTGTGATTATTTCCCCGAATGCTTCCCATTTAGAATTTGTTGTTGGTAAAATCATTAGTTGGTCCCATTGTGTAGAATTTAAAAACTGTCTGAGACTACACCTGCTTTATGAAAGCAAAAACCCTTCCCTTTACCCTTGATGGTAGTTACATCTTTAAGTAAATCCCACAGAAGTACACTTATTGCTGCCACCTAGTGGTTTTTTTATCTGCAGATTCTTAGTGCTTGAAGAATCACTGCTGATAATCAGATCAAGGTATTGCTCTCTCTTGTTGCCTCTCTGACATGCTGCTATAGAAAACAGTCATCCACAATTCTTGCTAGTGTGTGAGTGGGTAACTCAAGTTCTGTCAATATTTGAAAGTTAAAATGCCCCATTATGAGACATTCTGATTTAGTGGTCTACTATTTCTCTGTACAGTTTTTTTTGTTTTACTCATCACAGTCATTTAGCCTATAGTACACTCCTACTCTCATTTTTGTTTTCTCAATGCTTGGATCACACCCCAGTGACTCGAAATTGCACTGGCCACTCATGTCAACTGGATGATTGCCTTAGATTTTATGTGCTTCTTAACTAAGAGCATTCTACAAAGAATATGTTTAAAGCTTTCTGCTTGAAAATTCAAACTAGATTTGAATTTTCATGGCAGAAAGCCTCAAACTATGTAAAACTATGTAAAATTCATAAACTAGTATGACTTTTACATAGTTTGAGACTTTGTTCCCTAAAATATTGTTAATCTAAGAAGCACAGCTTTTGTGGCCTCATATTGTGTAAATAAGTCACAACTGGTTTATCGACACTTGTACTACTGGCTACCTACCTGCTCACTGATAAGAATCCAAATAGTTTCGAAATAGTGCTGTGTAAGTCGTGGGGGGTTCAATTGAAAATAAGTAACAGCACTCTTCTCTAATGGGGAAGCATTACTTATTTGAAGAGGAGGGGGGCAACTTGTGAAGAATTTCACAATATGAGATATTACAATAATGATGCCAATATACAAACTTTGGTTTGTCCAGAAAGTTCAACCATGTAGTAATGATGCAAATGCACTAACAAATGTCAGTTTGAGGTTTTCTGCCCTAAAATAGTATTAGTTATTAAAAAGATATATAACATTTCAAGTTTACGTTATGTGTATTACATTATCGTTTACACTTTACCATTATGCTTGTAAAGTTACAGTTAATTATAATAGCTAATAAAATTAACTATTAACACCAACATACGTGATTCAAACCTATTTACCACATTTAAGTCTCTACCATGCACTATGGTACAAAGTTACGAGATATGATATATGCACAAAATCTCCAATACAAAGATTCTACATATATTAAGTAGTAATTTACAAAATCTCTAGTTAAATTTAAAAATAAACTAACAAACCTGACTGGACTATAAAGCTTTTTATAGAATATGATTTATATGCTAATTACATCAATAAAACTCAAAATTGTTCAAAAACTTATCCATTCCCAGCAGCTCAAAATTCTTCGAGTAATATGTGGATATGTATGTCATTAGTTGGTATCTAATTGTATCTGTATTGAAGAGTTTAAGACACTCACATGCTCTGTCTCTTTTTTTTTTTTTTTTTTGGGAATAAAACAGAGATGGGTCCCATTATCAAAAATTTGAGTTGTTGAGCTCAATACGTGGTTGCAGTAATGGTGTGGTAGGCTAAAGCATTTTCCCCACATTATTTTTGGAGTCCTATGCGGCCTTTAACTTTTCTGTAAAACTGACCTATACTAACTGACAAGGAAGTCACATGTCAATCTACCAATAGTATATAATAATATATCAGTATTCCAAAAGAGGATCTTAGCATGAGAGATTACCTCCCCCCCCTCTTTTTTCTAGGTCAGACACGTTCTAGACAGAATGGCTAACCTTGGGAGGAGGGCTATTGCCATTGTAGGGTTTTTGATATACTCTAAATAAGTTTTTACATTGTTTCCTGCCAATCCTTACCAGCTTTTACCTGTGTTGGGAAAAGCTGGTAAGGACAGGAAAAAAGCTGGGGTAGATGGGTTGGGGAAATATTGGGGTGGTTGTTTTTTTTCCATAATATTTTTCCATAATATTAGCCATTCTGCCTAGAATGTGTCTGGCCTAGAAAAGTCTAGTTCCAAATCCTAGAGTCACGGTAATTGAAGTTCTGGACTATCTGAGGTTTTTGGAGTGAAAAATTAAGGACTTAATTTTATTATTAAGGACCTTATTTTAAGAACTTCAAGTACAGTTTTATTATTAAGGAATTTAAATTAATTTTATTATCAACTCCTTAAATAAGGACTTAACCCTTTGCCTGTCCTGTGCATCACATGTGATACGCACAACGTATTTTCTATACGCTTGTGCATCGCATGTGATACACACTTACTGGAGTTTTAAATACAATAAATTTTCGATAAACGTCTGAAACTTACTCAGTTTTTCGATCTAAACTGTTATAGTTTGTCTTCCAACTCAGTGTGCATCACATCTGATTCACAAAGTGCAAGAATGTGAATTATCTGAAATAATATGGTGGAGTTACTAAATATATAAAAAACACACAAATATAAATAAAGTAGCTTTTATTTCTCATTCAATACACTACATAATATTATTTATGGTATTCATTGAAACAAGGTAGGCAAAATGGTTTTTTTTTGTCACATTTGACACATTCTGTTGAGATTTGTTTAGATTTTTTCATTGCTTCTTTGTGATTTTCCTTCAATATGATTTTTGTGTAACAACGACACCTTCTTCAAACGAGTTTTCCGTCTTCTCTTCTTGGTATGTTTCGTAATGTGTGGGCCTTTTTAATTGGTTTATTTATAGAACTTTTTTTGGCTATGCCGACTGGGCTAGCCAGGTGGGTAAAGTGCCTGCCTGGCAATCCAAAGGTCACGAGTTTAAACCCTCCTCGGGCTTGGATCAGAGTAAAATGCAAAAACTTTGGGAGGTGCATTATGGTCACAGAAGCCGATGTGCCAACAACTAACAAAAAAAATAAAATAAATTTTTTTTTTGGCCATACCCAGCAGAGACATCGTAACAGCTTTTGAAAATGCTGCTAGCTGGATTGTTTTATTTGAGTAAAACTTGTTATAGATAACCCAACTATTCACTACAGAAATTTCTAAGCATTCAAACAAGACTTTTCGATACCATTTTACACTCTTTCTGGCCGGACTATAATATGAGATCATTTGATCTGAAAGATCAATTCCTCCTTTTATTCTGTTATATTCTTTTATAACTGCAGGTTTTGAAATAGTTTCTCCTTATCGGTTTTTCTTTTCAACAGCCTCTCCTGCATTTCTTCCTTTTTCAACAGCTTTCTTATTTATACCATGGTAAGTTGAAATCATATATATATCTTTCTTGTCTTTATATTTCATAACACGTATTCCATCGTTATTTACCATTCCTACTACTTTTCCTTTCTCTAATTTCTTTGACTTTACTTCATTGGGCAGCCCTTTTCTATTAGATTTTAAAGATTCCACAATAATCTGTATTTTTGTTCTTCAGGTAAGTTGCTAAAGGTATGCTACTGTACCAGTTGTCTGCAACCAAAATTCTGCCTTCATTCAGCAGTGGTTCAGCTAAGGATACGACTACAGATCCGGAATGATCCAGACCTGGTAATAAATTAGAAGGTATTCCTTGGCCGCAGTAAACTGAGAAATTCCATATATAACCCATCATTTCACACAGTTTGAATAATTTAATCCCGTATTTATGGGCTTTTCCTGGGTTATATTGACGAAACTGAAGTCTGCCTCTGTGGGAAATCATAGTTTCATCGATGGAAATTTCTTCATCGGGGGTATAAACTTCTTGACTTTTTTTTTATAAAGAGTTTTGTGAAATTAGAAATTTTATATAACCTGTCACCTGGGAACGCTGCTTGATTGTCTGCAACATGCCAGTTTTTCAAAATCAAGGTAAATCTGTTATAGCTCGTACCAATTTTGTGCAAACAAGGATGATAATAAAACTCATCTTTCTTCCAGTAATTTTCTAGATTTGGATACCTAATAAGGCCTGTGGCAAAAATCACGCCAAGAAATGATCTCATTTCTTCTTCTGTTACATCGGACCATCTTTGCACACGTGATGTATGTCGAAGAGGATATCTTGCTAAATGCTGCTGTGCATACTTATTTGTTTCGATCATCATTAGTTTTATAATTTCCTCGTCGATAAACTGCTCAAAAACATCAATTGGTTGCATGACACCATTGGTTGGAGAAATATGTATTTTCAAACAAGAATTTCCCATGAAATTAATTCTTGGTGATTCTTGAAAATTGCTTTCCTGTGTAGCCATATTTTGTGGATTATTGTGGTTAGGCTATACATTTTCATCTACAGATGACTCCGAAGAAGAGAAAGAATTGAGTTACTTTCTTCATTAGACTGTACATATTCATCTTCACTGCCATTGTCAGAACATTGGCCATCATAAAAAATCTCATCCTCAGAACTATTTTTCTTTATCGCTAGTCGGTTGTTTTCTTTTCCCATAAAACATTGCAGGGTTCATATTTAGAACTTATTACAGCGAGGTAATAACAAACACTGGACCACTTGTGCACGTGTTCTAACAGTTTGGTGCGAATATAATACAAAGAAGTGGGGGGGCGGCGGTAATTCTAACATGCATCATATGTGATGCACAAAGCGCGCAGATAATAAATGTTTCTGGGTAAGCTCTGTGCATCATATGGGATGCACACATCCTTGCATATCCTTGGTCCGTTACACGTACCCTAGATACGTAAAAAATTACTCTAGAGAGCCACGCAACATGATAAAAGTAACTATTTCAAACGAATGTACGGCTTAGTACATGCGAAATATATGTGGACAGGCAAAGGGTTAAGGATCTATAGTTTATAAGGGCTGTTTATGAATATTCTATACACAATTGTGAATATTACTGATGTTGAATGTTATCTCATGGTTTTCTCAGAGATGATGAGGGAAATGTCATTAATGAAGCAGATCTCTGGCTTAGGAAAATAATTATTTTGGGAAGGGGCAATTGTTTTAAGACACTGTATACTCCATCAGCAGGAAAAAGGGGGGTTGTAGTCTTTCATGCTAAGGTCCTCTTTTGGAAAAAGTACTTTTCTTGGAAGTAACTTTGATAAACTTCTGGTATCTACCACCCTAAAGAATTCCTCATGTGTGAATACAGATGCAAAATATCTGTTTCTCTTTCCTATTGTAATGGCTGTAAGAGGGTGTCTTGCATATACAGGTGACCTTTGGTATATCTGTTTGATTTAAACTATTATGCAGTTTATTTCACAAGGTAAGTGCCATCCGTTTTATTGCCTATGTGAATTAGCAGTGCCCAGTGAAGTATCATGTTTACAGTGACTAATATAAATCTGTTTTCTTTATCAGTTAGAGGTAATAGGAAAGTACAATTACATGGCAAATCCTTGATAGAAATTGTTCTGCTTGCATAAATGGTTGTGGTATTGCTAGGGTGACCAGACATCCTGATTTTCTTTTTGCCCAAAACTGAGACTTTTTTTTTTTTCCCTCCTCCCAAACTGGGATTGTCCTAGTTTTGGTCATAATGTGCCAGTGTCCCTAAAAAGGTTTCAGTGATATTGATTTGTCCCAGTTTTCATGTGAAGCTACTTTTATGAACTAAATATCTATCTATCATTAAAAGTTTTCCTCCTAGTGATATTTATTCGAGCCAATGGGAAAAGAGGACGAGGCAATTACGTCACTACAAATGCAATTAATTATTGACAACTGCCTCCATGACATTCACCAACCTCATGCACTTGAGGTTGGTGATTCTCTGTCTAATATTTGATGTTCCATTGTAACGTTTTTTGTATATCAATGAATATTGTATATTTGTAAATACTATGGTTTAGTATTTTGTAAATATTTTAAATATTTGTATAGTTTGTAAATATTTATGTTACATATTTTAGTCCTGCTCTTTCGGATGCAACAATATTCCTCATGCATTATGGAACCCGAAGCAAAGGACCTTTTCCTAAGTGAACTGTGTAAACGCAGGTAAGTAATTACATAGTGATATTGGCTGAAGTCCAGGATAGTATACACAGGCAGGTAGTTCGATGAAAGTGAGGAAGACTGCGATAATTGACAGGTGAAGGCACCTCCCTTTTCTGACTGTTTTGTGTCGTCGAGGAGGGGCGGCTTAGCTTAGGCAGGGTGTTTATCTCTCCATCCTGCTGTTTTAAAATGGGAAAATTTAAAAACAGTGGCAGATGTGAGGAAAAACACCCTACAGGCATATCAACCCAGGATGAGCGGGGAAAGCAGTGGCATCTGCCAATAACTGCTTTGTTCCTGTCTGTTTGTCGAAATATGGGAGTCACAACTTGTTAATCACTGCTTTCCCACTGTTTTGCTTGCCGCCATGTTGGAAGGTGTACACCATTCTGGAGTTTTACCGTGATGTTTATTTGACCTTGAGAATGCCCCGCACTACAAATGTATAGGTAAATAATTACATAGGTCATTTCCTGATTAGATATCGACCAGTGCATTTTGACAGGCGTGTTTTTTACATAGAAAAGATTTGACTTACTCCGTATACCTCTACATATTGCATAGAAAAGTGTGTGTGTGTTTGTGGCGGTGGGCGAAGCCCCCTAGTACAATATTAAAATTGATAATATATTATTTTGTTAATTTAGCACGGCAATTCACATTATTGTAATATATAGTTAAATAATTTAATAAATAATTATCATAATAGATTTGTATATTTTACATCTAACATTGTCTAAATGCTAGGATATTGCAATAAAGCATCAGTAGAAGTGGAAATTCGCTTCTACAAGTGAAAAAACAGTACGAGTGGAAATTTCCACTTGTACTGTTTCTATGCCTTTAAATAAACTAGCAAGTAGAAGAAGCCTGCTATAATTATCAATGAAATAGAGCATCAGATATTTTATTTATTTCCTACTCAGTAAAATGCCTATGCTTAAATGTGTTTATAAGGAACGGTATTCAAGGAATGGACAGTTAATCAAGCAAAAAACCTCACCTTGATGGAAAAATTGAATGCACTATGCTTGATATTTTTAAGTAATGATCTTACTTTGTGGTTGTATTGCTATCAGAGCACACTTAAAGAAAACCACAAATTCTGTTGAGTCCCCTCCACACAAGATACTTAGACTGTCTGTGTTGTTTAATGTCCACACCAAACCAACTGTTGGATCCTCTAAATTTTTAGGCACCTTCTTAATGGCATACCTGGTTAGGTATTGTTGTTTCACCATTGCAAAATTGCTACTGCAGGCATTATGGTGGTGGTGATGGGGGGGGGGGAACTTGCTATCTACACCCGAGATCCACCTCAGCCACGAAGTGAAAAAAGCCTATAAAAGTTCCTTGCATCATCGATGGGATTCAAACTCGGGCCTTTTCTACCTGGCGGGAGGATGGTGACAATAGCACTGTGCTTTTGCTACCCACACAGACAACTTGATATAATCAAGTAAATAGACGGGGCAAAAACAGAAGTGTATTAATGGCAGAATATAACATTGAATTGCCAACTTTTTTTTTTTTATGTGCAGTTAATAAAATTTCATTCTTAATCCCTCTATTTCTTATTTGGCCTCATTATTTCTGCATTAAATACATTAAAAATAAAACTTTCTATATAACGGAAAAATCGAAATAATGGCACCTTTGAATCCCCGAAGGTGCCATTATTCTGAAAGTCTGTTGTAATATTTTTAAAAGTTTATTTAATTACATGGAAATTTTTTGTTTCTCAGCTATTAATGGATTCATTCTGTTACCATATGAGTAACTTTTTTACTTTATGCATGTTGCGTGACTTTTATTCACTTAGGATACCAATTCACTATGAGTAGTAATCTTCAGTTAGACTTTATCTAATTGCTTTTCTACATTGAACCAGTAGAAAGGCATGGTTGGAATGAAAACATTGACTAAAAGTAAGTTGGATTTCAATTTTTTTTTATATATAAGTAATACACAATATTGAAAGCTAGGATTGTATATCTAAATGTTTTTATAGATTCGATGAGAGAAAATAATCAGAAGATTAAAGAGCAGTTACAATCCTTGTTAATATGGCAAGATCAAGTGTCCAAGACAAACAGCCATCAAAAACAAATCATTGATGCATCTCATAAGAAGATTGCCCTTCTTGAAGAAGAAAATAAAAACTTTCAGGAAAGAATAACAGAATTAGAAGGCAAAACGTGCGATGTTCTGCAAGCTTGCTCTCAGGTATAAAACGGTTGTATCATTTTTAATTGGAAAAGTTTGTTTTGTAATGATTTTATTCAGTAATATATTTTTTTGTAAATTTATAGTGCTCCTTATGATTTCCCCTCAACATGAGCACCTGTGTATGGTGATGCTATTGGTGCTCTAGATTAGCATCACTGGGATCCAATACCCATAGCAAGGCTAATATTTCGGAATCCAGCATGTTACACTTCCTAGTTCATTTCACAAATATACATGGTCTCAGTTCTAATCTCAATGATGTCCATTTCAACTTACAGTCTGCCAAACCCCATGAACTTTTTCTGACAGAATCTCAGTTATCGGTTGATTCAACCACTGCTCATCTCAGTTGTCCAAATTATTCGCTGTATGACTCCTTTTGCATCAAAGGTGGTACTTGTACATATGTCTGTTCTGATATTCCCTGTCAGAGACTTGGTAATTTGAATTGAAATCTCCTCTTTTCAATCTTCTCTGGCTTACAATCACTCTACCTCATTGTGTCAAATTCATCTCTTGTCTCTACCATTCTCCCAACTCCACTAATCACATGGAACTATTTGACTTCCTCTCTTTGCAACTTGACTTTCTGCAGTCCAACTTTCGTAACAGTGAGGTAATTTTCCTTGGTGATTTTAATGTTCACAACTCCAGATGGCTTCCATTTTCTAGTCACACAGACCCAGCTGTTCGAGATGCCGAGGCTTTTGCAATTATTAATGACCTTGCACAGATTGTTCATTTACTTACCAGAATACTGGACAATCCTAACCATACAGCCAACATGCTTGACCTTTTTCTCACCAACGACCCTTCTAAGTACACGGTTGAAGTGAGTGGTGATTGTCTCTTCTCCAATGGAGCCTTTATCTCGTGGCTATTCCCAACCTCGTGTTGTTTGGCATTACAAGAATGCAAAATGAGATGACCTGCGAGATTTCTTTTCTTCTTTTCCTTCGTAAGATTACTGTTTCAAAACTTCTGATGTCAGCATTTGCTCAGATCGTGTCAGAGAAATTATTCTTGTAAGAATGGAATCCTTTATTCCACATTCCACCTTAAAACCTTGTCCTTTATCTAAACCTTGGTTTTCCAATAAATGTGTTAAGGCTGTTCAAGAGAAGAATGTTGCATGTCATAATTGGCTTGTTTCCAATTCTTCAGTTTCATTTTCTGCTTACACCAGAGTTCACAACAATTGTAAAGCAGTTATTGGCCACAACTTTTGCCCATCTCTGTCAAAACCAGATGGCTGTATTGTCACTTCACCCAAGGATAAAGCTGACCTGATAGCATCCCATTTTTCTTCCAACTCATGTATTAAACATCTTGGTAAAACACCTCCCACCATTCCTAGCACACACCCCATTCACTGGCTCCTCCTGACCTTACTCCTGTTCTTTGTTGCCTTTTTTCACTTTCTTATTTCAAAGATGTTTTTCCTTCTGCTTGGAAATTTGCTCATATCCAGCCAGTTCTTAAAAAGGGTGAGAAATCCCTCCCATCCATTTATTGTCCCATTGCAATTACTTTTACTCTTTCTAAAGTAATGGAGAAATCAATTAACTGCCAACTCTTAAACTATCTAGAAACCTTCCATCTGATCAATGATTGCCAGTATGGATTCCGTCAATGTCGATTCATTGGCGATATTATGGCTTCTGTTACCCATTTATGGACAAATTCAATGAACAAGTTTGGTGAAACACAAGCAGTTGCTCTTGACATCTCAGAGGCATTCGATTATGTTTGGCGTAAAGGACTTCTAAACAAGCTTCCATCTTATGGTTTGCCAACTATTTTTTGTAATTGGTTATCCATTTTTCTGTCTGACCGCTCACTGAGAGTGATGGTAGATAGCTCTCTGTCTTCTAACTTCTCCACTGATGCTGGTGCCCCACAAAGTTCAGTTCTTTCCCTCACTCTTTTCCTCTTGTATATTAATGTCTTCTTCCATTGACCTGAAATCCTATCCATAGATTTGCTGGTGATAGTACATTGCATTCCACCTTCCAGTTTGAGAATCCTTGCCTTGCTCAATCAGCTTCAACTTCTCGAATATCTGCTACCAATTCCTTAAATGCTGTTCTCCAGGTAATTCTCCAGTGGGGCAAATACAACTTAGTTGATTTCAATCCTTCTAAAACTCAGTCCTGTCTTATATCTCACAAAAAGGATTCTTTTGCTCCCATGCTTGTCTTTGGTGACACTTCAATTTCTGGACAAGATGATATATCTCTTTTGTGGGATTACCCTGACTTCTAATCTCTCTTGGCACAGGCACATTACAAATATTGCTTCCTCTGCATCTAAAAAACTTGGTTTTCTCTTTTGCTCTCGGCATTACTTTTCTTCCAAACAGCTGTTCACTCTCTTCAAATTGCAAAACTGCCCTACCATGGAATATTGTTTCCACATCTTGGGCAGTGCTCCCAAAACCTCTCTCAGGCTTCTAGGTTCCATTTAGAAGAGGGCAGTTAGGTTAATCAATGACTCATCCCTAACAGAGTCTCTCCACTCTCTGTCTCATAGATGTACTGTTTCTACTGCTTGCCTTTTCTACAGATACTTCCATGGGCACTGTAAGTAAATCCCACAGAAGTACACTTATTGCTGCCACCTAGTGGTTCTTTTATCTGCAGATTCTTAGTGCTTGAAGATCACTGCTGATAATCAGATCAAGGGTATTGCTCTCTCTCTTGTTGCCTCTCTGACATGCTGCTGTAGAAAACAGTCATCCAATAAATCCACAATTCTTGCTAGTGTGTGAGTGGGTAACTCAAGTTGTAAGTCAATATTTGAAAGTTAAAATGCCCCATTGGCTTCTATAATTCCCGCTCTCTCTTTCAAAACAGTCCGAACAGTGCAATCAAATTGCATTTATTTTCCATCTTCAGACTCGCGGAACCAACTTTTCATCTTCGTCGTTTATTCATTCAATTGCCATTTTCTGGAACAATCTTCCTTCATACTGTATTTCCTGAAAATTACAGTCCACAGAAGTTAAAGTCTAATATCAACAAATATCTTCTTTCATCTTCTCAAACTCCAACCCAATCACAGTACTATAGGTTCTAATACCTCTCGTGTTTGGGGGTTTCATAAAAAAAAAAAAAAAAAAGTTTGCCATGTGCTGTAACCTGTAGAAACTTGGAGCAGGGTTCCTGATGGTTGAGGGGGTCCAACTTCAATAAAGGGGCGGGACTGGGATGAATTGTCGAGGTTCAGTTGGCTAGTGTGGGTTTACTTGTAAGGATCAGCCTTGATTGTACCATTCATGGTCTGCGTGAAAGGTTTCAGGCTGGCAGAGGTGCAAGTGTGATGCCTACATAGCCTTGGCATCCAACTCCTAATAAGTTCATTTATTGCTTGCCAGGTATCGAGCATTTCTTTTTTGGGCTTTTGTGAGTGGAAGAGCAAAGAGACCTTGAACTATTTCAAGTTTCAGGAACTTGAAATGACTTCAGTTTCAGGCCTTACTTCAAGATTGGGAAAAATGTCACCCTTTTTCATACAGAAGAGTTTAGAGAGGTTAGCAGGATCAATATCAGTTAAGAGGAGGCTTCATTCTGGGGACAAGATGATATATGATGATGAAGATTGAAACAAAAAATAACACTTTGAGCAGCTACTCCTCTCAACTTCAATTGGAAAAATAATGATCATTGGGAGATCTCACAAAACACTAAATTCATCAAAAGGTGTCATTTCAGAGTGGAACCTCTTTGAGGTTTGTGAGAAGGAGGATATCGGTTCTAAACTAAAGTCATGGGGGTGGAGTGACAGTAGTAAAAAACAATTTTTGTGCATCTGATGAGCAACCAGAAACCTCATCCTCACATTTAACCTCCACACTGTCTCCTAACTTGATAATGACTGGGTATCAGTAAGGCCATATGTCTTAAACTCTGTGATTTCGCAAATGTAAAAAGTATGGACATTTTGCATTGCACCGAACAAAACAGCCTATGCTTGGTGCAATGTAAAAGACCACGAGAGCAAATTTGTACTCAAGGTGATTATCCTGCTTATTCTAGAAGGGAAGTGCTCTTTTCCTCCCATTGCACGCTACTTATTGAGCTCTCAAAAGCCAGTTAAAAATACTCATTCAGCCACTTCTATATCAATATCTCTTTCTGCACAGCCTCTGAGAAAACTAAATAATGAAAACTAAAAAATGGATACTGAATGAGGTGGCAACTGAACACAATTTTGGAGTTCTTTGCAGAGGAAAATATGGACACAGGACAACATCCATACTTCCCAAGACAGAAAGCCAATCCCTCAGAAGTCCACAGACGATCCATCAAATCTAAATATATCCACATCCAAATTCTTACAGTGGGATTGCTGTGGGTTATGCTGAAACAGTGAAGACACCAAAGCCCGCTCCTGCATAAGTATGAGCCAACATGTTTCTGCTTACGGGAGATATATTTTAAGGAAAATGAGAACCCTTCCCTTCATAATTGTACAGTTATCTAAAAACACAAAACTGGCAATGGACCTGGCTGTGGAGGAGTCCCATGTAGTTAACCATACTCCCCTTTTAGCTTACGTCACTTAACCACTAACACAGAGGTAATACAACTCATCTCACTATAGGGTTCTCCCTAATTATTTGTTCCATCTCTTTGCCATCTGGAAATGACACTGCCAGATAGACTTTGATGATCACATTAAAGCAGCTGCCATCCATTGTTCTATTACCAAGAGACTTCAGTGGACAATAATGTCTTGGGGGCAGTGCAGATGTCAGTTGGAGGGGCTGGATTATAGCATGCATGCTTGAAAATAATGACCTCACCCTTCTAAGTATGGGGTCTGGTTCCTTTGTCATCATGCCTACCTGTTTGTTTACTGCCATTGAGCTTTCCATCTGTTTCCCTTCTCTGTTCCCTGTTTTTACATGGCAGGTTGAATAAAATCTCTGTGGAGGAAATCACTTTCCCATGATATCCACCCTGTTTAATGGAAGCCCATCCGGCAGGGGTTTGCAATGGAAGATTGATCAGACTGACTGGAATGCCTTTAAATATTGGGCAAAATTGAACGTCGGTCATAAATCAATCAGTCGGTCATAAGTCAATTAATGATGCAGGTCACAGTCGGTCATAAGTCAATTAATGATGCAGGTCACAGTCGGTCATAAGTCAATTAATGATGCAGCTAAGTACATCACAGAAAGGGTTGTCCAAGCAGCAGCAAATGCAATTCCAAAGACATCCACTCAGTTTCACTATTTCGAAAATCATTGTCAAATGCAGAATGCACAGTAGCAAGAAAGGCACAAAACAAAGCATGGAGGATATTTTAACAATAGCTTATCACAGATAATCTAATAGACTTCAAATATGCCCATGCCAAAGTGCATTATGTCAGACATAAGAGTCAGAAGGAATCTTGGATCTGCTTCACATCTTCAATTACCCAGACCACCAGGTTTACAAATCTAAGTTTGTCTGGAACAAAACCCAGAAAATGAAGTTCTTTGCCAATCCTAGAACATAATGGATGTGCAGTTGTAGACCCAGTGTAATTGCTAATACTCTCAGGGAAACATTTGCTAAAGTGCCTGCAAATAGATGATACTCCTGAGAGTTTCTGGCTCTGAAACAAATATTGGAACTGCAACCATTAAAGCTGTGCTCTAATGCTTACAGCCAGCCATTTACAATGTGGGAACTTAAAATGGCTGTCCCTGCCAAGGCAAGTGCTGTCAGACCAATAGCATCCATATTTCATCAGAATCAATGGCTGGCCTGCTGTCTCTTTACAGCAGGCTAGCTATTGGACTCCTCACATAAGGATATCATCCTCTTCCCATGCCAGGAAAGTATCCATAAATCCTGTACAATTACCATCCAGCTCCGACCAGCTGCTTGTGCAGGTCCTGGTAAGAAAGGTCAGTGCTTATCTTATGTGGTATTTAGAAGCTAATAATCTCCTTTCCAGGACAGAGTGTGGCTTCTGAATGGTGTAGCTGAGTGGTCAGGAGCGAGAGTGCAGTAGCATGTGCTCTTTGAGGGAACCGGGGTTCAAGCCTGTGACTGCTAAATACAATTAATTGTTTGTATTGATGATTTTTTGTAAACTCTACTGACCTGGTGGCCATGCCGGAGTATAAACAAGAACATTAAGATCCATGCTCGACCATGTAATAAGACTGGAAACATCTCTCCAAGATGTTTTCCTCAAATGTGAGCATCTCTTAGTTTTCATTGATATAGAAAAAGTGTATGGCATGGCTTGGAAATTTGGAATTTTAAAAGACATGAAACTTTTATCTTAGGGAGGAGGCACCTTGCAATTTTTATTAAAAAACTTCCTGTCAAAGCTGTCATTCCAAATTTATGTAGGTCTCTCTCTCTCTCTCTCTCTCTCTCTCTCTCTCTCTCTCTCTCTCTCTCTCTCTCTCAGCCTCCATAGCCAGGTGGGAAGGAGCAGCAGCAGTGCATAGCACACGCTTCTTGATTAGACTGGGGTTCGAGCCCGTCACCACCAAATACGGAGAATGCGGAAAGGTCAGGGAATGACCACCGCATATCCCGGAGCAATATGGCCTTAGTTGCTAATGCTCCTAAAAAAAAAAACCAAAATCTCTCTCTCTCTCAGCCACTGTTCCAAGAGGAGGGCACTAACTGCTAAATCAATCAATCCCCAAGGATCAGTTCTAAGTGTTACACTTTTTTTCTTAAAGTAAATTCTATTACTGAACAGCTTCCTTCAGCTGTAACAGTAGTCTCTTTGTTGATGACTAGCATTTTTACGCAGTCATGCACCGAGGCAATTTTAGCAAACCGTTGAGTCTTAAATCCTGGGAAATGGCTAATGGTTTCAGGTTCTTATCTCAAAAGGTTGTTTGCATGCAACCACCTTGGACAAAATGTAGTTTGTTGAAGTTGACATTCCTCTAACATATTCTTGGCGATTCCCTTCTATCTCTCTCTCTCTCTCTCTCAGGTTAATGCGGGAAATTTTTTTTTTTGGCTGGTGCAGCATAAACTTCCTTGCACCATATGGCTAATAATAATAATATCTGTCAACTGCAGATAAGTGCAACTTACTGTATACCATATCATTTTATAACTGGGTGCAGATTCTTGCATTTTACTCTGAATCTATTGTGCACTTGCCCAAACTAGATTATGGGTCCCAGGTATACACCTCAGCCAGAAACAGCATGTTGCAATGGCTAGACCCAATCCACCATTAGGCTATCCCTGTATTGCTAACTGGTGCATTTAGAACATCTCCTGTCGAGAGTCTATATGTTGAAGCTACTGAACCTCCTCTTTCCTTCAACAAAAGCAGTTGTCATTACAATATACCTATAAACTAAAATCCTTGCCAGATTACCTCATGTTTTTGAGCCTTGATAGGAAAATCTCTTTAACATCTCTCAGATTGCCAACTGTTCCTTTAATATTCGTATCCAAGAGCTACTCAGAGCATTTATTATCATGGTAAACAATTTTGCCCAGTCACCAAGGCAATCCTTTCTGCCTTAACATGCTTATTTATCATCATGTAATTTCTCCTTTAAAACTGGGAAAGGGCAGCACTCCATTTTCTGTCTACCTGCAAGTCCATTGCAAGTCATATGCTGCTGCCCATTGAGCTGAATATCCTGACTTCTTGCCTGTCTTTACTGATGGCTCAAGGTTAGAATCATCTGTGGGATCCATCATTTTACTAGATAGTACTGTATCCAGGAAAATTTCCCATGAATGCAGCACACAGAAGTGGTGCATTATAGAGTTGGCCTTGGATTACATTAAAACTTAGTTATCTAAGGTGTGGGGTATGTATACTGATTTTTAAGCATATTACAGGCTTTATTAGCTATGTGATATAATTCCCATCCAGTCCTGTTGCAAGTTTGGCTTGGCTTTGGTTTTTGTTTTAGGAGCATTAGCAACTAAGGCCATATTGCTCCGGGATATGCAGTGGTCATTCCCTGACCTTTCCGCATCCTCCGTATTTGTGCAAGTTTGGCAGTGTTACATTTTCTTTCTGAAAGCTCACTTGATATCTGCTTCTCCTAGATCCCATACCACATTGGAATAAGGGGGTAATGGTTTGGCTGATTCTGTAACCAGATTAGCACAATGCTAGAATGTTTGGAGCTTGTTATTTCCTCTATAAAGATTGCAGGCTAGTAATACATAATAAATTACATTCCCAGGGGCAAGAACCATGGAATGGACAGGTCATAAAGTTATATCTGATTAAACATGTAATCAGTTATGGCAGTCTAGTCTTGTCTGTACAGACTTGTCAGTCTAGTCTGTACAGGAACCATAGAGAGGAAGTTGTTTTTGTTCACCTTCACATAGGGCATAGTCATCTTCACAATCATTTCTGCCAGGGGCTGATAATGCTCCTATGTGAGAACTGTAACACCATTTTAACTGTGTGGTGTATTTCATCACAATGTCCCCTTTCTACAGTGAATGCAGTTTATTTTACACCATTTTTATCCACCTGACTTGAGCCTTATATACTTGTTTAGATTTTATTCAACAATGAACATGTAACATACAAGTTTGTGCAAAAGCAGCATATTCTAAAAAAAAGCTAAAAACAGCATCGTTTTAGTTATCTCATATTGTGAATATCTTCACAATGAGTTGCCATGATATTGCACTACTTCAAATAAGTAATGCTTCACCAATGGAGAAGACTATTGTTACTTATTCTTGGCGGATACCACCACCACCACCCAGATGGCACTGTTTCAGTGCTATTTGGCCCTTCTTCAGTGGTGGGGGGGAGGTACCCTGGTGATGCAATGAGGGTACCTACCCATTGGCGGATACCACCGTCTGGGTGGTGGTATCTGCCGAGAATAAGTAACAATAGTTTTCTCTATTGGTGAAGCATTACCTATTCAAAGTAGTGCAATATCATGGCAACTTGTACTGAAGGTATTCATAATATGAGATGTAACTAAAACGATGCCATTTTTAGCTTTTTTTGAATTGCTGCATACTAATATGCTGCTTTTGCATAAACTTGTATGTTGTCTAATTCTTTTTCAGCCCAAGACTTAAGCCCTTAAAGCACTTTTTGATCATGTGTAAGCAAATTTTTACTATTTAAAATCCCTATGGTTGTTTACATTTATTTAAAATTTGCCTTTTATATTTGTTTTGCTGGATTTTAACCGTTTCACTTTTGATAGTGACCTAATTCCATCACTATGTCAAAAGTAAATATTGACCTCGTTTTAGGACATCATAGCCTTTGTTGCTAATGCACCACTAGAACTCACATCAGCCAACCAGCCAACCTCATGATTTAATGGTATTGTGTAAGCATCAATGCTAAAGCAGTCCTGCCTTAAATTCCAGGTTTCAGCTTTTGTGATAACTTGCAAATTACTTAAATTTAACTTGTGTCCTAAATAATGTCATTTTATTTATTTATTTTTTTAAACATTAATAGAAAACATAGTTAACATTTAATGATATCCATTATAATTCAATTATAAAACAAAAGATGCATTAGGCACATTGATCAGTGGGGAAAAGTTGTGACCACTAAATATTATTTTCTGGTGATTGAAATCTCAGGTTCATTTTCTGCTTACACTAAAGCTTGCTGCAATTGTAAAGTAGTTTATTATTCATCAATCCAAACTAGATTTTGAACTGGCTAAGAGTAGAAAACTTGCTTGTCCAACTGGTAGCAGAGCATTCTGGTCTCTTTCCAAAGCTGTTGGACAACTTATGATGCAAGAAAGCAAGCTTATATAGCATCAGCAAAAAAAAATAAATAAATAAAATAAAATGAATAACCCATTTCACCAATCCATTCACTCCAAATGTTTGTCTAGTTTTACCTTGAACTTATTTAAGTTGCTGACTATATATATATATATATTTTTTTTTTATTTTATTTCAAATGCTGATTCAGGGGTCTGTGGAGTTGCACCAAAATAGGAGTATCCACTCTTTTTATGGCTTATTACTTTGACAATTTTTTTATGTGCTTCTGATCTGCAATCAAGTACTGATTTTATAATAATTTCATTTTATGTATTTTATGATATGCAAATAAAAATTATCAAGAAAAAAAAAATTTTATATATATATATCCAATATTTTAAAATTAATATATCTTGGCTTCATATGGAGGATTTGCTTGTCGCTGCCTCTAATGAAAGCTCAATATTTATTTATTTATTTTATTTTAACTTTTGTCATTATTCAAATATACACATATATATATATATATATATATATATATATATATATATATATATATATAGAGAGAGAGAGAGAGAGAGAGAGAGAGAATTATTTGGGTGGAAATGAAATCAGAAAATGGACGTGGGACACATACAAAAAGCTCATGGGCCGCAGATGGCCTGCGTGCCATACTTTGTGAATCTCTGGTTTAGTAGAATGATTCCCTGTGTTGTGAATTGTCGCTCTACTAAGTTGACTCCAAGTTTATAAAATAATCAGCCTTGTGGAGGACATTCTTACAGATTCAACAGCACTAATTCTCATCTTAGTTTATATCTTGTTTTTTGAAATGAATACTAATCAAAATTTCTCGAGTGTGATAAAGATAAAAACCGAAACCTTTTACACTTTAGATTTTACTTTAATTGTTCTTTGTTAGAAGGGCGCCTCCGTAGCCAGGTGGGAAGGAGCAGCAGTGCGTAGCACACACTTCTTGATTAGACTGGGGTTCGAGCCCGTCACCACCAAATACGGAGGTTGCGGAAAGGTCAGGGAATGACTACCGCATAACGTGGAGCAATATGGCCTTGGTTGCTAATGCTCCTAAAAACCAAAACATCTTTGTTAGAAGAACTGTACCTGCCTATGAGTTTTTGAAAAAAATTTTTTCTTAAGTTAATTTCATCTCTGAAGAAAAATTGGAATGCCTTTTTAAGGCTGTTATTAATGCTTTGTAAAGTTTAAATAAAATCAAACAGCCTAATAGGGAGAAATATCCTTATTATAATATTTTTTTGTTGTTTTATATTAACATGGTATTCATCATTTACAGTACTTAAAATATAAGCATTCTATATATAAACTGTACTCTGTACTAGCAGAACCCAATTTTTATACAGTAATATAACTTATGCTGAATTATACTGTGTTTTTTTTTGTGTAAAAATTATTTAACTTGTTGATTGTAATAATCAGTTGTAGACTTAGCCTAGAACTTAGTTACCAAGTACATTTTTGTACATAAAAGAGAACTGTGATAGGTAACATTTTATAATAACTGATAATAGTAACCCTGGTATACACTGCTCTTCAGTCTTTTTTTATTTGTCTTATTTTTTTCCCTCTTGATTTTAGTGTCACAATTTGAAGGATAAAACTGAAAGGCTTGTTAAAAGAATAGAAGAGTTAGAAAAGGAGAAAGAAGATAATGATTTAAAACTTCAGCAGCAGGAAGCAATGTGCCTTCATCTAGAAAAAAGTCTGTTTCATTTAACCTCTGACTTTAGTAATCTAGATACTGGTTACAAACAATTAGAACTTGAAAAACAAGAACTGACAGCTATAAATAATGAACTACAGGCTTGCCTGTCTAGTATTCATGGAGTTAGTATATTTTTTAGAATTGTTTCAGAAGATTTTTTTAATAACAGTAGTTAAAAACATGAAAGATAAAAATAAGTATTTTATAATAAAATACTTATTTTTATCTTTCTTCTTTTTATGAAGCATATAATTTGCAAGCAAGTACATGGTGGACCTACTTAAAAGTCCTTAATTGATATTAAACCTCTCAGTTACAAAACCATTTCCTTTTCCCAGGAATAAAATGGTTAATCATTCCTTGAAATCTTCAGTACTTTCTAACAAAAGGTTGAACTTTTGGTTAATTTTTAGTCCTGCATGTGGGAAGGGCTGTTACCAAGAAGTATTGTCATATAGTACTTCTGGTATCATCAGATCTTGCCCATTGGTCAGATCTGTTTAGCACTTAAAAATAATAGCCATTCAATACTGGGCTTTTCAGCACCTCTGGAGAAAGGTTGATTACTCATTGCCACTCAGAAACAATGAATGTGTTTGAGATATCACCTGATCCCAATACTGAACTATTTCTATGAAGTTGATTTGCTCTTGTGTTCTAAATTATGGCTTAATTTTAGAACATCTGAATGAACATTTTTACTTTTACACAACTGAGTGAGTTCAGTTTGTAAAACATTTTGAAGAGAGTAAATTTCAATTACCCTTTTTTGAAAACGAACTTTCACACATGTCCTATAATCATCCTTTTTCAATTTAAATTTATGTTCCCTTGTGTGTGTGTTGTCTGAGAAAAAGAGTAAGGATGCCATAAGCATTTAGTTTACTCAGTTCATTTAAAGTCTTTGTTAAACAGTTCATATGTAGATCATATGTATAGCTTAGCTTAATTTTCAGCACATAGGTGAGTGCTGAAAATTAAGCTAAGCTATACATATGATCTAGTTATTACATTCCAGCACATAAGGACTCCTTAAAAAATCAAGAGACAGTTCATATGTTAATATAGAAAAAGTTGCAAACTATGTTAAGTTTATTAGATGTGTATTTCTACTAATAGTATTTGTCGTAAACTTCATACATAGAAATGTTATTTGCAAAAGTAATTGCATTACAAAGTAGGTAATGAACTAATCACAAGGTGTGGCAATAAAGTTCCAAGACTGGTACTGTTGTGGCCATGTTCAATGAGTTTGAAAATAAACTGAAGTGGTGTGTTGTAGTACAAACTTACTCTGGCACATGGTTGATACAGAGATCGTTCAGTAGGCTGACAGGTTGCAAATAACCTCCAGTTTTTTAGTAGCATTAATACTCTGTGTCACAATTTTGCAATGGAGCAACAAACAAATATCAAATTTTTCTTTAAACTGAGAAAATGTGCAACAGAAACTATGAAATTTTAAAACCTTTATGGTGATGAAGCATTAAGTCATACCAGTGTGTTTTAATGGTATAAGCAGTTCAAAGATGGATGTAAGGATGTTCACGATGACCCAAGAAGTGGGCATGTCACCTCTCGAAATGAGAACAGAGTTGCAAAAGCTTGGGAAATTGTTGCAAGAGATCGTGGTTTGACCCTCAGAATGATGACTATTGAAATGGATATATTAAATGAGATGATTCATCAAATTCTGCATGAGATTTAGTGTAAAGGAAGGCTGTGTAAAATTTGCACCACAGCCTCACAAATGAGCAGAAGCAATAAAGAGTACCATCATCTGAATATTTCATTCAGACTTGTCAAGAAAATCCTAATTTCTGTGACTGTATTTTCGCTGGAAGTGAGTGTTAGGTGTTTCAGTATGCCCCCGAGAGATGAAGTGTCAGTGCATGCAGTAGACTTCAAAATCATCATCAAAGCCCAAAAAATTTTGTTTACAGAAGTCCAAGATCAAGACTATGCTGATCATGTTTTTCAACAGATGGTGTGATTCACAAGGAATTTATGCCTGACGGGAGAGAGCGAGCGAGTTAATTCTGTGTTCTATGTACAGGTGATTCAGAGACTATTGAAGTGTATTTTCCAGCAGGTGAGGCTACAATTTTGAGAGAAAGGCAGCTAATTCTTGTTGCACAACAGTGTCCCCACCCATTCCACACTTGTTGTGAAGACATTTCTGGTGAAACATGGCATTGTACAGATCAACCATCCACCCTTCTCTGCTGATCTAGGACCAGCGGACTTCTTCCTCTTTTCTAAGGTGAAAACTACTGTCAAAGGAAAGATATTTCAGGATGATGTTGAGGATATAAAGAAAAACTGCCAAACTGAACTGTGGGCACCTTCAGTGACTCTTTTCAGAAACTTTTAGAATGGTGTATTAAGTGCATTCAGCCAGGTGGTGATTTCTTTGAATAAAAATAAAACCATTTTTGAGCTCCTATGCTTTGTGTTCTTTTTATTGTGCCAGTCTAGGAACTTTATTTCAATACCACCTTCACTTTTCGTGAAAATTTTCAATAACAGTGAAGGTGGTGTTTCAATTTTAATTTTTTTTGAAAAATTTCAAACTGTTATTCATGCTAGAACTTAATATTAATATGCATGAATAAGAGTTTGAAATTTTTAACTAATGCTTGATTCTAATATGCAGTTGTCAGGGACAGAAAATTACCAGTACTTTCCAAGAATGTTTAGAACTATACTGTTTACAGATGTGTAATGTGCATGTAAACTTTGCACGAGTTGAAATATGTTATCAGTGTGTCAAGTTATTGTATGGGAAGCTATACACAAACTCTTGTATGTATAAAGATATTTGACTTGAACTGATGTACCTTGAAAACATTGGTTTTCAAGATTGGTGAAACCAAAAAGTGTATCACATTGTGTATCCTTCTACTGAAGTTATCTTTGCTTGGCCAGACTCTACTTAAGAGTATAACTTGGGAGATATATATTAGTCCGAGCTACACAAATTCATTTTGATGCTTTGTAAGAAATACTCAGCCCTTACAAAGAAAAGCACAGCGCACATTAAACACTTCAATTGGGTATCCTCAAAATTTTAGTTTCAGATGCTGCAATTTGCATAACTGAAGTCTTCCTTGATAAGAATTTCCTCTTGTACCCTTGACTAATCTTGTTGCTCTTTTCTGCACTCTTTCCAACAGATCTGCATCCTTCTTAGAATGAGGCGTATGGACCCATATGACCTTGTCCCTGCTGGCAGAAAATGTATGATTACCATTTCTTTTTCATTGTGTTATTCATGTCTACTAATGAGTAACACAGTGTTGGTATCTTCCAATTGTTTTGTTATTCTGGATTACTGCTACCCATATTTAGCATTTTGCATTCATCAGTGTTAAATGTCAGTTGCCACTTCTAAGCTCATGTGCCTAATTTTCCAGGTCGTGTTGCAGTAGCATGTCTTGATTCCTGTCATTAACCACCTTGACAAACTGGGTTGTCAGGGTTTTTAACTTATACATTAAGCTTAATATTCCTTCATTGATATAAGTAATCAATACTGAAAACGATATCAGGCTCTACACTGAACCCTAAGAGATTTTACTAATAATATTAATCCGAGAAGAGCAGTGTCCAGTAATAACAATCCCAAGTGATAGTTTCCAAGTGTGATTTACTGGTATCTTTTTAGTACAAGTACTAGTCTTTTATAAACCCTTCTCCACTCACAATGTTACTGTTGACCACTTCCAACGTTACGGCTACACCCACCTGCAATGTTACTGCTACTCCTGCTAGCAATGTACTGCTGTTTTCTCCTTCTGATCACTGGCACTGCTCCTACTTCCACGTGGCAGGGCTGGAAGCCAGAAAGGAAAAAAGTTATCCTCCAGAGCTAAACAGAGCAACAATGGACTTCGTAGATAAGATTCCATCTGGACTTGCGGATCAGTCATCACTACTGGCAGATAGATGATTCTTATTCATCTACTGGCAAAAGAAAAAGATGAATGAAAATGCTTTTTCATTCTTTCTGATCATACACTCACTAACAGACCAGCTTATCAGCAGACTGTCTCCCTTTGTTATACAAAGATGTCTGGAACATGCAGCAGGTTCTCCAAAAATGGTTTACCATTTAATATCTGGCAATCTGCTTGTAAAAACCATGCATCATCAACATTCAGACTATTTCTGAAAATGACAGTGCTTGTGTAATTCCCATTAAAGTCACTCCACATGCTACACTGAATACTTCAAAAGACATCTTCAGAGGATGGGATCTGTAAGAAATTGCACAAGAACTGAAGACTAAAATGTTACACAGATCAAGAGAATACTTATTAAAAAAAAAAAAAAAAAAAAAAAGAACTGGTCCAAACACACACTCTCATACCTGCCTTTACACCCCAACTCCACCAAAATCCGTGAAAGCTGGATATCTAAACTGTCAAGTACAACCTTATATTCCCAATCCAGTTAGATGTTACAACTACTAGACGTTTAGCCACTCATAAACAGCATATAGAGGAATATCTGTGTGTGCCACCTGTTGCTTGAAGGAACACTCCTATAACAAATGCAACAAGAAATATCCATGTTGCTCCAACTGTAAAGGAGACCACATCACTTTCCCCAAAGACTGCACCCAGTGTAAAAGACAAAGTCAAATTCAAAAATATGACTGTACACAGTTTTGTAAGAAAGCTAAAAAGCAGATTCCACTATCGTCCACCACACAAACTGACGCAGCTGCTGCTGCAGCTACGTAACACAGAAACCAAAAGAATTAAGAGCATCTCGATAGCAGATTGGGAATGAATGTTCCTTTTCAAACCAAAAAAACAAAACTTGGATCAAATAAATGCCATAATGTCTTTCTGGCAGACATAAATAAATGTCTGCCAGGGGCAAAGGTTGATGATGTAGAGCGGATATCATCTTTTAAGGGCACAAAAGGTGATATAGTTGTACATGTTGGCAAAAATGATATTAAGAGTAGGAGACCGGCAGAATTACTTAACAGGTACAGGTCACTGTTGAAAAAAAGCCCTGAATTAGGGTTGAATTTGAAAGTGTCTGCAATTCTGCCCAGACACAATAGGAGGGAGTATATGATGAGAGCCTTGTCGATCAATTTGGCCCTGGAAAGATTCTGCAAGGCTCAAGGGGTAGAATTTTTTTTCAGCCTGGTCTGTACTTGTTAACAGAAGGGACTGCTTCTACAGGGATGGGATACACTTAAATAGAAAGGGTGCAAGAATATTTGCTGATGCTATTGAGGCAGTGTTAGGTGGGTCGGAAAACTGCTAGCTTGGGGAGGATACAAGGACTAATAGATTAACAGTAGCCACTGGCAGAGGTGAAAGTGATTCTTGCACTGCTTCTATTGGAATGAGCAGAAGCCTGGAAAACAAGATGCATGATATTTCAGAGGCTGCTGGGAGTCATTGCGGTACAAGTAAACACATGGGTTGTGATAGGGTAGCTAAGAAAAAGAACAGGTCCATGTATACTTGGTGTACACCAATGCTAGGAGTTTGGTAAATAAATTTGATGAATTTGAGGTATTGCTCAGAGCATCAAAGGCAGATATTGTTGAGATATCAGAGACTTGGTGTCACACAGATATAAGGAATGCAGAACTGGAATTTGGGGAGTACAACGTCTACAGAAAGGATAGGAAGGGAGGAGGGGTTATGTTATTAGTTAAGAAACACATAAAATCCAAGGAAGTGAAGCCAGTCGACATACATCGCTGGACAGTGAAGGGTCTAGTCAGTTTGGTGTGACATAAGAATTGGGAGATCAAAATTGAGAGTAGGAGTGTGCTATAGGCCTAATGACTCTGATGAGTATAATAAGAAACTGTACAGGGAAATAGAGTGGGCCGGTAAATCAGAGAGTCTTATAATGGGGGATTTTAATTTCCCAGATATTGACTGGAATTTGTGAGTTGGTCACTCGCACACTAGCAAAGCTTTTGTGGATTTACTGGATGATTGTTTTCTACATTAGCATGTTCGGGAGGCAACTAGAGAAAGTAATACTCTTGATTTGATTATCAGTAGTGATTTTTCATGCATTAAGAATCTGGAGATAAAGGAACCACTAGGTGGTAGTGATCACAGTGTGCTGAAGTGGGATTTACTCAAAGAGGTAACTACCATCAGGGGTAAAGGGAAGAGTTATTGCTTTCGTAAAGGCGACTACGATGGTCTGAGACAGTATTTAAATTCTATACAGTGGGACCAACTGATGATGTTACCAACAGCAAATTCAAAATGGGAAGTATTCAAAGAACTTATCTTGGAAGCTACTAGGCTTTACATACCAACTAAGAAATATTGTTCAAGGTTTAGACCTAAATGGATGTCAGATGAACTAATGAGACATATGGCAGAGAAGAAAAATGCATGGGATACATATAAATTAACATGTGACACAGAAGCCTATGATAGATATAAGTGATCTGTAACCAAGTTACAAAGGAGGTTAGGCAGGCGAAGGCAGTTTACGAGAAATCTTTGGCAAGGGATGCAAAGAAAAACAGCAAAGAGTTCTTTACTTATGTAAACTCTAGAAGGAAGGGGATGAATCAGATTGGTCCACTTGATATCGATAGTTCAACTGTTGATGATCCTGCTGAGGTAGCTAACAAACTAAATGAATATTTTGCATCGACATTCACACATGAGGAGTTATTCAGCGAGGGGAATGCCAGAGGTGTATTCAACTCTGGCAGTAAGCTAGATAATCTTGTAATAACTGAGAGTAAAGTGGAGGAGAAATTGTTGAAGATAAACACAAGAAAGGCACCTGGGGTGGATGGGATCTATCCAGTTATATTAAAGGAGGCAGCAAAGGAAGTAAGCAAACCCTTAGCCATAATTATGAGAGCTTCCTTGGACTCAGGGGAGGTACCCATAGACTGGAGATGTGCAAATGTGACCCCAATTCAAAAGGAGGATCAAAGGCTGACAAGTAATTATAGACCTGTGAGTTTAACTTATGTTCCAGGAAAATTAATGGAGGCACTGGTTAAAGAAGCACTGCAGGATCATCTAACAAGACTTCAGTTATAGCTCGGACATAGCATGGTTTTGTTAAGGGGAAGTCTTGCCTGACCAATTTGATTAGTTACTATGATGCAGTCACAAAAGAACTGGATGCAGGGAATAACTTTGATATTATGTACTTGGATCTTAGAAAGGCTTTTGATACTGTTGTACATGGAAGACTGCTGCACAAATTGGAGCAGTGTGGCATTGGAGGCAAAGTGCTGCTATGGATAAAGGAGTGGTTGGGGGGGGGAGAAGACAAAGTGGTAATCAATGGACACTGCTCATCGTGGATTAATGTTATTAGTGGAGTCCCTCTGGGTTCAGTGTTGGGTCCATTATTGTTTTCTGTATTTATAAATAATATTGATGATGGTATATCAAGCTAAATGTCCAAGTTTGCAGACAATACAAAGATTGGCAGGGTTGTTAAGGACACTACTGACGTTATGCTGCTGCAACAGGATCTGGAAAGGTTGAGCAGATGGGCTGAGAGGTGGCAAATGAAGTTTAACATTGATAAATGTAAAGTATTACATACGGGAAACAGCAACCCCAGAGCAACGTATCAACTCTGTGGTATTACACTGCAGTGGTAGAGAATGAAAAGGACCTGGGGGTAATTGTGCAGGCAGATATGAAGTTCTCTGACCAGTGCAGACAGGCTGCAAGAGTAGATCATGGTGTCTTGTCAATGATATACAGTCTGTCCTCGTATAGCACGATAGTTGTGTTCCTAGAAACCCTCGTGCAATGCAAAATCGTGCAATATAAACAACAGGCCCTATGGGAAAAGTGGGGTTAGGTGCCGACCTAACACACATTTGGAACCAAATGTGTGTTAGGTCGTTCCAAATGATTATGTGTGTTCAAACACACATTTGAACACACATTTGGAACCAAAACATTACCAAACACAATAAATAATCGGGTAATTTTAATCGTTATAAAATACTTACGTATTTTATAACGATTAAAATACGTAATAAAAATATAATATATTTTTTATTATATTATAATAAAAAATAAATATTTTTTATTATTTATTATATTATAATAAAGTATTTTTAGTATTTTTTACGAATAAAATACGTATTTTATTCGTAAAAAATTTATTATATTAAATAAAATAGTCGTAATAAAATGCTTACGTATTTTATTACGACTATTACGTAATAAAATATTGCTAATGCTTTTGCTTCTATCGTAAGCAAACTTGTTTTTTGTTTGATTTTCTATCCAAACAGATGACAGCCGCTCCATCTCTTCCAATTCTTGTGTTTTAATCTAATGGATTTTAATTACACTTTGAGTTGTTCCCGCTATGAAAGTTGTTTTTATTTTCTCCGCATTCTTTGTAATTCTCGGCATTGCCTCATTTAGGTCTGTAGCACGTGCAATATCGCATGGTCTTTCATTTCGCTCAAAGCGTTTCACAATTTCATATTTTTTTCTCTATCGACAGAGGCGGACTGGCCATAAGCCTTACCCGGGAAATCCCGGTGGGCCGGAGGCCGGTGTGATTTTGGCCATAAACTGTAGTATGAGGCCACTATAAATTTTCCCGGGTAAGAATTTTTGATCCAGTCCGCCTCTGTTTATCGATGTTTTGCTTGTGTCTTCACCAGGACACTTCCTTTTCACACCTTTTAAGTATTTTACTAATTTTTAGGGAATAAAGCGCAATTACAAAACGAGGAGGCACGCTTGATACACATAAACAAAGCTGAGCGCATGTAGCAACTGAATAAACAACACCGTAAAGGCCGAGATACATTATTAACACCCCACATTTTACTAAAGCACATTTCTGGGGGTTACTACCATAAAACAATAAAAACAATTTCCAGTTTCGTTTCTGCTAGTGGAATCTGTTATAAACTGGTAGTAAACTCCATCTAATTGCATTTGCGATTATATCGATAGCTGGAATTGTGTTGGTTTTCACGTTATTATGGTGAAATGTGTTTCCCCTTCACTGATATAAATCACATAAATACATTTTCAGAATCTTCTTCATTCCTATCGTGTTGCATTTATTTGGGGTGATTCCGCGTTCGACTGCCATTTCTTGTAAACACACAGGCGAATCGTGCATAAGCGAATTCGGTTCGTGTTATATAAGATAACGTTCCCCTATTTATAAATCGTGTATGATCGAATTCGTGTAATGTAAACACATGTTATACGAGGACCGACTGTACAGGAATTTTTCTAGCAGGGATAAGGAGGTGATTATTCCCTTGTATAAGGCAATGGTCAGGCCACACCTCGAGTACTGTATACAGGTCTGGAGGCCTCATTTCAAGAAGGATGTTGAGCTGCTGGAACGAGTACAGAGAAGGGCAACAAGATTAGTGAATGGAACAAAGGATTGCTCTTACGAAGAAAGGCTTAAGTTTTGCAAATTACAATGTCTGGAGACTAGGCACTGGCGAGGTGATCTGATAGAGGTGTATAAAGCTTGAATGGTTTGAGCATGCTCAATGCTGATGGGATTCTTCCTCTTGCTCAGAATAATCACATGAGAGGGCATAAATTCAAATTGAGGAAAGACAGATGTAGGAGAGATGTGCGAAAATTTGCCTTTAGCCAGCGGGTAGTTGGTTGGTGGAACAGACTTCCATACCTTGTTGTGGAAGTTGATAGCCTAAATAAATTTAAGGCTCAGCTGGACAGGTATTTTGAATGAACGGAGGGGTGAAGTGGGAGTTTTTTTTTTTTTGGCTGATGCTACATGAGCTTGTTTTCTTGCATCATATGCCTCTTCTTATGCTAATAATTTTGTCAAGTGCTGAAGCCTTAATATGAATGGCCAGAACCTCAAAGTGATCGAAAAGCATGGTATAATACTAATTTTATGGATGCAGATGATTAAGGTCAAGGTGAAGATATTCTTGCATGCAACTGATAATATGGACACCGATGATCGGTCAGTCTTTCCCAAAAAAGAATAATTGTGGTCTCCGAAGCAATATTGGTGACGTTAAAGATCTTCATGCTTACAATCCTGCCTCTTCTTAGTTTACAAGAAACTAACCTAACACCACAAATGAATATTACATGAAGCACTATAATATGTACAGACAAGGTGGGATAAACACGACTCTCACGGAGGTAGCCATTCTGGTAAATCTTTGAATTCCTTCTGGGCATATCCAGTTCCAGACATCCCTTGAAGCAGTTGCAGCACAAGTCATGGCAGGAATTGCACTTACAGTAGTCTCTCTTTATCTTTCACCAAACTGTTCCCTTGTATACCAAGAATTATAAGATCTAGCAAATCAGTTGCCATCTTCTTTTTGCCTCCTTGGAGATTTCAATGGGCATCACGTTTTATAGGGATCTCTTCACCTAGATAAAAGGGAAAAGGTGACTGAAAAACTCTTAGGTGAACAAAATCTAACACTCTTAAACACAGGAGCTCACACGAATGTGCAGTTACTGACAGGAACAAGTTCAGCAATAGACCTTGTCATCTGTTCACCAACCTTTTTTCTGCTTCTTGATTGGTCAGTCTCAAATGACTGTAATTCATACGACAGTGGCAACTACCCAATCATTTGCAAAATATTACAGAATGATGTACCACAAAATACAATGGCAATAAAGGGAAATTTCCCAAAGCACACATGGTAAGATCAGTCATAATCTCCACAGTAGATATTGCAATTCCACAGGTTTCCAATAAATATCGTAAACAGTACAAACATTGGTGAAACGATGAATGCAGTATGGCAAAAAAGAAAAAAAAGAGTAAAATAAGGAATGGGCACAATTCTGAAGGCACCCCTACCACTGCCAGTATGGAGAAACAAATCACCCTACAAGAACTAACAGCAGCATGCAAAGCCCTTTCCAAAAATAAATCACCAGGTCTGGACAGACTGACTTCTGAATTCTTCCAAACGTTTTGGGATCAACTTGGAGTGCTACTCTTTCGAATGCTTGAAGAAGCTCAGTCCCATGGACTACCAGCTTCGGTCACCACCTCTGTCGCTCGACTGATTCCCAAGAAAAGGGATCGCACCAATTTACAAAACTGGCGCCCGATTTCCTTAATGAATACGGACTGTAAAATCATTTCCAAAGCCATCGCCAATAGATTAAAAGCCACTCTCCCGATATCATCGATCACCAACAAACATACTCTGTACCTGGAAGATCCGATTCACGACAATCTACATCTGATCCGAGACCTCCTCTCCACTGCAAACAGCCAAAGAGAATTCCTAGCACTAATTAGCCTTGACCAGAAAAAGGCATTCGACAGCATTGAACACAGCTACCTATTTCAAACCTTGAAAGCCTTTGGATATGGACCTTACATCATCGGAACAATCCATCTGCTATACAAGGAAGTCGAATTCTGCCTGAAACTCAACAACCAGCTCACCTGCCACTTTCCGTATTCCAGAGGGATAAAACAAGGCTGCCCACTCTCTGGACAACTCTATGCAATTGTCATAGAACCATTCCTTAATAAAATTGCCACCAGTATACAATCCCGACGAACGCTGCTACCAGAACCCCACCTAAATATAACCTACTCAGCATTCGCAGATGACGTCACAATTGCAATACGCCACGAGAGCGAATTTGAATTTGATCTCTATGCTCAAGCATCAGGCGCAAAACTCAACCACTGTAAGACCAGCGGCTTGTGGGCTGGCAACTGGAAAACTAGAACCGACTCCCCCATCCAAGGCACATGGTCCAGCGAGGGACAGAAATACCTAGGTGTGTACCTCGGCAACACCCTTCTTTTCTCTCAGAAGAACTGGCCCGAATTACTGAGTCATTTCAACAAAGTACTCGTGAAATGGAGAAGTGTGTGCGCCACATCTTCGCTGAGAGGGAGAGTGCTTGTGGTCAATCATATGGCGGCAAGCGTTCTCTGGCACACCTTCAAAATTCTCACTCCACCTGTTGACTTCCTCCACCAAATCCAGGCATCTGTCCGAAGCTTCCTTTGGAACAAAACCAACTGGATGTCCTGCTCCACACTTAGCCAGCCACTTACTCATGGGGGTCAAGGGTTGGTCTCTCTTGACGACAGAATCACAGCATTCCGGATCACCTTTCTTCTTAAGACACTGCAAACAAAATACCCACATTCCGACACTACGGATAAACTACTAGCGATAGCCACTAGAGGACTATCTCTTTCAACAATATTGAGAATGGATATGGCACCAGCACCACTCAGACTACTGCCGTTTTATAAAGACGCACTATACTGCTGTAAAAAGCTAAACCTTCACCATAATCTTGAGAGAACATCCCTTCCCGGAATACTTTCAGAACCGCTCTTCTACAATAAAATAATAGACCCTGCAAATGATGATATTCTCTTCTTCCCTATGTAGAACTGGGCAGGAATAAGAACCATAGGCGACCTCCTGACACAAAGCCTTGAATGGAAAGGATCAGAAGATTTGCCCATTAAAACCATAAATGCAAAGCAGCAACACATACATCTAAAATCAGCAATAATACAAGCTCTTCCAGACATCACTACAACTAAAGGGATTAGAAATGTCACTGGATCCTCGCCTACACCAACCTTCATCATCATCACATCTCCAGAAAACACGGTACCTCTGTCTCCTGCACCCTCCAAAAAAGTCTGTCAGCTAATCATGTCTGCCATACAACCACGATTTTCTCTACACTGTCCCTACACTCCTCTCCACAAGCCACCATCAAATTTTCAGTGGAACTTTCCATACAAGACAATGTTCCAAATCGGGTGCAGACATCCAGTGGAGACTGTGGCACAACATCCTTCCCACCCCAGTCAAGCTACAAATCTTCAGGTTACGCTCCTCAAACTACTGCCTCTTCTGCGCCACTCCAGGTACCCTGGAACACATATACCTGGCATGCCCTGTGAACAAGAAACTCGTCAAATACGCTTTGGATGCAGCAAAGCTTGCTTGCAACCACGCCCACACTCCGGAGGACTACTGGTACCTACTTCACTCTGAGCAGACAGCACACGCCACCTGCAACTTCCTATTCAGTGCGGCCAAGGCCGTCATTTACAACTTCTACTTGAAGCACACAAGAAGCAGTGACGACGTGCCTCCTGTCGACACATCGGCGCAACATCTGAAGTGGAGCCTACGGAGGAAGTTGCAGAGCAGACTTCTACTCGAATTCCACAGCAAAAAACCAGAAACTGTGGATCATCTTAACAGCGAATGGAACAGTGGCAGTCACTTCTTCACCATCACTGAACAGTCCATCACCTTCAACGTGTGACACTTAATATGAGAATGATCCATCACCAAGAAACTATTTTCTTAATTCCTGAAATTGAAATGTTGAAACGTTTGTATTTCATTCTAAAAAGTTTTCTTTATCTTTCCTTTTTTTTTGCTTTGTACATAGAATGTAAATAGTTGTTGTTGAAAATGTATCTACTGTTCACATTTTAATAAAAAAAAAAATATATATCAGTCAGAAATGTTAGATATCTTGGATATCTAACATTTGATGGCAAAAGATATCTTGGATATCTTTTGCCAGTAACATCACTAGAAGCATGGACACTAGAGTAGTCTGGAATAAAATCACACACATATCCAGTAAATATCACTCGAGTCAATTGGATCGAATTTGGGAGAAGTCCATTTGTTCTGCTACAACCAAATCCTCTGCTTGCACCCTTCACAATGATGGGACTATTAGTACCCCTGTGTATAATACCCATGTGCAAGTCATGAAATTTGGCACCTAGTATACTGGAGGTGACCGTCTTGGTGTGATGGCATCCTGGTGAGATCCAATCTTTCTTACGTTTTGAGGGACTGCTCTAAAATAGTGTTCACAGGCTGGCTGCTACATATTCCAGCAGAACTAATCTATTGGGTATATTTTTGCTGTGTGTGTATGTCATATACATGCCCTCCCCACCTTTGTTTACTACTGAGTACATCATGATTAATCAAACTAATAGGACAAACTTATCTACGAAAAGACCTAAACCTTCCAAATGCTTCCTCATTTCACAAATGTGTGGTCTCAGTTCCAGTCTCCATTAAGTCCATTTCCACTTGCAGTTTGCCATGCCTCACATGAAGTTAAACATAAGACAAGCACCTGGGGTGGATGGGATCTATCCAGTTATATTAAAGGAGGTGGCAAAGCAACTAAACAAACCCTTAGCCATAATTATGAGAGCATCCTTGGACCCAGGGAGGTTCCCATGGACTGGAGATGTGCAAATGTATCCCCAATTCACAAAGGGGGGATCGAAGGGTGACACGAGTAATTACAGACCAGTTAGTTTAACTTCTGTTCCGGGTAAAATAATGGAGTCACTGGTTAAAGATGCATTGCAGGATCATCTAGACAAGACTGCAGCAATAATTCAGACACAGCAGGGGTTTTGTTAAGGGAAAGTCTTGTCTGACAAATTTGATAGGATATTATGATGTGGTTACAAAGGAACTGGATGCAAAAAATAATTTTGATATCATATATTTGGATTTCAGGAAAGCTTTTGACACTGTTGCGCATGAAAGACTATTGTACAAATTGGAGCAGAATGGTATTAAGGGTAAGTTGCTACAATGGATAAAAGGATGGTTAAGTGGGAGAAGACGGAGGGTAGTAATCAATGGATGCTGCTCTTCGTGGGTTAATGTTATTATTAGTGGAGTCCTGTGGTTTCTAGACAAGGGTTCGGTGTTGGGTCCGCTGTTGTTTTGTATATTTATCAATGATATTGATGAAGGTATATCAGGCTTAGTTTCGAAGTTTGCAGATAGTACAAAGGTTGGCAGGGTTGTTAATGACAGTAATGGCAGTGTGCTACTGCAACAGGATCTAGATAATTTGGGCAGATGGGCTAAGAAGTGGCAACTGAAGTTTAACCTTGACAAATGCAAAGTACTGCATATGGGTAGAAGTAACCCCAGAGAAACATACCAACTGTGTGGTACTACACTTAAGGTTGTAGAAAATGAAAAATACCTGGGAGTAATTGTGCAGTCAGATATGAAGTTTTCTGAGCAATGCAGACAGGCTGCCAGGGCAGGTCATAGGGTTTTGTCAATGATATATAGGAATTTTGCTAGCAGGGAAAAGGAGGTGATTGTCCCTCTGTATAAGGCAATGGTCAGGCCATGCATTGAGTACTGCATACAGGTCTGGAGGCCTAATTTTAGGAAGGATGTAGATTTACTTGAGCGTGTACAGAGAAGGGCAACAAGATTGGTGAGGGGAATGTAGGGATCCTCTTACCAAGAGAGGCTTAAGTTCTGCAAATTGCAGTGGCTGGAGACTAGCACCTGTGCGGTGATCTGATTGAGGTGTATAAGGCCTTGAATGGGTTGAGCACGCTGAATTCTGATGGGATCCTTCCACTAGTTCAGATTACGAATCTGAGGGGGCATAAATTCAAATTAAGAAAGGACAGATGTAGAATAGATGTGCGGAAATTTGCCTTTAGCCAGTGGGTGGTTAATTGCTGGAACAAACTTCCATCTGTTGTTGTGGAAGTTGATAGGTTGAATAAATTTAAGGAGGAACTGGACAGGCATTAGGAGGGAATGGTGTGATTTTTTTTTTTTTTTGGCTGATGTTGCATAAGCTCATACATTTGCTTTCTTGCATCACATGCCACTACTACAACAACATACATTTGCTGAAGAATCCCAATTATGGGTTGATTCATTCACTGCTCATCTCAGTTGTCGTAATTATTCGCTATATGATTCCTTTTGCTTCAAAGGCAGTGCATATGTCCACTCTGATATTACCTATCAGAAACAGTAATTTGAAATTTCCTATTTTTGATCATCTGAAGCTTAAAATCTCTCTACCCCATTCTGTCAGATTTATCTATTGCTTCTGTCATTCTCCCAAATCCACGATTCACTTAGAACTCTAACTTCCGCTTTGAAATTTTACTTTCTCTAATCCAACTTTCCTAACAGTGAGGTAATTTTCCTTGGTCATTTTAACATTCACAACTCCAGCCGGCTTCTGTTTTCTAGTCAAAATGCTGAGTCTTTTGCAATTACTAATGACCTCACACAGATTGTTCATTTATCTATCAGAATACCTGACATTCCCAACCATAAAGCCAACACTCTTGATCTTTTTCTCACAAACAACCGTTTCAAGTACAGGAACAAGTACAAGTAGAGGATCACTCACTTCACCACAGTTGAGGTGAGTGGTCCTGTAGGCACCTCATATCACAACTTGGTTATGTTCTCTTCTCCAGTGGATCTTTTTTTCTCATGGCCATTCTCAAACTCATGTTGGGAATGTTCATGAGAAAAAGGCATATGTGGTTCGGCATTACAAGAATGAATGAAAATCTGCAAGCTTTCTTTTCCTTGGTTGGATTACTGTTTTAAATCTTATATCAATGTTTACTCAGATCATGTCAGTGAAATTATTCTTGTAGGAATGAAATTGTTTATTCCACACTCCACCTTGAAATCTCATTCCTTATCTGAATGTTGATTTTTCCATTAATGTGCTAAAGCTGTTCAACAGAAGAATAATGCATTGTGTAACTTGCTTGTTTGCAAATCTCCGGGTTCATTTTCTGCCTACACTAAAGCTTGCAACAATTAACAAGCAGTTATTAATCAGTCCAAACTAGATTTTGAATATGCTAAGAGTAGAAAACTTACTTGCTTCTTGTCCAAATGTAGTT